>NW_028318682.1:2067857-2399642 GCF_062004578.1 Staurois parvus | reverse complement strand
TTGTGTCCTTAAAAAGGGTGAATGTAGAAGATATTTTTTCACAGAATGTAGAAAACACTGATTTGTCTAAGGATTTTAGAACACTCAAAAATTCTTTGGACAAGCAGGTGAGGGCGTGGTGGGATGTAGTGACACTTGAAAAATACATTAAAGAAGGAATCACCCCAAGAAGGCTCAGATGGGAAATTGCTCCCAGTGATGGTCTTGTGGGGAAAGAGTTGGATGAGGAGTGGTTTTCATTTTTCAACCATGTTGAGAAAAAACTTATGGAATTAATTGTACAAAGAAGAAAAAGGAAACTTAAAATTTTGGAAGAAACAATTTATAATCTAAAGGAAAAAATGGCCCCTTTCAGTGAATCAATGGATTTTAAAGAAAAGGCGAAACTAACTCAAGAATATATTAATAAAGTAGATGAGGACACTAAAAAGAAGAAAATTAAGAAATATGGTAGAGATATACAGGATTACAAATCCCAAAATGTTTATAAATGGCAGGATGATAATAGTAAGGGAACTGACGATTCTAGGAATTCCTCAGTTGAGGGGGATACCAAAGATCCAGGTTCTAATTTGGGATCATCTGGAGTGAAGATTAAGGCAGCTACGGTTGCTTTTTCAAAAAATATACAAAAGAATTCTTCCCCTAGAAAGAACATGGATGAGAATCCAACTTCTAATTATGGGGTGCCCACATACAATAGATTTGGACCTCTAATGGGATCCCCATATAATCATCAATATGAGGGAAAGGTTTTTCCAAGAGGAGGTTTTGTGGGACCGCCATGGAGAGGGGGGAACCAAAGAGGAGTTTACAACCCGAGAGGGAGAGGGGGTCAGTATTACCCAAACAGAGGAGGGAGGGGTGGATGGAAACCACCTCCAAATTATCAGAATTACCAAAATTATCAGGACCCAAACTATCAGGACCCCTATTGGGAAGGAAGAAATACAGGGGATGTAGAGGAGGTAAAAGGAAAAAGGAAAAGGTCAATGTAAATAAAGGAATTTTCAACTTAAGTGATTATATTTTAAAAGAGGATGAATTGAGGGTCTTAGCATTGGGTCTGAAATATGCACCCGACAAAAAATTAAATAAATTGGAGACTTACATAGATCTTCATAGATTTATCAGAAAATTAAATTTAAAAAAATATTGGAGTAAAAACTCCAAATCTAATGCTTTTGATCCTCATAAGGGTGGGAGAATGAGCAATGATGGGAATGAAGGGGTTTATAAGCACACCAATTTGAGGAATAAGTCTGTGTTCAACCCAAAAGTAGGAAATAATTGTTGTATAGATACATTCAAAAAGATGGTGGAATATGATTTGGAGGTATTATCGGTTCCAAATAAGAGGATGAAGCATGATTTAATTAGAGGAATTCAACAATTAGAAAAAAATAATAACATTGTAATAAGATCAGCAGACAAAGGAGGAGGGGTGGTGGTGTTGAATAGGAATGATTATTATGAAGAACTGAATAGATTGGTGGGTGATGAAAATACATATGAGAAATTGAGGGGCAACCCTCTAAAAAGCTACAAGAACAAATTAATGAAACTAGTGAAAAGAGGTGAAAGAGAAGGTTTTTTAAACAAAAAAGAAGCGAGATATTTGGTACCAAAAGCACCTGTTACACCTGTTATATACCAACTACCCAAGATACATAAAAGTTTATTAAAACCCCCTGGAAGACCCATTGTCAATGGGATTGACTCACTGTTTTCGAGACTAGGGGAATATGTGGATGAATTCCTACAACCTCTGGTATCAGGTTTTCCATCTTACCTTAAGGATAGTGGAGATTTGATCTCAGTTTTGAAAAAAATAAGGATTAAAGAGAACTGTGTTTTGGCCAGTGTTGATGTGAATGCACTATACACCAACATTAGACATGAGGATGCTTTAACAGCGGTGAGATGGGCATTGGAGAAAAAATCGGGTTTAAAAGGTGATCAAATTGATTTTTTGCTAGATTGTCTTGACCTAGCAATGTCAAATAACTATTTTTGGCATTCCAACAATTATTATAGGCAGTGCACTGGAGTCGCGATGGGAGCGAAATATGCTCCATCAGTAGCCAACCTTTTTATGAGTATGTGGGAAGATAAAACTATATTTGGAAAGATGAATGAGAAATTACTACTCTTTAGAAGGTTTATAGATGACATTGTGATAATTTGGAAGGGAACCAGGAATGGTTTAGAGGAGTACATCCGTGGAATGGAGTGTAATCCTTATAACATCACATTCACTAACCATATCGGTATGGAATCTATAGACTTTCTTGATTTAGTCATCTATAGACAGGGGGACTATCTTCACACAAAAACATATTTTAAACAAGTGGATAGGAATGCTTACATCCCAATCCACAGTTGCCATCATAGAAATTGGTTGAGATCCATTCCTAAAAGCCAATTGATTAGACTCAAGCGGAACTGTGATGACAATAAGATATTTCAAGAGCAAGCAAATATGTTGTTGGAAAGGTTTAGAGAAAAAGGCTATGAAGAAAATATTCTAACAGGTGCAATGGATCAAGTGAGGAGGATTAATAGAGATGAATTATTAATAAATAGAAAGAACAAGAAGAAAGTAGGTGAACTGGCTTTTATCACGGGTTACTCTAATCAACATAAGGTTATTGAAAATATTATAAGGAAACACTGGTCGATTCTGAAGAGGGATGATGTTCTCCATGATTTAATACCTGAGAAACCTTCATTCATTTACAGAAAACCACCCACATTGAGAATGAAGTTAGCAAAAAATATCCCAGATATTCCGAAGAAAAAGGCAACTTTTTTGGATACTGTGGGGTTTTATAAATGTAAAAGGTGTATGGCATGTAGAAATATGAGAGGAGATACTAAGAGGAGATATGATTCGTTTCATTCTTGTTCTACGGGTTCCTCTTATAAAATAAATAATTTTATAACTTGTGATAGTTCCTTTGTTACGTATGTGTTGGAGTGCTCTTGTCATCTCCAATACGTAGGTAGAACTGAAGGGATTAGCCCCTAAGTTTGATGTTCCACCATCTTGTCTCTCTGAGCCAAAGCCCGTCCATCTTAAGAATCAACATCCATTTCAAGCCTGTATTTTAAAAGAATTGATTTTCTTGTTTTAAACGGTATTTTGTCAGGAGTTAGGAAGTTCCTCTTTTTTCCTTGTCCAGGTGCAACTTCCCCTTTTTCCCTTAACTAAGCCTAAGACTGAAAGTCTGCGGTGAGCTACATCCTGTTGAGAGTGTATTAATAATTTTAGGCCAACGGTAAAAAAGGAACTGTCTGCTTTCTGAGGTGTCTGAAAGTTCAAGCATTGACGTATATACTAATAATTAACATATATGCCAACTGATTGGGCATGAGTGACGTATGTAATATTCTAATTGGTTAAATGCATACCTGTCAATTGATTGGCTCTTATATTTCTATGCTTTGTTTTAAGTTTCATATATAAGTTTAAACACGGAAGAATAAATTCAGTTCATTCTGAGATACTACTTTGTGTCTGTCTGCCATTCCTTTGTGTCTCAGGTGAACTCCGGATCCGAGGTAATTTTTGGTCGATGCCAGGGGCTAACGGAAGTCAGTGCAGAAGGGAACGAGATTCAATTCCTTTCAATTGGGGGCTCGTGTCCGGGATGAGATAATCATCTTTTTTGGTAAGTAAGATTTTTTGTCATTTTGCCAGATAGTCTCTTGCCAGAAAAGCTCTGATTGAAATCTCATGCCCTAAGGTAAGCACTGGGCTTCGCGTCTTAAGACGTCAGTGGCCAGGCGCAAAAAAAGTGCTGTGGGGAGCACAAAGGTCTTTTGGAAAAGACTAGAGGCAGTTTTGGGAACTGCACAATTTCTTATAAGAAGAGATTGGAAAAGAGTTTCTCTGAGAAGAAACCAGGAAAAGCCCGGGGTTGACCAATAATTCACCTGCAAACCTTTGCTTTTCTTCCTATCGCATAGAAGTATAAGATAATTTGTTTGTGTGACACAAGTGCCCAGGTGGTAAAGTGTATGGGCCAGTGGTCACTGAAGGTATTGTCAATTTCCGTGTGACATGCCCCACCCCACACAGATAAGCCTTATTGGTTGATGATCTGGGTGAGGTGATTGCGTGGTAACGCCGAGTTGGGTGCCTATGTAAATGTTTTGTTTAAATTGTGTTGTAAGTTAGAAAAGATTGGCAGAATATTATTAGAAAGTATTGTACACCCAGGTTATAATCTTCACTTTTATCAGTCACTAGAGAAAGACTAGAGAAAGTATCTTAGGTCCAGGCATTTTTATAGGATAAATTGTCATTACAGCCTATAGGACAGATTTGTGATACAGATATATTCAAGTGTAAGATATGGGGAGAAGTCAGAGTAGGAATAGGCCCCCTCTCCCAAAAGTTGGTGAATCATGTATAGATTATGTAGCCCGTATCTGTGGGACAGATTATTCTTTAATTCACCCCTGGGTAGATAGATTAGCAGAATGGAGTGAATTAATGGGCAGTGTGGATCCATTTCCCTATAGTGGAAGCAATAGTATTTTTCACATGGACATGGTTAGGGGACTCTGTCTGGGAGAAAAACAGTCATTTCCGTGGTACGAAGGAGATCCAATGTGGGACCCAAGGTATATGGCCAGGGGTGGACAGAATTGGGTGACGTTTGCTCCGCTTTGGTTTTATAGGAAAAATAAGCGGCAAAAGAAGGCGGAGGTGAGGAATGATGATGCAGCGAGAATACATTTATTAGAGTCAGAAATAGACAGATCCACACACCCTCTCATGTTACTCCCTCCACCATACGGTTATCCCACCCTTACAGAGGAAATTGTTGATTTCCTAACCAACCATTATGTAATTCCAAATCCCATTGCCACTGCACCGCCCGCATCACCAGTATTAATATCTGCACAGACACACCAAATACCTAGTGCAGTCCAAATTCCTGCCACACAGCCTTCTACAGTTCAGGCTCCCGAGGATTCTCAGAGTGTAGTTCAGACTTCTGCCACACATGAAGCCGAAGGGAGAATTGTTCTCACTCCAATTACTGAGGAGGATTTATTTTTTGAAGAATCCTCTGGTTCAGGTTCCCTGGTATTAAGGGAGAGTGATAGTCTGGATGTAACAGACATCCCGAGTTCACCACCTGAAACAGTATGTGGAGAGGATTCGCTGAAAAAGTGGAAAACTCTCTATAAGAACAGGTGGGAAACCCACCGACATTTTTAAAGCACCATCTTTTTCAGTTTTTTTGTTTTGCTGCTAGAGCATTTATTCAAAATCATACCCAATTGTCCAGTTGATTTGTTCTCTTTGGAAAGCTTAGTGTTAATCTAAAACTCTGGGAAAGGAGGTATTGTAGCTTAATCTGCCGGGATACCAACTGTCCCTGTTATGACAGTGTTTATTGAAATATGACCCCTCACTCTCTGCTGAAACAATATAAAGTTTGAGCGGACAGTTCTTTGGATGTGGAATTCATTTCCTGCATTCCAATACAAGGCCACACTGTGTTTCATAGATAAGACCCTTTTGTTTAAAATACAGGAGGTAAGAATAGTGTCCGTGGTGGAGAATTTGTTTCAAGGCAAGAATCCTTGGAAAGATGATTTCACCATACAACAGCCCAATAAATCTAGTTGAGAAGCCAGACGGTTCTTACAGATTTGTGCAGGACCTGAGTGCTATAAATGTTTTTGTAATTCTCATTGTCCCAATAGTACCTGACGTACCAATACTCATTTCCTCCATCCCACCTGATGCCGAGTTTTTTTTTTTTTACAAGAGATTGATTTGACAAATTGTTTTTTTAGCAAATTCCTGTTGTTAAGGAGACATGGCTAATTTTTGCCTTTAACTTTAGAAGTAAAAGTTTTATCTGGAATGAATTTCTCCAGGATTATACTGTAGTCCTCCAGGTCCCCAGGCCATGAACTCCTAGCCATGGTTTAGTTGGTTTCAGTGCGGACAGCCAGCCAGGTGGAGTGTGTATCTTATATGTGATCATAAAGTGTCTAAGCAAAGTTATAATGGTGTTAAGAAACTGTTGAATACCTTGGTTTTGTCCTCACAAAAGGTGATAGGAAATTCAGTCACAAAGAGAGCTGCGGCTCTTGTGGGTCTGCCCCGCCCATTGACCAAGAAAGACATGCTTACCTTTCTTGATATGATTGGTTGCTGCCGCCAATGGATACCTGACTGTTCCTACTATGACAGTATTTTGAGACAAACCACAGGTTTAGAAATGTCAGATCTTGTGAAATGGTTAATTGAAATGTGTAATGTTTTTGTGTATCTGAAACATGCTATGGTAATAGCCCCTGGTCTTGGTCTGCCCGCATATGATCAAATGTTTTACCTGTATGCTAGGGAAAATTGTAAAACTATGTCAGGAATCCTGGCTTGGGGAGCATGGAGGTACACTCCGCCCTTTTGTTTTGTTTTTTCTCAAAGATGGTTCTGGTACAGGTTCAAGGCATGCCTGTGTGTCTCAGAAGTTTGCTATTATTTGTGATGGTGATTCAAATGACTATGTCATTTACTCTTGGACATGAGACCACCTTACACACCACCACTTAGTGAATATGAGGTTATACTGTTGTTAAACCCCAAGTTGAGAATAAAATATATTCCTCCCACTTTAGATCCTGCTCCAATTTTAAATGTCACTGTTAGATCAAATATTGCAGTACATCTGCTACTTCTAAAAATATTAAGTGGAATGTAGTTAGTGTGACCAAAGTTCCACTAACTGGACTTTGTGTCACAAGAGGGGAGACCATGTATTCTAGAAGCTAGTGCACCTCTGTTCATCTTACAGTATCATGGGGTAGGTCACAGCTCACAGTATTATGGGATAGGTCACAGGGGATGGCAGGTTACATGTGAACTGCTGGATTTTTTTTCATCCCTGGCCCCCCCTTTTATGGTAAAATCATATGTGTCTAGATGCATTACATATATTAGGAACAATCCTCACAAGACAAGACATTAACATTTTTTATCCGCTCACAGGTAGATTTTACACACATGCCAGAAGTAGGAAAAGGACAGGAATATTTTTGGGTAATTGTGGATATGTTTAGCCGCTAGGTGGAAATGTCCCTCAGAGTTCAGGTATAGAGATAAGGATGATTCCTTCTAAGAAGACAGGTTACCCCCCTTTTTAGGTTTTAATGGATAGGTTCTTTCCCACTCCCTGGGCCAGACAGCCACTCATGGTAGAAAGAGGGGATTTAGGATTGATTCAGGAAGAATATGTGAGAAAGTTTATTGAAACTTTGGACAAAGTTGAAGGAAATGTTGCTGGCACTTTTTTCTTTTTTTTCACAGGAACCAACTTGTTTCCGTGATCGCTGTCACTAGGACCGCTGTTCTGACTGAGGATTCCAAGGCCTGGATCCATGCCAGCCGTGTAAAAAGGGTGAACCAAGCCCCTAAGAAGCAAGACAAAGGCAAAGACACAGATACAGAAGAAGCAGCCAGAGAAGTCCTGAGAGATTGATCTGAACTACATGGAGTGCTTCGTCAGCCCTGGAAACTTCAACCCATCCAAAGAACTTGAACTGAATGAATCTATAGCAAATGACAAACAATTCCAAATCCCTCAACAAGCCAACCCAGGTGAAACCTTGCATCAAAGGTTCTATGGCCTTTGGGTGGCGTTGCTAATTATTAACTCTTTTATTTTTTTGATGGGCATAATACTGAACAGTTTGGCCCTTTATGTGTTCTGTTTTCAGACCAAAGTAAGGACACCCTCTGTTATTTACACCATTAACTTGGTAGTGACAGACCTCTTAGTGGGTCTCTCTCTACCAGCGCGAATTGTTATGTATTACCGTAATGTAGAGACCTGTTATATCTGCTATTATGTTCACAGTTTTACGTATTCTGTGAACATGTACTGTAGTATTCTTTTCCTGACCTGCATCTGTGTTGATCGCTACCTGGCCATTGTGCAAGCCAGAGCCTCATGCAGATGGAGAAATCCCAGTTATGCCAAATGCATCTGTGTTTTGATTTGGATATTTGCTGTAATTGTAACTTTCATCATACTGACCACAACGATTAACCACAAACATTGTTGTTTTTTCCAGCTACTTATGCTGACAGGTTTTGAGTATTTTGTTCCCTTGGTGATTGTTGTTTTCTACACCCTGCGGATCATGTGGACTTTGTCCAAGTCAATACAAATGAACCAAAGCCGAGAGAGACGGGTGAGGGCGGTACAGCTCCTCATAATGGTGCTGGTCATCTTCACAGTCTGTTTCACTCCCATTCATGTTAGTCAAGTGGTTTTCTGTGTCCGCAGTGAGGTGTCTCGGGATGTCATCCTCATTGTGTACCATGTCACAGTAACTTTGAGTAGTTTTAATAGTTGTATGGATCCCATTGTTTATTGTTTTGTTACTAGCCATTTCCAATCCGCTAGGAATAGTATTTTCAGAGAACAACCGCCACCAGTTCCTTTTAACAGTCCCTGCCCCTGCCGTAGGCAGCTCGCCCTGGTGGCTAGGAGAATACAGGAGTAATGATGCAATCAAAAGATGGATTGGGCATTGAGACTGGTTCCCTTCTTTTTTCAGGAAAAAGAAACTAATATGTTCTGTCTAATTAGAGTGTACAAAGATAATATCACTGAGAAGGAATGTACTGATTTGGTTAAGAAAATTCCCTGTTACCAGATTATATAATTTACTTTTAAGTCTCTAAACCAGTATCAGGAAATTTTGCCTGATTTGAACATAGTAATGTTGTTACAGAATTTGTTTGTATTATATGGGTACAGTTTAGCGGGAATGTAAATTGGGTTAACTACATTGGCTATGGTTAACAAAAGTTTGGTAGAACCATACTGTTTTGATATGTTATTAGCTGATAAAGGGAAAGTATGTAAAATGTTTAACTCCTGCGGTTGTACTCTTATTCCCCATAACACTGTTTCTGATGGAAGTATTATTAGAGCCCTTCACAACCTCCAAATATTGTTTGAAGAATTAGCTGAAAGCTCAGGAGTAGAAAATCCACTGGTCAGTTTATTTGAAACCTGGTTTGGTATATGGGGAACCCTGATTACCTACTAAGGGCCCCAGGTACCAACCTGTGACTAAGGTGTAAGGTCACGTGTGTGACCTAAGAGGGGGTTTGAAGGGATTAGCCCCTAAGTTTGATGTTCCACCATCTTGTCTCTCTGAGCCAAAGCCCGTCCATCTTAAGAATCAACATCCATTTCAAGCCTGTATTTTAAAAGAATTGATTTTCTTGTTTTAAACGGTATTTTGTCAGGAGTTAGGAAGTTCCTCTTTTTTCCTTGTCCAGGTGCAACTTCCCCTTTTTCCCTTAACTAAGCCTAAGACTGAAAGTCTGCGGTGAGCTACATCCTGTTGAGAGTGTATTAATAATTTTAGGCCAACGGTAAAAAAGGAACTGTCTGCTTTCTGAGGTGTCTGAAAGTTCAAGCATTGACGTATATACTAATAATTAACATATATGCCAACTGATTGGGCATGAGTGACGTATGTAATATTCTAATTGGTTAAATGCATACCTGTCAATTGATTGGCTCTTATATTTCTATGCTTTGTTTTAAGTTTCATATATAAGTTTAAACACGGAAGAATAAATTCAGTTCATTCTGAGATACTACTTTGTGTCTGTCTGCCATTCCTTTGTGTCTCAGGTGAACTCCGGATCCGAGGTAATTTTTGGTCGATGCAAGGGGCTAACGGAAGTCAGTGCAGAAGGGAACGAGATTCAATTCCTTTCAAGAACGTCTAGGAAATTGTCGGTGAGATTAGGTGAACACATTAGAAATATTAAAAAAGGATATAAACATCACAGTCTTTCCTATCATTTCAGAATGTGTCATAATAGGGATCCATCGTGTTTGAAATTCTGCGGGATTGATCGGATCGTTTCCCATTGGAGGGGGGGAGATATGGTCAAGAGTATCTTGCAGAATGAAACAAAATGGATCTTTCAATTAGGATCTTTGTACCCCAAAGGGTTGAATTCGGACATAGACATTAATTGTTTTTTGTCTAATTGGTAAGAGCATAGACTATTTCCATTAAAAATTCCTCAGGTGTCTTATTAATAGTTTTTTCACACATTGTAATGCTATTGCATTTTTTAAATTTTTTTATTATTTTTGTTATTGGTTTTATATTTGTTTTCATTTTATTTTTATATTTTATTTTATTTTTTATTTATTTTTATTTTTATTTTATTTCATTTTTATTTTTATTTTTATTTTAATTTTATATTTTTTATTTTCATTACATTTACATTTATTTTCATTTTTATACTATTTAGTATTCATTGCTCATATATTAAAGAAAGTTTTTTGTAATAGTGAGGCATTGTTTAATACTTTGTTCGTGTTTTTTCCCACTGGGGACATGTGGTAATATACATGTCGCTTCTGGGAGATAATTTAATAGTGTCAGGAATAACATGAAAAAAGATTTCTAATTGTATAGGCATTTACCTCATCTGTAAGGGACTCTCACGTCACGTTACAGGAGGAGTGGTTTGTTTGATCATCCCGGGGAAGAGTTTTGACCAATTGAAACGGAGGGGTGGGTCTCTGCTGGGTATATAAGGGAGCTTCAGACAGGAAATGAACGTCTTGAGAACGCCCGATGGGAGGGGCGAAACGCGTTGACGCATTTCCGGTTTGTACTCCGTACGTCTGACGTCACTTCCGGTGAGTGGAGCGCACGCTGAGCGGTGCGTTCCAGCGGCCATCTTTTGGGATCTGTATATGCGGTGTCTCTGTAGAGCTTCTGCTGAAACCTGGAGCTGTGATGTGAGATTCCGTGGGAGGTTGCCTTGCATCTACTGTTTATTTGGAAGAAGCTGATCCTAATAAATATGCCTTTTTAAATTGAATTGAATGTGAGTGACCTTAATCCTTGATTTCACTTATGAATGGTGTCTTACAATATTACACTATCTGAGATTTTTTTCTCCCTGGTCGGATGGTGGAGCCTATGGTGGAGAGGAGGATTCCTATAGAGTGGATACGAAAGAGGGTGTAGGATCCCATAAAATTCCTAAGAGGCGTTTTTTTCACCTTTATCTGGTGAGTGCATTTGATATTGGTTTTCACGGGTGGAAGGTGGAAGTTCCTCTATATTAGAAGAAGAATTTGAAAATATTTTTTTCTTTTTTTCTTTTTTTCTTTTTTTGCACTAATATTTTTTGAACTTTGGTTTATTTTGATGGACTTTACCACTGATCAATTTTTCACTTATGTTTGCACTTTGTAATATTGATTTCATGTAAAGGTCTATGTTTGCGCTGTTTTTTCCTTTTTTTCATTGTTTGTGTTGATCACAGTGCACAGCAGCAGGATAGAACCTGTATTAGAGTGTTTTACTAGGCGCAGGAAGAATTTTTTAGTTGTAACCAGAATAAACCCACCAGAGACAGGGCTTGGGGCCTGCTACGACCCTTACCAATACCTGACCGGCCCTGGAGCATGATCTCCATGGATTTTATTGTGGAACTGCCACCTTCGCAGGATCACACCATGCTTTTTGTGGTGGTGGACCGTCTCTCTAAGATGGCCCACTTCCTTCCACTAGAGAAGATACCATCCGCTTCCAAGACGGCACGGGTCTTCATTAAGGAGATAATGAGACTCCATGGAGTGCAAGAGAATATTGTTTCGGATCGGGGAGTTCAATTCAGATCCAAATTCTGGAAGGCTTTATGTGAGGGTTTGGAGATCAAATTGTCTTTTTCTTCAGCGTATCACCCACAGTCTAACGGGCAGACAGAGCAGTCCAATCAGACGCTCGAACAATATCTTAGATGCTACACGTCATTTCTGCAAGACGACTGGCTGATACTTCTGCCAATGGCGCAATTTGCATACAATAATGCAAACCATTCTGCCACCAATCAATCCCCTTTCTTCACCAACTATGGGTTCCACCCTACTTTCCTGCCGGATCTGGTTTCAGAGAACTCAGTCTCAGTAGCCCAAGAGACCCTAAATTTCTTCTCAACCAATAATAAGTTATTACAGGAAACAATGGCTAGAGCCCAGGAAGAGAGCAAGAGGTTTTTTGACAGAAGGAGAAAAGGGGAATTGGTCATACACTCCGGGGATCGGGTTTGGTTGGCAACAACCAACCTGAAACTGGCATGTCCATCTAGGAAATTGGCACCCAAATTCGTGGGGCCTTTTCAAGTAGAACGTAAGGTCAATGAGGTGGCATATAAACTAGCACTTCCTGAATCTCTTAAGATACACCCCGTCTTCCATGTGTCGCTGTTGAAACCTGCAGTACCTGATCCTTTCTCAGATCGCAGATCTAGACCTCCAGAGGCCATAGACATTAATGGGGAAGAGGAATTCGAGGTAGAGGCAATTATTGACTGCAGGAAAAGGGGTGGCCAAACACAATACCTCATTAAGTGGAAAGGCTATGGGCCACAGGAGAATTCGTGAGAACCTGCTCAAAATGTCCATGCTCCCAGATTGTTGCGGGAATTCCTTCGCAACCAGCCTCAAAGGAGGAATCAGGTGGGCATCTTTCCGTGATCGCGCTTGGGTCTGCGCATGCGTGGTATGCCCAGCCACACTAGCGTGCGAGCATTGGGACCTGGGCACCCGCGACAGCACTGGCGGTCGCGCATGCGCACTCACAATCGCGGACACACGCCTGGCACCAATTAGGGGGCAGGGTTCCTATTTAAACAGGTCAGGTCTGTGCTCTAATTGCCGTGTGGTCTTATCTGTATCCTGTGTTCCTGAATTAGATTGCTTGTTGCCGACCCTGCCTGACCTTGATTTGCTGACTGTCCCCTGCTCTGATCCCTGGCTTGCCTGACCATTCTCCTGTCTGATCCTGTACGTTTTGATCTCCTGTTACCGACACGGCTTGTGACCAATTTATTCTTCTGTCTACTGTTTTGTACCGTGCTGCCTCCACCGCTACCGACCCGGCCTGCCTGACCCTGCTCTTTCTACCTCCTTACAACAGGCTCTCACCTGCTATACACCTCCGGCAAGTGCTTCTACCACAGCTGGGTACACCCAGGGGCCGCGACCTGGTTTCGGCCTGCTCCAAGTCCATCCCCACTATCAGGGGCCCTGGTGAACAAGCAGGTCGGGGCTTAGATTCCGCGCCTTGGGGAATTCCGGTCTGTGGAACGCTAGAGGCTACCGACGGCAGGTCCATAACAGTAGCAAAGTGGAATAGTGGTGAGATGAAGGAATGTAGTCCTAGGCAACACTCTCCCATCAGAACAGAGCCCCCCTGCTGTACCGATCAGACTCTAAGGCTCTCTCCTTCCAGTTCTTGCAGTCCTCCACACGGACATCTGTCAGTATGCCCCTCTCAGCCTTTCAGCTCCTTCAGTAAAGGTAGCTGACAGGACCAGAGAGGCATGCTGACAGTGAAGGCATCAAGGACTGGATAGGGACACCCAAAGGGCCATATAATTTTCTTATGTTTTCCATACATTGTCTTCTATCTTCTGATTGTGCTTTGTGTGTTATTAGGCACCTAACATGCAGCACAGCTACTGATGCTCTAGTTTAAGTGTCAGGTTCAGATATAGAAAGTAAAGCTAAAGAGAAAACTATAAATTCTTTATAAATAACCCTGCAGAAGGCTGCAGCTTTTAAATTGGGCTCAGTTTAATACCATCTGCACCCTGGTCCCCACTGACCTACATGGGAAAATGAAGATTTAAAAGTCTGCCCATCAAGACCTTGGATTTATTGCTCTCCAGGCAAAGGAGATGATTTTCTTTGTTATTTCTACAGAGCATATTCATCAAACAGTGCTGGGTAATACTATGATACAGTAACATCCTACCAATTTTATCAGCCAGATAAACAGAGTGCTCTCATTAAGATGCCCCCTGCAGCTCAGGCACTGGAAAAAGCTCTCCAGCCTTATTTTCTAAAACACCCTTCCGAAAAATTTTAAGAACACTTTAATGTAGGATTGTGGCCTCTTAGGACTGTATCCAGCAACTTTACTGCTTGTTCCTAAAAAATGATTAAATCTAACATTCCCAAAATGCATTGTTCCAGTAACTTTCCGATGTACACAGACAGGTAGAGACAAGCCATGAAATTTAACCACTTCAAGTCCGGAGACTTTCACCCCTTCCAGTCCAGGCCAATTTCAGCTTTCAGCGCTATCACACTTTGAGTGAAATGTACTCAGTCATACAACACTGTGCCCAAATGAAATTTTTATTCTTTTTTTGAGACAGATAGAGCTTTCTTTTGGTGGTATTTGATCACCACTGGGTTTTTTATTTTTTGCTATATAAATGGAAAAAAAATGAAAATTTTGAAAAAAATATATTTTTGCTCAGTTTTTGTTATAAAATTTTGGGGTGTGATCAGGGCACTGGTATGGTTTATGGAGGTCATTAGGGTATTGGTATGGGGTGTGGTGGTGATTAGGGAATTGATTTGGGGTATGGCAGTGATCAGGACATTGGTATGGTGTATGGGGGTATTTCTGTGCTCACTGGGACAGGTTACAGGGGCTAGCTGCATTATTTATTATGGATATTCTGGGGCAGTAATCAAGGACACAGGGGCACTTAAACTGGGGCAATGGGGTGGCTGTCACTGCAGTTTGTGAGCATACAAGCAGCCTGACAGATTGCTGTACACATACAGGCTGATCGCTTCTCTCTGCTCTCACACTGAGATCAGAGAGAAGCGATCTTTACTTTCACTTTACAGTGTTTACAATGTGAGTGTTGTGATTGGTTACAGCAGTCACATGGTAGAGCACTATTATTATTATTATTATTATACAGGATTTATATAGCGCCAACAGTTTGCTCAGCGATTTAGCACCATGTGATTGCCCGGACACAGTGGTAATGTGATCCGCTGTGTCCGGGTGATATAGTGATTTCCAGGCTCCCCGATGCACACTCTATGAACCACGCAGGAGCCGCCGGGCTGACGTACAGGTACATTGGCCTGCATTGGTAAAGCTTCCTGTCTGCCGTTTATGTACAATGGGCAAACAGGAAGTGGTTAAAGTATATCTAAACAAAATGTTAATATATGCAGCTTACTACTTCTTAGATCTGGTGGCTGCATTAGATTTCTGTTTTAAGATTGTTTTCCTTTATGTTCACCTGGTGACCCGGCCAGTAATACACTTCTAATCTTAGGGGGCTTCCTTTATCTTTGGAGAAACAACAGAGACACCTTTGGACTTGTAGATTTAGATCGACTTTACATAAGTGGCTAAAACAATTATAGTTGAATTCTAGCTAACACTTTTTAAGCAGCTGCAGAAACTGTTTTTTTCCTTTACAGCTTGGTCTATTAAAAGAAGGAGAAAAATAACAGACTCACTGGACAGACCACCAGGTGAAAGTAAGACCCTTGAAGAGTCTAGATACCCTTCAAGAGTAGAAAGGGGGAAGTTAAATAGAAATGGTCTGGACCACACAGAGAGGTTAATGGTCGGAAAGCCTGACTTTAGGTAATCTAGACTCCATAGACATAATCGCAACTAATATTTACCATACAAAATCCGGCACAGTGGGGAATTTTACATACATAATAAAAAGCCCCAAAAAATACAAAAATATATATTGGAGCAAAATGCGGTGTGTGAACATTGCAGTTATTACAGAATAAGAAATGAAAACCTCTGTGCCAATACTGAATACCTTTTCTGCTAGCTTTTTCAATTATCTCTAGCCATGCTTGGATTGATCACAATAATAAAGAATAGTAGGCTGTGCAAGGACATACCATGGAAGCTGATAAGGAATAGTAGAAGGAAATATTTTGGGAGCATATAGGGAACAGTGGATTGTAAAAGGACTTTTCATGGACAATCATAGGAAACAGTAGATATGCTTTTACAGGTACCCACTCCCACTTCCGGCTCAGTTCGCCGCGGTGAAGTGAGCCAGAAGTTTGGCACCCTCCTTCTTCCTGCAGTCTCCAGGGCAGCTTCACAGGTCCCAGAAGACTGCTGGACCAATCAGGAGGAGCAGCGCGACTTGCGCATGCACAGTGGCTCCTGGCTGTGAAGCCGCAAGCTGTCACAGCCTGGTGCCCACAGTTGAGATGCCGGCGCCGTGGAGAGAATAAGAAGAGAGGGGGCGGCGCGGGTGAGCACATCACTGGACCCTGGAACAGGTAAGTGTGTGTTTATTAAAAGTCAGCAGCGACAGCTTGTTGTAGCTGCTGACTTTTAATAAACACAAAAACGGCTGGAACTCCACTTTAAGTATTGGGGTGCAGTAATGACTCCTCTGGCTAGGTTCACATCTGTGCGGATGGCGCGGCTGTGGATCCGCACAAAACTCCGTGCGGCCGCACCACCCGCACAGAGGAATGCGGACCCATGGGTGGGTGCCATTAGTTCTAATGACACGCCGCCTGCATTGGAAAACGCAACTGTACTGGGAACCGAGGTTCCCATGAGGGCTGCGGTTTCAGAATAGAAAATGAATGGGCTCTCGTGCCCACGCAAAACGCGGCCCGCACGGCCGCATATATGTGAACCAGGGGTCAGGCAGTAGGAGAAACTGTTGCAATCTTGTTATAGTGTGACAATTAAAGAAGTGTGAAATTTTTCAGTGCTGATTACAATTCTGTTTCATTGATTATTGCTCAACAACACCATCCATTGGTAAGTGATTACAACACCCCAATACTTGAAGTCTCAAGCTGTATACGGTTCACCGGAGTACACTAGTTTTGGTTTACAGTTCCGGCTTTCTTACTTTCAGCCTAATATCTGATATGCCAGGTTTTATGATGTGTTAAACAAGAATGATGTGGAATAAGTATCCTAGAAATGTTTAAAATTGCAAAGCAATGATTTCCTTTTTAATTGTTCCATTATGGACATCAGGAAGTATTGTTTGAGATGAATTTTGGAAAGTTACCTGATAGGTAGATGTTGTCTCCTGCACTGACCACACTGAAGAATTCCCGGTCATAGAAGGGAAGGCTGGCCAGTGGGTACCATTTGTTGATCTGTGGATTTAAACACGTCACAGCCGTCAATGTTCTCTGATTCATTCCTATCATCTGTCGACCACCAACCAGTACAATGACTTCTGCTACACCTGCATTAAGGAAATCAGAAAAAAAAGCACTCTAAATAGCAGATAGACTAGCGCTAGACAAATCAAGAACCTAGTATCCAATACTTCCTATCTGACAATACAATCTCCTTTATAAATACCCACTATACTGCATAGTGCAAAAGCCTACCAACAATGCACTGAGTTTCAGGAAGAACCTTACACTACATGGTGGTCTGGAAATCTAAAGGAGATTTCATATCATAATGTGTGCAGCCAACTTTAAATGTATATAAATCCAATCCCTGAAATATCATGCAAGCTTTAACATGTTAAGGGGTCTATTTAAACTAGGCCAAACCTAGGAACAGCTGCCTATATATTTCCAAATAGGCGGTAACTGGAAATAACAAGATTTGCTTAGTTTGCATCAAACTAAATTTTTTACTTGAGTGGCGACCAGATATTCATTGATACAACTGTTCTTTAATTAAAGGTAAATTCCACCTTTTGCAAAAAAAAAAAAAAAATGAATCTCTGTACCCACATTAGTAAAATAAAAAATGTGCATTTATTACATTTTTGCATTGGAACCTGCAGAGCATTTCAACTTCAAACAGTAGATCGTGGTTTCAATGCATAGGCTTGTGCAGACTCTTCCCTTAGCCCCAGGCCAAAGGTACAAACCCCTTCATTTGTGGGGCTGAAGGAAGTAAACAATGGACTATGAGTGTAGTGGCATCACCAGATTTGTGCTCCATTAAGATCTACGAGTCTCTCTGCCACCGTAGCATATGGGACATGTAGTCTCTTTAATTCACAGGTTTCTTTGAATGGATGACGTGGCTGTGCAGGTGGAGCCATGCACAGCTGTGCCCAATTCAAAACTAGACATAACCCAATGGGCAGAAGCACCCTGCGATTCAGGTAAGTGCGGTTTGGAGGTAGGGGGATGGGAAATGTTACCAAGTTTCATGTTACAGCCTAAATATGGTCCCAAAGGTTGAATCAGCCTTTGATTCCTCCACCACCCTTGAGAACAATCCACCTGCACAAACACTTCCCTTCCCCCTCCAACCAATGGCCTTGTGTCTGGCACAAGAGTGTTAGATCAAGGAAGAAGGCACGTATTTGAGCAGTTAGTCTGCACACAGGGTGTTGGGGGGAAATCGATTAAAGGACAATTGTTCTAAAGGTGCAGTTATACTTTAATTGACCCAGTCAATGAATAAGCAGGCAGCAGGCACCTCTTTATAAGCAGACCACTAATATTTCAGTATCAGTATATACTTGTCCTCCAGGATACTAATGGGGAGATCTTTGGAACTGTTGCCCTTATGTCAGAATCTCACAATTTCCAATTCAGCAACCGATTTGGCGCTCTGAATTCTACAAGAAAGCTGAAATAGGTAGTATTATACCTCTTTTTAATGGTTGTTGCATGGGGCCAAAGGATGAAATTAACAACTGTGCATTTAAACTCTGCAGCATCTACCAAAATACTATATGTGGAAAGACTCTTTCATTTATGGTCTGGTTCATGATAATTTGTCTATCCATAATATATAATATAAGAGTATATTTGGATTTTTAGTGTCTTGGTTCAATTTCTGATAGATACAAGGCAAACTAATGACTGAATTACAATGTAAAACCATGTCCACAGTTAGAAAAGCTAAAGCGAAGACATTACCGCGATGGATTCCATGGTTTTCTTTTAATAATCATTACATATATTTAGCAGTATTTCAAGGCCACAATACATTAGCCCAGATTAGAGCCTTAGAAAATATATCATAAATCAGTGAATTCATTACAGCAGTCTTAGACAACAAAAGCCAAAGAACTGATGATTTCAAGACTTGGTTTTGTCATCTTAACAAGACGTTTTGACAAATGTGTGAAATTTGGGCAGATTTAGGTTGCTTAACAGGTGGCTTAATACATTGATATGGAAATGACCCAGTAACACTGGCAATTATGCATTATGCTAGTGGTAATTTTTTTTAACACAGGACCCGTTATGCATTGTGTCGAGAACCAAGACAAGCACTATCCACTTCTGTATGGTTAGCACTGCAGTCATGGTGAGCCACAATCCTTTTATTACTAAGATTCATCTTCTCATTATGGCTTCTACCAAGAGACTCTTCCAAGTACTTTGTCAACCAGTGTCATCAATGCTGTGGATATAATTTATATGAATTTATCAGAATACCATTTAGCATTGTCAAGTCCAGCCAAATGCATTTTGTTTTCTTTTCAAAGAAATGTCAGAACCTCTATCAGATTTGTATTGCTGTATGTGACCTCCATTATTTTCCTAGGATATTAAGGGGGATTTTCTCAATAGGAACAAAAACTGGAAAAAAATAGGACAAATACTACCATAAAAATCCATTTCTTGGAGTTCATTGAGTGACACAGGATTCAGAAACAATTGGGTTATAATGCTGCCTACAGGAGGATTTGGACACTGGCAAACGAAAAGCTGTAGCCAGCCCAGTATAACCCCTTCCACTCCTAACATGCCCCAGTTTTGCAGAAAAGCATTACACAGAGGGGTGGGATCTGTGTCCCTCAATTAACTCCAAGAAATGTATTTTATGATAAGTACAGAAATCAGTTTTTTTTCCTATTCATTTTGGTACACAGGACTCCGAGACAATTGGGGTGTCCAAAATCATTCCAACTAATAGGAGGACAAGTGAAACAGAATGCAAACAGGACCACAGAACACTAATATAACTTGGGGCTGACTGCAGGTCAAACAGCCACCTGAAGGAGCTTATGGCCAAACTTGGCTTTACAGGAGGCCTGAACATCCAAATGGTAATGATTTGAACTCCAGGATTCTGCTTTCTTTGCTTCAGATCACTTTCAAGACTCTACTAACTTCTTTGAAAGTACTAATGAAAATGACTCACTTTTCATATATTAGAGGATTTTCCTCCCCAGCAATGTCGTCATGTCCCTCAGACCCTACTTTGACCCTGGGAGGAGGAATTCTATTTGTCTGCATGTTACATCCATCTTAGGAATCCACACTACATCTCATATAATGCTGAGGGAAAAGGTGGAAATGGCAGTCGTGTGTGTGTGTGTGGGTAGGCAAAGCTGGGGCTGAAAATGCCTATTAATAAGAAGGCACATCAGAAGTGGAATGTTCAGACTGGGAGATTCAGACTCCAGGGTCTGCTTACTTCTATGAGTGGGGACGTAGTTACGTCCCTGCTCGCTGAAACAAAACTTCAGCAGAGAAAGTTACCAGACTGGTGGCCAGGGGAATACAGGGCAGAGTGGCCAATGGTCTATGAAAAGGGATGTGCAGGGGAATGAGGACTGCAAACAATCAAAGATTCTATAGGCTTCTCAGAGCCAGTTTATAGATGAAAGAAAACAAGAATTCTTTTATTTAAGGTATAAACTCACCTTTCTATAAAGGCCCATAAATACTATTTTATTAGTTTTATTAAATTTTTTTTCTCATGTTAACAACAAACAAAAACAAAACAAAAAAAAAAGAGAGAAATTTGCCTAACAAGTCACAACATAGAGACGCAGCTCAGGACAATACAGAAGTGGCAAGACTTCTGATGGTTGATGTACGCTACTGTTGTACTGTTGTCTAAGACAACTTAACTGACAAGGTGTCTAGGATTTTTCCCCAAGATCTTCTAAGAGATCAGTAGGAAGTATATTCTCAACTTTTTAACCAAAGACTTCTTCACATGTCCACCAACAAGAGACTCATTTTGGATATAAGATGGGACACATCCACCAATTTGTCCATGCAATAACTTAGAGCTGCTGGCATGAGGTCAAAGCACCTCACAAACAGAGTATCGGTTTGGAGGGAAACAAGATCTCCGCATTTGGCTCTAGTTTTGAAAGGAATCTTCAAGCATTTGTCAATGGAATTCTTGGCCATTCTTATTGGGATTGCCAGTGTTTTATTAGGACAGGATACTGTTAGATCCACTGTAAGAAAAGCCCACTGAATGATGGGTAGAGGAGCACCTAAATGATTATGTCAGTGCTTAATCTCTCAGTTAACCCTTTTCTCTTGTTCACAAGCTAGCTCTATTCCATTCACAAAGTGAGTCTTCAAAAACTCAGACCAGAAGCTGTGCCACAGGTCTGGACCTGGAAAATACTTTGTGACTAACACAGTCAACTTAAGTCTAGAAAGTACAACACAGAGCTCCATGCTCAGATGCTGTCCACTCATCGTGTCCAGCAGGGATGAAGTGTGGCCCCCAAAGCTTCTGTCAAGGATACGTCGATCTGTACTGTATAGCTAAGCTCAGAGACTAGCTGCAGCAGCTTCTAGGAGAAGCTTGACTGAAGAAAAAGAATTATCTTGAACGTAGGAAAACAAATGGCTAACAAAAAACTATTCTCGCTAGACAAAACATGTCCATCCTCCTAGGACATCAACAAAAAAAACAAGGCATGATGGCTGTGGGAGACATTAGAGTGGGCTGGTCACTGTTGTTTTAAAGAAAGAAAAATGCCTGGCTGAGATTCTAATTTAATCTCTACTATCCAAAACAAAAGTCTTCTGACTACAGTTTTGGTTTGTTAGGACAAATTCCATCCTGGCCCCTTAATGAGAATGCTTGGATCATTTCCCTATTATGTGTATTTTTTTTAAACAGCAAAAGTGGACATTTTAAATAAAATCTAAGCAAATGTAGAAAACTGACATTTGAAAAGCTATTCGTTAGACTGCATGCAATTTGAAAGAGTATTCCATAGACAACAGAGGTAGATTAGACCCCCCAAGTTACTGTTGTCTTCATGATTTTTCTTGATGACTATTGTTTTCCTTCCCAAGAAGAAGGTACCAGACTCCTGCTCAGTGTTCTGCCCCTTCTCTTCTTTAGTGATCCTACTGGAGGGCTTACCCAAACCAAACTTACAAGTTAGCATGTCTGTGAAGGTTCTCATTTATCCAGGCCATGATATGTCTAGTAGTAGTTACATTTAACTGGCTTGATTTGTAATGCTGAAGAAGTTTCCAAATCATCCAAGCCACCTCTTCAGTTCATTAGAGCTGTACTGGTTTTTTGAACAAGCTGAAAAACATCTTTAACATTATAGAAGATGTCTAGATGAATGTGACTAACTACTACTAGATATGCTTCAAGCTAAGAGAATGCTCCAGTCCAACTGCGTCTGACCATTCGACCTCTCCCCTATGTCAGTGGGTAGTGTCTTGTGTTCACTCTATCATTTGTTCAACCAGTCATCTGTTATGATCTGTTCCATCACCGTCTCTTATACCTGCTGATAGTCTTGGCCTTGTCCTTGGAGTCTGCATTTCCTGACGGGCATGTGGGAGCATGTGATACCGCTTTGCTTCATTGACTAAATCTCGACAAGCCTCTGATGACTTTATCAACTCTTCATTGTCAACCACATTGAGTAGATAACTTGGATGGATGAAGGGTAGACGGACAACGGCCAACAATTCAGCAGAATGCTGCAAAAGGAAGACACAAAGCACATAGTGTGTTAAACTTTATCAGAGATAGCAGATTCTTTTCCTATTCTCCTCCCACAACAAAGAATCTGTTAAGGTACAAAGGATTATAAATCTGAATGGATGGTGAAAGTGAGAACCGCACAGCAGGTTTACCAACATGTATTCAAAGAGGACAGGCTCTTGTGCAATTCACATTACAGCTCAAATTACATTCAGTTTCAACAATAGGTTCAATGAAAAGCAAAAGAAGATAGAATGTGAATGGTGTTGTCTATGATCTTGAAGACAAAGCATAAAACAGCAGGCATTTTAGTTGTCAGAGGTGGAATCTTGCTTGATTTCAGTCCAAATTAGCACTTCCAAAAATTTTCTCTGCTTTATATAAAAGGTACACTCCAGGAAAGCAGTTAAATGAACAGTTAAAATACCTAAATACATGCATGTCTTTGCCTGCCAAAATATTTGTGATTTTGCTCACCCATTCTTGTGAGTCACATACCCCTGCCAAACTGAATAGCCAGGTAGCTACCCCATTTATCTCTGTAATAGACAAGTGATACAGCGTGGTCACCTCCACTGCCCAGACACTGCACTCATCCCTGTGCTCTTCCCCAGCTCCCTGCTGCTCGAAACACATTAAACGTGCATTCCTGGGCAATGCCATGGAGCCGTATTGTTTCAAAATATGTACTCTCAGTCTGATTCCTAGTGCACAAAGTATTATATTAATATAAAGACAAACCATAGCTGTTTATTATAGCAGACTATCATATATATTTTGTGAAAAAATAGATAAGGGCGATTCCAATGCTAACATGTCTTTTAAAGCTGTATGCTGGGGGTCTCATTCTAATCCTAGCTTCACTACCTAGTGCAGTGGTCTCTAAACTGTGGCCCGGGGGCTTTGCTTGCTTTTATCCGCCCCTTGGGAAATTTTCCTCCCAATGATGCAAGACTCTATTCCTCCCACTGACACCAGTGATGGGACACTATTCTTGTCATTGGCACCAACAATTAGGCATATTCTTGTTACTGACCTCAACAACAATGTACTACTTCTACCACTGAGAGAAAGTAGGGGGCACTATTCCTCCCACCTTGTTAATTTGGGTTGAGGGGAGTATTAGATGCACTAGCAGATTTAGATACACTAACAAACTGAAGCAGGACTCCAGCTCACATTGCAGTCACACAAGCAATTACAGCAATGTTTTTTTTTCTTTTTGGCATAAAGGTTTTACATAAATAAATAAGAGCTGATCATTGTAAGCACTCCTGTCAGTGGTAAATAGTTTGTCTCAACACTCTAACTGATACATTTGCAGTAGAACTTGTTCTGTTGAAAAACAACAGCCTTACTGGCCAGATCACCAGCTGAAAATAAAGGAAAGAAAGCCTAAAAAGAAACTAATGCAACTACCACATCTATGAATTGGTAAGCTGCAATATAATACATGTTTGCTTTTGGTTTTAATACTGCTTCGAGAGGTGGACCCGCAAAGGATTCCCCACTTTCATGGGAATAAATTGCAGCATAGGATTAGCAGAAAAGGGGTCTATGGTAAAACTTGGTGTCGTATGGGTTGTGAAAATGCCGGGAAAGAACAACTGGACTTGTTATGCTAACCGGGAGCAATGTGCGGGGTTAGCTTTGGAAACTTTGATAGGGTCCCTCGTGACCTTCCTACTGCCATTGATGTTAACATAAAGTATGTCTAATTATAGGACAGGTATCAGGAGAGCTGTCAGCATAGTCAGTACATTACTAGGGACCAGAGATGTGGACAGACACTGTCACGGAAGAGGTAGGCATCAGTGCAGGGAATTCACTGTTAAAGCAGTATTAAACACAAAAGCAAACATTTATTATAATGCAGCTTACCAATTCTTAGTTATGATGGCTGCATTAGTTTCCTTTTTTGTCTTTCTTTCTTCTATTATCATCTTGTGATTCAGCCACAAACTCTGCTGTTTTTCAGAAGTTCAAGTTCTTCACAGAATGTATCAGTTTACATGAATGAGACCATCCATTTACCACTGGGCAAGGGTGATTAAAAGAATCAGCTCAACTTTTATTTATTCATGTAAAACCTTTATTCCAAAAGGAAAGAAATGTTTGCTGTGATTATAAAATATTAGTTATATTTGAATTCAATTTGTTATTTGTATTAAAATCTGCTAATACATTTAATACTTCCATTCCCCCCAGACTGAGAATGCTGCTGTCTGCTGTGCCTTCTATGCTCATTCCTCCAGAGTTAGGTCTCACTACTACAGGAGGTGTGTTACTGGCCAAATCACCTGGTGAAAAAAGGTGAGGGAAAAAAAACAAAGAAAAGAAAACGGATGCAGCTACCACATATAATGATTGCTAAGCTGCAATATTTTACATTTTTGGTTTAGGGTTAACATTAATTTTCCAGCTAACCACTCTGCCTTCAGTAGCTCTCCTGTCTTTTTCAGCCTCTCAAATCTCAAGGCCTCAATGTAAATTCCAACCCATCCACTAATGCAGCAAGCAGGATCTGAAAGAGGTGGTGGAGTAGTCAGTAAAAAGAAGATAAAGAAAACAAAAGCTGTAGTAGCAATGATAATGACCATCATAATATTTTATATTATCATATAACTGTTAGTACTCCGGCACACGATGACTCTATAGCCCTAATATATACTTCTTTAAACTGTGTTTTTTTGCAGAACTACAAACAGCTATTTTTAAGGAGACTCTGAAAATTTCAGTGCTGGCTGGGATGACTAGAAGCTCAATATAAGAGAACAATATGGGGTTGATTTACTAAAGCTGGAGAGTGCAAAATCTGGTGCAGCTCTGCATAGAAACCAATGAGCTTCCAGGTTTTATTGTCAAAGCTTAACTGAACAAGGTGAAGTTAGAAGCCGGTAGGCTACCATGCACAGCTGCACCAGATTTTGCACTCTCCAGTTTTAGTAAATCAACCCCTATGTCTACTGCTAAACAGATTGTCTATACTGCACAACCTGAAAATGGGATCCGTGACTAGTGACAACGATTCTGAAGTCTCCTCATATGTCTGGTGTCAGCGCTTCTGAATGGAAAGGTCACAGGAGGTAAAGAGTCACAGCAACCTCTTTAATAATACAGCAATGGATACATGCTATCTTCACATGAGAACACCCCCCATAACAACTGCTGGCCTGCTATAGCTATTGTACAGCTACTGCTTGGAGCAGTGTTTATTCAGAGGAGGTTAGGGGAAAGCTAGACAGGTTCTTCACCTACACTCCAAGAACTAGAGTGGCCTGTGATAGAGCAAAAAGGAAGCGTAGAATGCTGGAGGTGTATCTTGCCGAAGAGTATAGGAAGCCATGGAGTACGGAGTAGTGAGGCCATACTGCTGCTTTATAAATTGGCCCCTTAGCCTACAAAGACCGGCTGTAACTCAAGTTATTCATCTTCTGTGAAGTTAACTACCAACTGGCTTAGATGTTACCTGCTCTTTTGAGATCTGCCGCAACTAATTCAACAAATTCTAAAGTCTTCGTCTGAGTTGGTATCTTCTTTAGTCCTCCTCCTCCTCCCAATACCCCATTACACAACCACAGATAGGATGAACAAAGATTTATTAGTTAAAGCATTAGTAAATTAAACTAATTGGTGGACCTTTTGGACTTTATTCGCCTTCGATACTCCATGATAAAAAGACCCCCAAAAATTACGTTGAAAAACTACAAAGGCCGTCTTTGAATTTCACATCAACTGCTGTATCAACCTTCCAGAATAAGTTTTCCTTCATAATATATTTCCTGCTCTCATTCATTATTCCACACAATCCCCTTAGTATCCAATTGAACAATAATAGCTACAACAAGATGCAAATTAATCTAATTTCACAGGCAAAACCATTACAACAAGGACGCATCTCATGAAAAGGAGAATCTTCTCTCTATTCAGACTGCGCTTGCTGGGCCCTCGGGAGCATATGGCAATCTCTGAGGCTTATTTTGTAATAAAGAGACACAGATAACCTTTGGTTCAGGGAGCCTGTCTATTCCGCTACATTGTGAAAGTTTAAAAAAAATCAGCAAGTCACAAAGACATTGTAAAGTGTTGTGAGATGAATGCAAATCTGAACAGCAAACTATATAAAGTACACTTGTACAGAGAAAAAAAGGAAGGCAGAACTGAAAACTGAAAGGCTATGGTCTACTTTAGCTGATCAATTTAATTCGCTACATTTTACAGAATATTTATTAATGGAGAACTATAGCACAATGGCTTAGTGGTTAGCACTTCTGCTTGGCAGTACTGGGGTCCATGGACAGCTTCCTAGTCAGGACTCTCTCTGCATGGAGTTTGCATGTTTTCCTTGCACCTACATGGGTTTCCTCCACTCTCTATAGACAATCTAGTTAAAATATATGTGCCCTAGTATGATATTCTACTGACTGTGTCAAAAATGGCTGCTTCACCAATTGAACCAAAAGAAGATAAAGCACTCTGAGTTCCCAGGGATAAAAGCGCTATAGAAAAAAATTAATAATAATGGAAAAGAAGGAAATTGTTTCAAAATTAAGATATGCTGAAATCATTGAATTCAGTTAGTTAACCTTCTTTACCCTAGCTAATATACAGTCCGGTCCAGTCCTGAAAGGTTTTGTGTAAGTACACACCAATTTTTTTGCATAACATCGACTGACACCATTTACAATGAATGCAATTGGAAGTATACTATGTTATCACCGAGAAGGAAGAGTGGCCAAAGAGACCATAAAGTTAATCTGGCATGCAGGGCAAAGCAATAAGTTCACTTTAAAGCTGAACTTCAATCCACCCAGCCCACCAAGGGGTAATAGCTAATTTTGCCCTGGGGGGGGTAATGAGTATGGTGAAATTCTTCCCATATTCCTTGTTCCTACATGTTTCCTACAACCAAACTCACTGAGCTGCTCTTCTAGCCTCTTGCAGCCTCTCCGAGATCATCATGTACAATGCAGGACCAGTAGCTTTGCATTGTATGTGAGGGTGCCAGGTGCCCACCCACATACCTTATTAATTACCCTCTGGACAAAATAAGCTATTACATTTTGCTGTGCTCTATAGTTTCCTAACTTTTTCATTTGACTGGAGTAGCTCACACGGGGCTATGGACCCCTTACAATAGAGCACTGATTGGCCCACATCTCACATGCTCTCCTATAGTCAGAAGTACCGGATTGGTGGGCAATAAAAGGAAATTTACATTAACAATGCTGAGGAATGGGGGATTTAAGCCAATGCCATGTGCGAGCAATACACATATGCACTTGACTCTGTGGGGTTCATTTACTAAAGCTGGTTCACTCCAAATCTGGAGCAGCTGCACATGGGAGCCAATCAGCTTCTCACTTCAGCTTGTACTATTAAGCTTCAGCAATAAAACCTGGAAGTTGATTGGTTTCTATGCAGACGTGCACGAGATTCTGAGTGAACCAGTTTTAGTAAATATACCCCTGTGTGTGCATCAGTGTGTGCGAACCCCATATGTGAGTTGGCCCCATATGTGAGCAGACCCCGCGGGGTTAATTTACTACAATTGAAGAGTGCAAAATCTGGTGCAGCTGCGCATGATAGCCAATCAGCTTCTAACTTCAGCTTGTTCAATTAAGCTTTGACCAAAAACCTGGAAGCGGATTGGTTTCTATGCAGAGCTGCACCAGATTGTGCACTCTCTAGTTTTAGTAAATCAACCCCAATGTGTGTCAGTGTGTGATCCCCATGTGTACTCACCACGTACAAGTAGACCACTTGCGTGTCAGTGTAGGTGAACCCCATTGGGATTATTTACTAACACTGCATGGTGCAAAATTTGGTACAACTCTGCACAGAAACCAATCAATTTCCAGGTTTTATTGCCAAAGCTTAAAATATTGCTAAACCTAGGACCCTGCATTCACTATATCTAGTGCAAACATCATGGAAATGCAATTATTTTAGTAAATATAAACTGCTAATTACCTTTTCTCATCATCAGTATATAACAATCGTGGGACTTCTATCAGTGTCCAGTTGAGCACTGGTTAATCTTACAGGAGGAGTTTTCATTCTCCTCTGACTGTCTTATGAGGCTACATGATCCCTGACCCTCTGTCTGGACAGTGCTGATTGGCCCTGTGCTGATGACATGCACCCCCCCCCCCAAAAAAAAAAAACTCTTTAGCAATACATCCCAAACTGAGCATGTGCTGTCTTATGATACTACATGATCCCTGACCCTCTGTCTGGACAGTGCTGAGTGGCCCTGTGCTGATGACATGCACCCTCCCCCCCCAAAAAAAAACTCTTTAGCAATACATCCCAAACTGAGCATGTGCAGAGTGTCTCTGTACTATCAGCAGATGGACTGGGGACTGTAGAAGAAAGGGAGGATCAGAGAAGACAGCCTTTTTACATAATGCAGTAGATTAACCCCTTAGGTTTCACAGTGAGTATAACAAGCATGCTTTAAAACTATACTCTTTTGGCCTCAGAGACTCTGCTCTCTCCTGGCTCTCTTCCTATCTATCTCAACGCTCCTTCAGTGTTACCTATAACACTACCACCTCCCCCTCACTCCCCTTCTCTGTTGGGGTCCCCCAAGGTTCTGTCCTCGGGCCCCTTCTCTTCTCCATCTACACCTCCTCCCTTGGTCAACTGATACACTCCCACAGCTTCAACTACCATTTCTATGCCGATGACACTCAAATCTATCTCTCTACCCCTTGCCTCACCCCTTCAGTCTCTGCCCAAATCACTAGCCTTCTGAACGACATATCAGACTGGATGTCACTCCACTTCCTCAAATTAAACCTTGCTAAAATCGAGGTCCTAGTTTTCCCCCCAGCCCCCGCCCCCCTCCCCCCCCCGACTTCTCTATCAGGATCAACAACGCCACCATCAGCCCCACCCCGCAAGCCAGAGTATTAGGTGTCATTCTAGACTCCAATCTGTCCTTCCAGCCCCAGATCCAATCGCTGACAAATTCATGCAGACTTCACCTCCGCAACATCTCCAAAATATGTCCGTTCCTAACTCCAGAAACCACAAAGCAACTCATTCACTCCCTTTTCATATCACGACTTGACTACTGTAACTCCCTCCTCGCTGGCCTACCCCAACACAGTCTATCCCTGCTTCAGTCTATCCTGAATTCTGTGGCCAGACTCATCCACCTTACCAACCGCTCCGAATCCGCCACCCCCCTCTGCCAATCCCTCCACTGGCTTCCGATTGCCCAACGCATAAAATACAAAATATTAACATTGATGTACAAAGCTATTCATAACACTGCCCCAAACTACATCACCGATTTGGTATCCAAATACCACCCAAAACGCACTCGCCGTTCTTCACAAGACCTCCTACTCTCCAGTTCCCTGGTCTCCTCCTCCCACGCCCGTCTCCAGGACTTCTCCAGGGCTTCCCCCATCCTCTGGAACTCACTACCCCAATCCATCAGACTGTCACCTACCCTCCTCACCTTTAGGCACACCCTGAAAACCCATCTCTTTAGAGAAGCCTACCCCGCCCTCACCTAATTGCTGATCTCCTCCACTCTTCCTACCACTCCATCCCCCACAGCTATTTCCTCCTGTACTACTCCCCTCCCTCCTAGATTGTAAGCTCCAAGGAGCAGGACCCTCGAACTTCTCGTGTATTGCATTGTGTTGTTACTGTACTGTCTCGTGTATTGTCTCCCATTATAATGTACAGTGCTGAGCAAACTGTTGGCGCTATATATATACTGTATAATAATAATAATATACAGACTGATTTTACTGTTGTGGGTTTAGTAACACTTTAATTGAACAAGATGAAGTTTGAAGCTGATTGGCTACCATGCACAGCTGCACCAGTACTGGTGAATCTCCCCACATGTGTCAGTAGAACCCATGTATGGTAGCACAGCTTCTGCTGCAGTTCTTGTGCAGACAATCCATAAGGGGCTTTTTTTTTTGCTATCATAAACATATAAATGTCATTTCACATCCCGAACAAAAGCCATTTGAACCTATAACCATTTATTAATAATCTCTACATATAAGAAGTGACACTTGCCCTAGAGTAAGGAGACTGTCAATATTATGTTGGGCTTGTGCCTGTCATAGTATATAAACATAGATCTTACATTAGCAGGGACACACTCAATGACATGCTTCATTGTCCTCGGTGATTTCTAACCTACTGCTTGGGCATTATTAACCTGTAACCAATGATCCAAAATATTTGCTGCAATATAATTTATGGAGGAACCTCAGTTTCATCTATGTAAAGGGACACATGGCTGAAAATGTATGTATATATATATATATATATATATATATAGCAACTAATCCAATCAAAAGAAAAGAAACTGTTAAGCTGTTGCTTTTTATAGTGCTAATGTAATATTTCTTTTAGATATTTTTATTAAAAAATGAAAATCATCTCTGCTAGGTTCTTACCACTTTGCTGACTCTGATATTCTTTATCTATTATACGATCTTTACTAGCTATATACACAAGGGGGCTTATTATTACTAACACTCCTTACAGAAGCCTTTCTTAAACCTTTTACCTTAGAAGAACCCTTGAAACAATTTTGCTGTCTTAGGAAACCCCTGCTAAAATAGTTTCATAAAGAGTCAGTAGAAAAATTGCTATTTTTACAGAGGCAGTCAGAATGCCACCCTTTCAGACAGCTAAAAAGATCATCGGTGTCATGCCACTGACCATGCCAAGCGGTGCTGACCTCTGAGCAATGCAGCACCATCAATTGGGAGTTCAATCAGACACAGCTCAAGGAACCCTTAGGAACCTCTGGAGGAACCCTGGGATTCAGGACAACACTGGTTGAGAATGGCTGCCTTACAGGTTCTCTAGGATGAGAAGGTTAGACTACACCCAAATGTTCACTTTAAGGATCTGCAAGTCAGGCAGAAATTCTTTCATGTAATGTAACAGTCTTGTTCTGAGCATAACAGTTTTGTTCTTCTAAAGCAGTGGTCTCCAAACTGTGGCTAGTGGGCCAGATACAGCCCTTTGCTTGCCTAAATGCGGCCTTGGGGTACTATTCCTCTCACTGATGTGAGGCATTATTCTTCCCACTGACAACAGTGGCGCACTATTCCTCCCACTGACACCAACAACGGGGCCCTATTCCTCCCACTGACACCAAGAACGGGGCACTATTCCCCCCCACTGACACCAACAATGGAGAATTATTCCTTCCACTGACACCAACAATGGGGAACTATTACTCCCACTGACACCAACAATGGGGCAATATTCCTCCAACTGACACCAACAGTGGGACACTATTCCTCCTATTAATACCAATGGTGGAGTACTATTCCTCCTACTGACTACAGGTGCTATGTTTTCTTTTTACTCTCACTGACCATGGAGCATAATTCCTTCCACTGACACCAACAATGGAGAATTATTCCTTCTACTGACATCCACAGTGGGGTACTATTCCTCCCACTGACACCAACAATGGGGGACTATTCCTTTAACTGACACCAACGATGGGACACTATTCCTCCTATTACTACCAATGATGGAGTGCTATTCCTTATTCTACTGACCACAGGTGCTATGTTTTCTTTTTACTCACACTGACCATGGAGAATAATTCCTTCCGTTGACACCAACAATGGAGATTTATTCCTTCCACTGACACCCACAGTGGGGCACTATTCCCCTCACTGGCACCAACAATGGGGAACTATTCTTCCAACTGACACCAACGACGGGACACTATTCCATTTATTAATCCAATGATGGAATGATATACTTCCTTCTACTGACCACAGGTGCTATGCTTTTTTTTTTTTGCTTTTTTTTTAACCCCCACTGACCATGGAGCATAATTCCTTCCACTGACACCAACAATAGAGAATTATTCTTTCCACTGACACCAACGATGGGGCACTATTTCTCCTATTAATACCAATGATAGAATGCTATACCTCCTTCTACTGACCACAGGCGCTATGTTTTTGTTTTTTTTTTAACCCCACTGACCATTGAGCATAATACCCTCCACTGACACCAATCATGGGGCATTATTCCTTCCACTGACACCAATCATGGGGCATTATTCCTCCCTCTGACACCAACAATGGGGCACTATTCTTCCAACTGACACCAACAATGGGACACTATTCCTCCTATTAATACCAATGATGGTGTGCTATGCCTCCTTCTACTGACCACGGTTGCTATGTTTTTTGTTTTTAAACTTCCACTGACCAGCAAGAGTGAGACACTGTCTACTCCCACCGATGCTGGGGCATTTTCTACTCCCACCAGCCACTATCCGGCTCCCATAAAGTCTGAAGGACAGTAAACTGGCCCTTTGTCTATCAAGTTTGGAGACCCCTGTTTTAAAAGGATTTCCAGAGGTTTACAATTTTTTTTTAGATGTCTCTGTCCCCTGCTACATGCTGTGGTTCTACCCACTGGTCACCACATCACCGTAGCTCTTTAGTGGCAATAGCAGCTGGCTGGTGGAACCCCAGCATGCAGTGTGAAGCATAGGAATACACTACTGCAAGAATTATACCAGACGCTGAAGAATCTCTGGCTAGTACAGTTCTGCAAGACAGTCACCATCGCCACACCAATTTTCACTTTTCTGTTGTGTCAATTTAATATGTTGAAAGTCTGAGACTGGGTTCACACTGATGCGGTGCAGGAAATGCTGCAAATCCTGTGTGTTTCCCGCACAGCCTTACAATAGCATTGCATTCATGCGATCTGCTGCGGGTGTATAATGGTAAATTAATGACACCCCAAAACAGATTGCAAAAAGTGATGCGACTGCCAGAAATTGCATGGCATGCGTGAGAACACCTATGTGATGAGATTCAGGTTACATAGTTACATAGTTAGTCTGGCTGAAAAAAGACAAAAGTCCATCCAGTTCAACCATGAAAAACCATAAAAAAAGTTATAATCCTATACCCACAGTTGACCCAGAGGAAGGCAAAAAAACTCAACAAAGCATGATCCAATTTGCTCCTGCAGGGGAAAAAATTCCTTCCTGATCCCCCGAGAGGCAATCGGATATTTCTTGGATCAACTTTACCTATGAATGTTAGTATCCAGTTATATTCTGTGTATCTAGGAAAGTATCCAGGCCTTTTTTAAAGCAATCCACTGAGCTGGCCAGAACCAACTCTTGAGGGAGTCTATTCCACATTTTCACAGCTCTTACTGTGAAGAAACCTTTCCGTGTTTGGAGATTACATTTCGTTTCCTCCAGACGTAAAGAGTGCCCCCTTGTCCTCTGTGATGACCTCAGGGTGAATAGCTCTACATCGAGTTCACTATATGAACCACTGATGTATTTATACATGCTGATCATATCCCCCCTTATGTATTATACACATTGATCATATCCCCCCTTATGTATTATACATATTGATCATATCCCCCCTTAATCTTGGGTGAATAAAAGGGCCGAGCACCTTTTTGTTGCGGATGCGATGTGATTTGAGCCATACCAAATGTATGGCTCAAATCGCATTGCACAGACATTGGATTTAATTCGCACAGGAATGTGGTGCGATTCCTGAGTGAATTATATTATTGTGAACCCAGTCTGAGTCGCTCCCTCAAACCAGGTTCACACTGATGCGGTGTGGGAAATGCTGTGAATCCTGTGTATTTCACGCACCACATTGCAATCACGTGGCGTTCATGCGATCTGGTGCGGTTGTCAATGTTAAATTAACCACTTCCCTTCCGGCCCATGTACATAAATGGTCGGACGGGAGCAGTGCAGGAGCGGGTGGCTGTTTATAAAGGGCCTCCGCATTCACTGCCTGTGAGAGCTCCCTGGGAGCTCGCGGCACCACAAGCAGAACACCGATCACTGTATGGGACCTCTGTGTGAGGTCCCAATCATGTGAACGGTGATTGGCCAATCAGTGATCCCATGAACAGTAGTAAACAAGATGTCACTTCCTGACATCATTGCTTACTACTTGTGAAATCTGTGAATGATCACAGAGATCACATGGTACAAGGCTATTCACCACAGCCTTGTACCATGTGACAAGCTGTGACCAATCACAACTCTCACAGTATTTCTCAATGGCTGCAAGAATGCAGCCAGAGAGAAAGAGAAATGATTGCTTTTACAGCCTTTATGGGTGTAAAAGCAATCAGTGTAAAAAAAGAAGAAAAAAACTTCATCACCCCCACAAGCAGTATAGTATCACTATGGTGACAGTATGTAAAAAAAAACCCAAAACATAAATAATAATCTAAAAAAATAAAATAAAAATGTAAAACTTTTTTTTGAAAAATTATAATTTTTGGTTATAAACTAATTTGGGTTATTTTTTTTCTAAAAAGATAGATGAATACATTTTGGCCAAGATTTATGAAGAAAGATTATTTATTTGCAAAATGTTATAAGAAAAATGTTTGGAATTTTTCATTTATATAGCAAAAAAAAAATCCCAGTGGTGAATAAATACCACCAAAATAAAGTTTTATCTGTCTCAAAAAAATGCTAAAAAATTCATATGGGTACAGTGTTGCATGACCGTGCAATTGTCATTCAAAGTGTGATAGTGCTGAAAGCTGAAAATTGGCCTGGACAGGAAGGGGGTGAAAGTGTCTGGACTTGAAGTGGTTATTAACACCCCGAAACAGATTGCAAAACGTGATGCAATTTCCAGAAATCGCATCGCATGGGTGAAAACACCCATGCGGTTTGATTCAGGTACGGGTAAAAAAAAAGGGTTCTGAACCTTTTTTGTGTGGTTGCGATGCGGTTTGAGCCATACAGAATGTATGGCTCAAATCGCACTGTGGTGCGATTCCTGTGCGAATTACATGCGGTGTCCCGCACCACATTAGTGTGAACCCAGACTTAAGGAGGGAAGAGTTGTACCCTCTGTCAGGTTTATATTGCTGTCAGTGTCTTTATCTGACCATTTTTCCTTGTCCTGTTGTCACAGAGATAGGATGTGACAGAGGTCACAGGGGGTAAGCAAAACACCAACACATGTTCTAACCCTCCCGAACTCTGTCTAAAACATGAAAAAAGTTTTGGCTGCAGTTGGGCTTTGTTTTTTTTTTTTCGCCACTGCATATAAATATCATCCACTTCCGATGAAATAACACGTGTCATAAAAGCTACATTAGAGTGACCACTCGTACAGCGTGCTGATGAAAACTGAACGGAGTGTGAAAGCTCAAGGGGTTAACAAAGTAGGTGCTGAATATTCATCCCATACAAAAAAAATAAAAAGAGCAGCGTGTCCTGGATTTGAAATTCACACCATACGCTACAAATGCAATCGCTTTTCCTTCGACACATTTAAACAGCCTCCAGGCGAAACTTGTCATGCCGTTTAAGTGTTTTTAAAAGAAAACTGCATCTGCATGTCAAGTCGACCTTTAAATATGGCTTGCTGCTGGCAGAACAAAATTAAGTGCTAAAAAGTGGCCGTCATCTCCGGTGCAGGACTGCTCAGATACAAGCACACGTCATTTAACAAGTACCAGACCATGTCCATGAGTGACATAGAGACAGGGAACCAAAATCACTGGTGTAAAAAGAGTACTGGGGGCGGCTAGAGATGTGAGCGCCCCCTGCTGTTGGGTCACCAACTGGATTTCAAGCTGAGTTTTATTCTGCTTATATTTTGCCTCAGGCCCTCCTCCCTCCCTCACTAACATGCTAATTACAATTTAAAATATAATCTGTTTCCATTATGTACCTTAGGTTAGCCTAGTGTTGTAATTACTGGGTCACCTTACTTCTCTTTGCAATGCAAGCAACTCATGGCTGGTGGGAGGGGCCATCAGGGTACTGCAACTTTGTTGGAGCATTTATTGCATTTTTTAAAAAGGTGGACTACACCTTTAATTTTGCTCTTCCCGCTGAATCATTGCATTATGCCAGGGGTCTCCAAACTTTCTAAACTAAGGGCCAGTTTATTATTCTTCAGACTTTAGAGGGGCCAGACTGTGGCCAGTAAGAGAAGAAAATACCCCCTCACTGGTGTCAGGAAGAGGAATAGTACCCCATCATTGGTGTCAGTGGGAGGAACGGTGTCCCATCATTGGTGTCTGTGGGAGAAATAGTGCCCCATAGTTGGTGTCACTGGGAGGAACAGTGCCTCACTGTTGATGTTAGTGGCAGGAATTATGCCCCATTTTTAAAGTCAGTGGGAGGAAAAGTGCTCCAAGGGCCAGATAAAAGCAAGCAAAGGGCCGCATCTGGCCCCCGGGCCACAGTTTGGAGACCACTGCATTAAGTCATAGCAAAACAAATTGTAGTTTTATCATCCATAGAGGGATTTTGTAACTCTCTGAGACAATATTGTGAGTGCAACACCAATTCGAAAAAAACGGGGAAGCTGTGTAGAAAACATCAAACATTTAATCTGAAAAAATGTACCATTTAAAAAAAAAAAAAAAGGGAATTTTGAAATTGCTGGCAGCAACATGTCTCAATAGAGTTGGGACAGGGCAACAAAAGCTGGCAAAGGAAGTGGTACTAATAATGGAGAACATTTTGCAAATAAATAGGTTAATTGGCAATAGGTCAGTAACATGACTGGGTATAAAAGAGCATCTTAGCAAGTTAGAGTGTTTCAGAAGCAAAGATGGGCAGAGGTTCACCAATCTGTGAAAAGCTGTTTCTAAAAATTGTCGAACAATTTCAGGATATTGTCCCTCAACATAAAATTGCAAAGACTTATATCATCATTTACAATACACAATAATATCAAAAGAATCTGGAGTAATCTCTGTGTGCAAAGAACAAGGCCAAAACACAATATTGGAAGCCCCTGATCTTCAGGCCCTTAGACGGTACTGCATTAAAAACAGTAATGATTCTCTGATGGACATCACGGCACAGGCTCAGCAATGCTTCCAAAAATCACCATCTGTGAACACAGTTTGCCATGCCATCCAAAAAGGTAAAGCTCTATCATGCAAAGAAGAAGCCATATCTGAACATATTCCAGAAGTGCTGCCATCTTCTCTGGGCCAAAGATCATGTAAAATGGTCTGTTGCAAAGTGGAAAACTGTTCTGTGGCCAGTAAACTGAAATTTGGCAACCATGGGCTCTGCATCTTCTGAACTAAAGAGGAGAGGGGACTTTCGGCTTGTTATTAGTGCTCAGTTCAAAAGCCTGCATCTCAATGGTATGGGTGTGCATTAGTGCAGATGGAATGGGCAGCTTGCTGAAAGATATATGCAGGTTTTAGAGCAGCATATGCTCCCATCCAGATGACGTATTTTTCAGGGAAGGCCTTGCATATTTCAGCAGGACAATACTAAACAGCATACTGTATTTATGACAAAGGCGTGGCTACATAGTAGAAGAGTCTAGGATAGGGGTCTGCAACCTTTAAGACATAAAGAGCCACTTGGACCCGTTTCCGAAGGGAAAAAAAGACTGGGAGCCGCAAAACCATTGCAACATTTAAAACAAATCCGACACTGCATATATTGCAAAAAGCGCTCTGGTCATGAAGGGGGTTTAAGGGCCCAGTAAGCAAAGGGTTAATCAGGGCCACAGTGTATCATCATAATCACAATCATAGCCTTAGATCAGTGGTGGGCAACCTTTTTTTTCAACTGAGCCAAATCTCGCCAAAACCACGATTGAAATTTATTTTGAGAACCACATTTTTAAAACTGAAAATACATCCCCCATATAGTAATTCATCCTCCATAGTAATTCATCCCCCATATAGTAATTTAACCCCCATAGTAATTCATCCCCCATATAGTAATTCATCCCCCCTATAGTAATTCATCCCCCATATAGTAATTCATCCCCCATATAGTAATTCATCCCCCATAGTAATTCATCCCCCATATAGTAATTCATCCCCCATAGTAATTCATCCCCCATATAGTAATTCATCCCCCATAGTAATTCATCCCCCATATAGTAATTCATCCCCCATAGTAATTCATCCCCCATATAGTAATTCATCCCCCCTATAGTAATTCATCCCACCTATAGTAATTCATTCCCCATATTGTGTCAATTCACTTACCTTTGCTCCGTGCGTTCCTCTCGCCGTGTTCCCGCGCCATTCCGGTCTTCAGGACGGACTGTGAGAGGAGAGGAGTTCGTCACACTGCCCCGCCTACATCCTGACAGCCAATGTTTGCCACGCTCCGCGGGCCGGATTAAAAGGTCCGCCGGGCCGTAGTTTGCCCATTGCTGGGCTAGCTGCAGAGTCCTGACTTTTGGGGCGGTCGCCCGAGAGGAGGGAGGGGAGCGGGCGCCCGGCACACAGAAGAGCCGCATTAAAGAGTGTAAATAGCCGCGGCTTGCCAACCACTGAGCTACGGCAACCCTATGGCCTGTCACCTGGTGGGCAGTGTGCTCCGGAGCCGCAGCAAAGGTGAAAAAGAGCCGCATGCGGCTCTGGAGCTGCGGGTTGCCGACACCCGGTCTAGGAGTTTCACTGGCCTGCCTGCAGTCCAGACCTTTCACCAAAAATATGACAAAGAAGACACAGTACTGTTGAGCAGTTAGAATCCTACAGTATATCAGGCAAGAATGGGGGAGCGTTCCTCTCCCAAAACTACAGCAACTGGTTTCCCCACTGTCTTTGTACTAATGACACTGGCTGGGAAGGGGTTCCTAGACATTTACAGTGTTTTTAAAAGAAGAGAGGATGCCACACCATGGTAACCATGGCCCTGTCCCAATGAGATGTGTTTCTGCCATCAATTTAAAAAAAACCCTATTTTTTTTCTTAACCACTTGCCCTCCTCAGGATTTACCTTTCTTCCTGACTAGGCCATTTTTTTGCGTTACAGCGCTGTGTTACTTTAACTGACAATTGCGCGGACATGCAATGCTGCACCTAAATTACATTTACGTCCTTTTTTTCCCACAAATTTAGCTTTCTTTGGTATTTGATCGCTTGTGTGTTATTTTATTTTTTGTGCTATAAAAAAAAAGACCTACAATTTTGAGAAAAAAACAATATTTTTGACTTTTTGCTTTTTTAACATGTCCAGTAAAAAAATTAAAAAAATCAAATTTCGTCATACATTTAGGTCAAAATGTATTCTACTACATGTCTTTGCTAAAAAATAAAAAACCCAATACGTGTAAATTAATTGGTTTACGTAAAAGTTATAGTGTTTACACATGGTGGTATATATAATGGGTATTTTTTTTTCTACTAGTAATGGAGGCGATCAGCGACTTACAGCGGGACTGAGGCGGACATTCTGACACTGGGGGGAACTGACTTGTCATTGACATCCCCAGCGATGCCAATACAGTGATCAGTGCTAAGAAAAAGCACTGACACTGTACTAATGGCACTGGGCAGGAAGGGGTTAACATGAGGGGCGATCAAAGGATAAACTGTGTGCTGGGAATGTTTTACTAGGGGGTGGTGTCTGTGTGCATCACTGTAATCACACTGCTCGGGATGGCTGTGTACATCCATCCAGAGCAGTGTGCCCAAGCTGACAGGGAGAACTGTTAATAAATAAAACAGTCCTCCTCCCCATTGGAGATGCTTGGTAATCGTAGGCGCTGGTGGGTATTCTCCGGCTAGGACCAGGGAATTGACAGCAGCGGCTGCAAATGGCGGTGCGGGTAGGGCACGCACGCACCCCCTACCCATAAATGCAAAATCACGTATGTGTACATGATTTTGCACACCTGTGCCACCCTGTAGCAGTATTTCAGCTATAGTGCTGTCAGAAAGCAGTTAAAATAGTACACTTTCTCAGTTTAAACTATTGATATGTTATCTACTTTCTATTGTGAATAAAAAATGGGTTTATGGGATTTGAAAATCCTTGTATTCTGTTTCTATGTAGATTTTACACAGCTTCCCAACTTTTTTGGAATTGGGGTTGTAATACGGTAGGATACAACTCCTAGTTTATGGTATTGGGGCTCCTGCACATGGGTGCCAAAAAGCTATGTTTTTCGGTTTTGTTTTGTTTTTTTTGCTTTCAATGGGCCTGTACACACAGCCGCATCAATGTTAGTAAACTAGCACCTTCATTTAGATCAGCAACAAAAAACTATTACAAAAATCAGCACTTCCGGTCAGTGTTTTACACAAGAACACATCAATACATGCATAAATCACACTCCACTTCAATTTAAGAAGCTAGTAGAATCTTTCTGGAATATTTATGTGCATATAAGTGTATGGACGTTTATAGATCTTTACGCCTATAAAATGCATGGCCCATACTTTTGTTTTTTAAGCTGGAACTTTCTACCAGGTACATTAGTACCATGTGCAGGAACTCTTATACTTCTACCGGTGATAAAGATGTGTGCTGTATATTTCCTATCTCCAGGGCTGGCCTTGTGCTATTTACAAACATCAAAGTCTGGCAATATAATGGGCAGTAAATATGGTATTTAGGTCCTGTGTTCCACATTAGACTTCTCTTAGGATTTCCAGTTTGCTGACATATTGCTAAGTGCTGTTTATGTCTGGAATGTCTGGAAGGTGAAGTGGACCTCTTTTCAGAGTACGCTTACGCTGATAAATGCAGTATGAATGCCCGGCACTTTTCATCAAGGTAACTCGCTCCTTATGTCCGTTCTTTTCCTTTAATCAGTTACTTTTCAAATAAAACATAAAACAGGTTTTCCATCAATTTTTTTGTGTGTGTTTGATTCCAACCTGTTTTGTGGTGTGTAAACCACATGAGCACACATCCTGGAAGTTGTTTTTACTGCTTTACTATAACAAGGCTTGTTTCCTCACTGCCAGCTTACAATGCACACAATTGACAGTTACCAAAACAATGTATTTGCTGCAAAGTCAGATCTGTAGACTTTCTAAAGGGCAGATGCAGTGTGGCAGCACCCAGATATTGCAGAAAGTCCCTTTAAACTTTAACATTTCTAACAGCCTCTGTTTGCAAAAGCAAAGGTTATCAACTAATTTCCCCCCTCCCTTATTTCATGTGAAGTAATGTGCCCCAGTCTGTAGCTGGTATTCTTATCTGTAGCTGGTACTCAAGGCCATATACTGCACAGTTTAGAAAGTCTTTTGAATGTACAGAAAGTGAAAGAGGAAATATATGCATTGTGAAGTAATTGTTGGTATATACACCGTGTAAGAGGCTTTTGAAGGCACTTAGCTTTTCAGACATGAGTCTGGCTAGGTCAAACCAGCTGGTGAATTAAAGGTTTGTTTTCCTCAAGTTCGTGTCCAGAGTTTTACCTGGTATTCCCAAAGTTGCTACTACAGCAGAACAGCCGGTTCACATCCTTCCATCAAGGCACTCAGTTCTTGTAGAACTATAGGCAAAACCTTTTCTTTTAATTTTGGATAGTATAAGGGAGGGTATATAAAAAGGTATAGTGCCGCCTATCAGTGCCATATATGAGTGCTGCCTTTCAGTGCCCATCAGTGATGCCTGTCAATGCCCATCAGTGCCACCTACCAGTGCCTCCTCATCAATGCCCATCAGTGCCACCTATCAGTGTCCATCAGTTCAGCCTATCAGTGCCCATCACTGCAGCCTCATTAGCGCACATCAGTGAAGGAGAAAAATCACTTATTTACAATATTTTAAAACAAAAACTAAGGAAAAACGTTTTTTTTTCAAAATTTTCAGTAGTTTTTGGTTTGTTTAAGAAAAAATAAAAAACCCAGAGGTGATTAAATACCACCAAAATAAAGCTCTATCTGTCACAAAAAAATGAAAAAAATTTCATATGGGTACAGTGTTGCATGACTGCACAATTGTCATTCAAAGTGCAACAGCGCTGAAAGCTGGAAATTGGCCTGGGCAGGAAGGGGGTATAAGTGCCCTGTAGGCTAGTGGTTAATTGGCAAGTGCGTGGTCATGCAATGCTGTACCCAAATGAAATTTATGTCATTTTTTTCACACAAATTGGTGGTATTTAATGACCACTGTTTTTTTTTATTTTTTGCAATATAAACAAAAAAAGACCCAACAATTTTGAAAAAAAAAACTATTTTTTACTTTCTACTATAAAACATATCCAATAAAAATATTTTTAAAAAATCAAATTTCTTCATAAATTTTGGCCAAAATGTATTCTGCTACATGTTTTTTTATTTAACAAAACCCACAATAAGTGTATATTGATTGGTTTGCATAAAAGTTTTATTTTTACATTTTTGGAATTTTTAATTTTTTTATATTACTTATGGCGGCGATCAGCGGCGTAAAACGGGACTGAGATACGGCGGGTAGTCAGCAAGTGGTTGAAGTGGAACTTTAGTCAGAAAATTAAGTCCGGCTGGATCACTTCATGATGGCGCCTTTTACAGGTATAGCTATGTGTAACATAAACAAAAAACATAAAAATCAGTGCCTATACTGTTTAAAATCCAGTAATACACTGTCTCACCCTGCTCTGCACATGCTCAGTTACTCATTTTCAGCTCTGTGCCAAAAATGTAGGGGCCGATCTGCTGACAGCTTCCAGATTTAATGCTGCTCAGGGGCTCTGGGCTTCAGCAAAATGGCAGCCTCCAGCAAGAAGAAACAGGAGTATTGCTGGAGGCAATTTACAGCACAAACTAATTTTGGTAGCATAATTATTAATGTGGAATGTATGTTCCTTGTAAAGAACATTTCTTTTTTTATCAAGTTTTTATGGGTAAAGTTCTGCTTTAAAGTCTATTTTTTACATAAAACAGATACAACAAACATTACTTACATGAATCATTTTTGTGTTTTTATGTCTGCCCAGGGATCTATGGGGTCCTGTATGAGTCTCCTGTATGTGTGCACTCCCACTCCATACTATAACTCTACGTGTAGCCACTGCAAGCAACATACACAGGTGGAGGAAGGAGGAGAGCAGAGGCTTTTGCTGTGGGTCCTTCTTGCTTTGCCTGTCCATGTGGTTGTCGCAGCGGATGTGTGTAGCGAAGTAGCAGTGCAGTGAGGAAGCACGCACCATACAGACTTATAGGTCCCTCCATAGGTCCCTGGGGCACAGTGGGCAGACATAGGATGGAGACAATGTCAGCGCAGCAGGGGACAACTTGAAAAGTAAAAATTTAGAGGAGAAAATTTACAGAAAAAATGATAATATACATAAGTAATGTTATTTGTATCTGGCTTATTAAAAAATAAATGAGACTTTAATGCCACTTTAACTGTGTTTGCTATTTTATCTAACTGTTATGTTCACATTAATACATACACATGATATAGCTAAATATGGCATAGGTGTTTAATTGCTTATTAGCATATTTATTTATTTATTACAGGTACTTATATAGCATCGTCAATTTACGCAGCGTGTTACATATATGTTATACATTTACATCAGTCCCTAACCCTCAAGGGGAGTACAATCTAAGGTCTCTAACTCACATTCATACATACACATACTAGGGACAATTTAGACAGGAGCCAATTCACCTACTAGCATGTCTTTGGAGTGTGGGAGGAAACTGGAGTACCCAGAGGAAACCCATGCAGGCACAGGGAGAACATGCAAACTCCAAGTGGGTGGTGCCATGGCTGGGATTTGAACCAACAACCCCTAGTACTACCAGGTGGAAGTGCTAACCATTTAGCCACTGTGCTGCCCAGAATGAAAATTCCTAATAAATAATTGTATTATTTCCACTTCTAATGGCTCTGTTTTAAGCTCTCTTCACAGACTTCTCATAGAACTTAAGCAATTTTTTTAAAAACTTACATAGTTACATATCAGGTTAAAAAGCACACCATCTAGTTCCCTAACCCCCCCCCCCCCCAAAAAAAAACAGCTAAATAGAAAACCTCTGTTGCACTGGAAGAGCCCTTTGCCCTCATCTACGCGGGACTGGCTTAACAACATGCATACCACCCTGCGTTATAAGAGACTTATATACCAACACAGAGGATGCCCGGCTAAATTTAACAAAATATGGGATGGCTGGCTTTCGATTCCTGGCCTGGCTCCAGTGGAGTTGGTACTGCCTCCTTTGTTAGGATATGGTTAGGCTTTTTTAATGGAGGGGTTGTCTCTTTAGGACAGTTCCAATTTCTTAAAACATTGCACTGAGCTGGACAGAACTAGTTATATTCTAATTTTTTCCACAGCTCTTACTTTGAAGAAGCCTACCATATACGAAGGTTCAATCTTGTTGCCCTCCAGTTGTAAAGAGTGCCCCCTAGTCTTCTGTAATGACCAGAAAATGAATAACTCATCAGTGGTGTACCAAGTGAACCTGTACTATGTCCAGCAAATGCAAAGAAACAGTTGCGTCATCTGTTGGCTCCACTCCCAGTCTCTTGTCCACCAGAAGAAAGTAAAAAGAGCCCTGTGTAAACTCCATGTCACACACTGGATTAAGAACCCTTTTGCTACCCCCACCACTCTGCTCAGACACATGTCCCTCATACCTAGAAGTAGAGTATATTTCACTTTAAGGAAAACAGAAGATCAGAATAAGCAGCTGAATGGGGCAAACTATTAAACTCTGTCAACCCCTGCCAAAAACCTTCAGAACCCATTTACTTCTTTCAGCTAATGCTTGCTAAAAGACTCTAAAGGCCTATGTCAGCCCTCTTACTTAGTTTCTTGGTGTATGCCATCTGCCACCTTTCTGATAAAGCTGACGACATCTTTGCTGTGCTCTGGTGTTTACGTTTTTTTACTCTCTTCTCAGATCGTGATAGTAAGTGCCCATGCCAGAGAAAGATAAGCACATCATCACAGCAGGGCACTCTGGTCATCTTGGCCAAGCTGCTGAGAAGGGGAGAGCAACTGAGCATGCTAAAATGACATCACTAGGAATATTAACATTGATATGTTAGGAAATGATAGGCTCTGAGGATTTCATTGTAATCAAGTAGAACATATAGTTGCATTACAGATGAGGAAAAGTAGTTTTCTTGACTTTACCTCCATTTTAAGTTAACCAGTTTAATTGTTGTTATTATTATACAGTATTTATATAGCACCAACGGTTTGCTCAGCGCTGCACATTATAATGGGAGACAGTACACGAGACAGTACAGTAACAATACAATACAATACAATACACGAGGGGTTTGAGGGCCCTGCTCCTTGGAGCTTACAATCTAGGAGGGAGGGGAGAGTGGTACAGGAGGAAATAGCTGTGGGGGATGGAGTGGTGGGAAGAGCAGAGGAGATCAGCAAATTAGGCGAGAGCGGGGTAGGCTTCCCTGAAGAGATGGGTTTTCAGGGTGCGCCTGAAGGTGAGGAGGGAAGGTGACAGTCTGATGGATTGGGGTAGTGAGTTCCAAAGGATGGGGGAAGCCCTGGAGAAGTCCTGGAGACAGGCATGGGAGGAGACCAGGGAACTGGAGAGAAGGAAGTCTTGTGAGGAGCGGAGAGTGCGTTTTGGGTGGTAGATGGATATCAGGTCGGTGATGTAGTTTGAGGCAGTGTTATGAACAGCTTTGTACGTTAATGTTAATATTTTGAATTTTATGCGTTAGGCAATCAGAAGACAGTGGAGGGATTGGCAGAGCGGGGTGGCAGATACGGAAAGCGGTTGGTAAGGTGGATGAGTCTGGCCGCAGAATTCAGGATAGACTGAAGCGGGGATAGCCTGTGTTGGGGTAGGCTGGTGAGGAGGGAGTTGCAATAGTCAAGTCGGGAGATGATAAGGGAGGAATGAGTTGCTTTGAAGTTTCTGGAGTTAGGAACGTGTGTATTTTAGAGATGTTGCGGAGGTGGAGTCTGCATGAATTTGTCAGTGATTGGATCCGGGGCTGGAAAGACAGATTGGAGTCTAGAATGACACCTAGTACTCTGGCTTGCGGGGTGGGGCTGATGGTGGCATTGTTGGTCACGATGGAGAGGTCGGGGGGGGGGGGGGGGGACGCGGGCTGGTGGGAAAACTAGGAGCTCAGTTTTGGCAAGGTTTAATTTGAGGAAGTGGAGTGACATCCAGTCTGATATGTTAGCACAAGTTCCCTTTCTACACTCCTACCTTACTACCAGCTTATACACTACTTATTAAAAATACTCTGGGCTTTGACCTACCATTCCTCCTAAAGCTTTACCTACTCATGATACTATCAAACCTTATAATGGATAAATACCTCAAATAACCAATATGGCTTCTACTCTTTTGAGCCAGAAAGGTAACCTTACTAAAATGGATGGATACCATGACTCCAGAGGTAAAGAATTTGGTAATTACCAACACTTTACCTACATAAGAACCACTCTATATAAGTCAGCAAGGCCAAATTAGTTTGATAAAATTTGAGGACCATGGTTAACAGTGATTCCAAGCCTGACATAGGTCTAGCACTAATGTATTACTGCCATGCAACCTAGAAGTGCAGGAGTAACATAGTTACTCTGGCTGAAAAAAGACACTAGCTCATCCAGTTCAACCAAAAAAAAAAAGGAACATTAACTTCTTTCTGGCTCTGGCGAGATTCCACCATCCATATGACCAGTCCACCATTACTGCCCCTCTAAGGCACTCTCGGCTGCAGTTGCATATTCACCTCCTTCACATAGCCCTGCATTGTATGTCGTGATGACCCACAGTCTAGAGTTTCAGTAGTGTTGGTACCTGCCAGACTGAGGAATAGAGTAAGTAATGCACTTTATTCTTGCACCTCTGGAGCATTTAACCCTTGCATACAGTGTGAACAGACCCTAAATGGCAATAGCATAGGTTCACTAAAACCCTATGTAAAGATTTCTGCGAGTTGAACTGTACATACATATGCAGCAAACATTTACAACAAATCAAGTAAATGCCTGCAGTAAATACATTTACACTGTTAATAAAAAACTGAAAATAAAGAGGGAGAATAAGAGCAAAAGTGGGACTCTGAAAAATGAGGCCTAAAGTGGAGCTTTCCTGTAAAGTGGTATAACAAGGGCACTCTCCTGCCCATACTTGGCTGATAAAAACGCAATCTAGCACGGTGCAATCTAGCGTACGCCTCTACCTTGAAGAATTTCTGCTAGAGTGACACCAGAGAGAGACAGTTCCCCCCTGCCATTCCTTCCTCAGATACAGAATTACCTCCCTCCAATCTGCAGGAGAGAGATATCTCTAGCTGGCTAGCAAAGCAAGATTACAATTCTAATTCTTCCCCTCCATACCTTGCCTTGCCTTTCTTCCCAGCAAGAGCTCTGTAACACGGCTCCCGCTGCAAGCTGGGAAATTAACCAAGCTTGTTCCCGCTATCTCTCCTTATTAGATTAGTAAGGAAATATAATTATATTCCTCTACCGCCCGCTCCTCATGAGCTGCTACAGTGGCTCATTGTGAGAGCTAATAACAGTGAAGAGATCTACCTATCTCTTATAAAATCCTGGCTATTAAATCAGTGTCTGTACCACTCACTCCTCTACTCCCGAATTACTCTCGTGCCTTTGGGTGTTAACCCATTCACTCCGGCCTTTTCATTTAGCGCATATTCTGACATGAACCAATAATGCATATTGAAAAGGCCACTATCATGACAAATGTTGGATTCTGATAACTATGTGGTTATCCGTGTAATAATAGTATTCAGTATATGAATACCAAGCTTTGATCTGACATACCGAACCTTTATGTTTTTCGCCACATTTACATGCAGGCCAAGCTGTCCAGAAAAGTAGACAGTGATCGAGGTTGGGACATACCAGAAAATGGCTAAAGGAGTTTGAGCATTCCCAAGAGCAGATATTTGTTAATGAAAATTTAAACCTCTGTTGCCTGACCTGCCAGCCAGGGGCCACGTGAAGCCCTTTGCCACTTTTGGCCCTTGAGGCACCTGCAGGTATTAGTCTTTTACTTTACCTGGGTAGGTGATCAAGCAAGTGAAGGAGAACTATTCGTTTAACTGAGTTTTGGTAGTTAAAAGGGTATTAAACCCAAAACCAAAAATGTCTTATATTCTAGCTTACCAAAAATGTCTTATATTGCAGCTGTGGTGGCTGCATCAGTATTCCTTGGCTTTTTTCCCTCTGTTTTTACCTTGTGATCAGGCCAGTAACACACCTCCTGTATTAGTGAGACACCACTGTAGAGGAATGGGTACAGGACGGAGCACACAGCAGCGCTGTCAGTCTGGGAGGGGGATGGGAGTGTTAAATACATTAACAGATTTTAATACAATAACATATTGAAGCCAAACTATAGCTCACACTTTAATCAGTTGCAGCAAGAGTTTTTTTCCCCTTTTTGGATAAAGTTTTTTTACACAAAAGCTGATCAGTGTTGAATAATCTCAGCCATGTAAACTGATACATTCTGCTGGAGAGCTTGAACATCTGAAACACAGCAGAGTTATTGGCTGAGTCACCAGATGAAAATAGAAGAAATAAAGCCTAAAAAAGAAAAATGAATGCAGCCATCCCATCTAAGAATTGGTAAGCTGCAATATAATAAATATTTGTTTAAAAGTTTAATACCACTTCAAATGGCTTGTTGTTTTCCCGCCATCCTACTGTTTTTTTGTGCTACCCATCCCTTTTTCTGTTTTTTTCTTCCCCTCTGATCTATTATAATAGACCTTGCTGATGGAAATATTCATTGTGGCACAAATCATTTTAAGGGTGCTGTAGGAAGAACAGATATGGAAGCACAGATTAGTAAATAAGCTGTAATAGCAGTGATCTCTAGTGTCTTATGTAATGTGTCTCCAGTCTAAGATGTATCAGTCTCCAACAGCTCCTATAATCTCCTATTTGCAGTCTTTGACCGTCCCCAGTTGCATGTCTGCAATACCTGGCAGCTATCTTTAGCATTGCGTTCACTTCATGTGCAGCCCTTTGGTGACATCAGGGATCACTTTTGCCACAACAAGAAAGATGACCACCGATGGTTTAAACCAGCCTTTCTCAACCAGGGTGCCCAGGCACCCTGGGGTACCTTGAGGTTTCTTTAGGGGTACCTTGGCAAAATATCTAAAAATTGCCCAAAGGTTGTATACAAGCCAGCAGGTGGAACAAGCCTGCCTTTTAATTACACAAAGCCACAGGTTTTCATTGTGCGCCATTACGACCTTCTAGCCACTGGCGTCCTGACAGCCAATGACATCATTAGTTGATAAGGAGGATGTCGTTTACCTGCACAACATCCTAGCTTGACCCTACCCTGCCCCTCTCCATCAGTGCTGGAGTCACATTAGCTCAGTGATGGAGAAAAAGTGAGGGAGAAGAGAAACCATAGAGTACTATGGTTATACAACAAATACAACAGTGTATTTGCTTTGGAAGAATAAATCACCGCTAATATTGGATGTCCTACATGTGTGGATGTTGCTGTGTTATATAAAATTATTAGAATAGCTTTTCACTTTTTAGAATGGGGTGCCCTTTTAAAATGATGCACAGTCTTGACACACCCCATTTTAGAATGGGGTGCCTCAAGACCGTCCATAATTTTAAAGGATGCCACGGGACTGCCCATATGTTTAAAGGTTGCCTTGATGGAAAAAAGGTTGAGAAACACTGGTTTAAACAATATGAGTAAGGATAGCCATATACCCATGGGCTGAACAAGAGAAAATCAATAGATTCCTCCATCCATGCCAAGCAGCAAAAATGAAGGAAAGTGCAGTGCCGGTTATTGTGCTCAGCACAGCACCAGCAGCTGTCCAAATACCAGAACATTGATTACATCTGATAGGATAGCAGTTACTTTTCAGTTAATAACTATTTGCCAGGCTCAGCTGAATTTGAACACAATTTTTGTTGAACCAAGTGGTGCCAACAGGGCCACCCACAGCTCAAATTTTGTCTGATACCACAAGAATCAGCCAAAAATCGAGCCAGGTATGGCTAACTTTAAAACTGACCCTTGTAAACACTCCTGGCAGTGTTAACCACTTCCCGACCGGCCGTTGTATATAAACGGCCGGACGGTGGCAGTGCAGGGTCGGGTGGCCGTTTATAAACGGCCTCCCCGCACCCTGCTTGTGCGCGCTCCCTGGGAGCACGCAGCACCGCGATCCGGTGCCCGCTGTGTCCTCTGGACACAGTGAAACACCGATCGTCGGACGGGACCTCTGTACGAGGTCCCGATCATGTGATCACTGATTAGCCAATCAGTGATCACATGCAAAGTAGCAAGCAAGATGTCACTTGTGACATCATTGCTTACTACGTGTGAATTCTGTGAATGATCACAGAGGTCACATGGTACAAGGCTATTCACAACAGCCTTGTACAATGTGACAAACTGTGACCAATCACAGCTCACTCTGTATTTCTCAATGACTGCAAGAATGCAGACAGAGAGAAAGAGAAATGATTGCTTTTACATCCTATATGGGTGTAAAAGCAATCAGTGTAAAAAAAAAAAAAAATCTTCATCACCCCCCACAAGTAGTACAGTGTCACCATGGTGACACGGTACTGCTAGGGTGACAGTATGTAGAAAAAAAAAAAAAAATAATATAAAAAAATAACATAAAAATGTAAAAAAAAATATAAAAAAATTATAATTTTTGGTTATAAACTAATTTGGATTTTTTTTTTTTACTAAAAAGATAACGGAATAAATTTTGGCCAAGATTTATGATGAAATATAATTTATTTGCAAAATTTAAAAAAAAAACACTTTTTTTTCAAAATTTTTGGACTTTATCATTTACATAGCAAAAAAAATAAAAATCCCAGCAGTGAATAAATACCACCAAAATAAAGCTTTATCTGTCTCAAAAAAATGGTAAAAAATTCATTTGGGTATAGTGTGGCATGACCGCGCAATTGTCATTCAAAGTGTGATAGCGCTGAAAGCTGAAAATTGCCCTGGTCAGGAAGGGGGTAAAAGTGTCTGGTCTGGAAGTGGTTAATCTCTAACACTGCTACCTTGCTACTATGTTTCTGAAATGTGCTGAAATCTAGTGGCAGTTTAGGGCCCCTAGAAAAATGAATGCAGCCATCCCATCTAAGAATTGGTAAGCTGCAATATAATAAATGATGTTTATGAGTTGAATATGTGATTGGGTATCTCCCTCTGTCATTCCCTCCTGTTTACTGCAAGTTAGTTCAGTCTTAGATACAATTTCTTCAATGTTGCCTCGGTGCTAGTTTGTTGCATGAAGGTTTAGGAAAGTCATTGTCTTCCTACATTTCAAAAGCCTACGAAAACATCCTCTGTACTGCACTTCTCTATAGTAAAATTGTGCTGAATTCAAATTCTGTGTCTTATTGAAGAGTTAAACTGCCTGTGCATGGTGCCAAGTCAACAGGTAACCATACTGTCCATACAGTGGACACGGAAGATTGTCAATGCATAAAGCAGCATTTGGAACAGAACAAATTTCTATCTTTTTCTGCTCTCTGCTGTGCTCCACATCAACTGTTTCCAAGTATGTTTACTCCCTGTTCATTTTTTCATACCGTATACACCCTGGAGTTATGACAACCCCATTCTCCCACTCGGCAGGTGGCTACCACAACTCAGCCTAAGATTCTAGAACATAACCATTACCTCCTAAAAACTCACAATGCCCATATTACTCCACCAATCTTGCCTTTATAAAATTGTATGTACCTACTGGTTTCTGCTGTATTGTGAATACTAGTTACTTACATGTACTGATGCCTCTCCTGCTGTGCTTTGTAAATTGTATATAGAAATTCTAATAAAACTTTCTGTTTTCTAACCATCCTGTCATACTTTCTATGTCATGTAGAACAGGCATGTTTAAAGTAGACTAAGTGCTAACTGAATAACATCTAGTTGTAGAGTTCTGTATCATAAGAAAGTGCCTTTTTTTGGGAAAAAAATATTTGTTTCCACTTTCTTTCGTCCTTGATTACATATGAGTGCTGCGTATCCCCTGCTGCTTCTTTGTAGTCACTCATGTCTACATACATTCAAGCAATGGCTGCATTTCTCAGGGTGGGTTTCCTGGGGGTGACCACAATGTATAATGTGTGCTGAAATGATGACTTGTAATCCCCATCTGAAGCTTGGGTGACAATGCAGGAGCACAATAGGAGGAGAGGAACAAAGGATTGCCACCCTGTAAAAGGAAGTGCCTGGACAAGGAACTTTAAGTCTGGATCAAAATGGAGTATTTCAATAAAATCTGCAGATTTCAAAATATTGAACATGATTTTGAAATGGCATTAACATGTTAAAAGATTATATGAAGTTTTAGTAATTTGGTTTACATCTACTTTAAAATCAAGAGTCCTGGTTTCCCTGGCTGCATGCTTGTTTTAAGTCAGTAACTAAGAAAGTACTAAACTCAGAGCCAGCCAAGCATTTTTTTAAATGAGAACAGTGTTGGCATTATACAGTCTATTACTTTTGAAGGGAGGTCAGCTACAAAAAAGCAGCAAATAACCACAATTACCGTATTTGCCGGCATATAAGACGACTGGGCGTATAAGACGACCCCCTTACTTTTCCTGCTAAAATGTAGTGTTTGGGCTATACTCGCCGTATAAGACTACCCCTCTTCCAATGCACACCAGTGGGAGGAATAGTGCCCCATCATTGATGTCAGTGGGAGGAATAGTGCCCCATCATTGGTATTAGTGGCAGGAATAGTGCCCTATCATTAGTATCAGTGGAGGAATAGTGCTCCATCATTGGTGTCAGTGGGAGGAACAGTGCCCCATCATTGGTGTCAGTGGGAGGAATAGTGCCCCATCATTGGTATCAGTGGCAGGAATAGTGCCCCATCATTGGTATCAGTGGGAGGAATAGTGCCCCATCATTGGTATCAGTGGGGGGAATAGGTGCCCCATCATTGGTATCAGTGGCAGGAATAGTGCCCCATCATTGGTGTCAGTGGGAGGAATAGTGCCCCATCATTGATGTCAGTGGGAGGAATGGTGTCCCATCATTGGTGTCAGTGAGGGGTGGAATAGTGCCCCATCGTTGGTGTCAGTGGGGGGTGGAATAGTGCCCCATCGTTGGTGTCAGTGGGGGGGGGGAATAGTGCCCCATCATTGGTGTCAGTGGGGGGGAGGAATAGTGCCCCATCGTTGGTGTCAGTGGGAGGAATAGTGCCCCATCATTGGTATCAGTGACACCAATGATGGGGCACTATTCCTCCCACTGAGACTTGCTGACCCTGTTCTCGTATGGTGCTGCTGCAGCCAGCATATGTAGTTGCAGCAGCACCTCTACACAGAACACTTACCTGCTGCTCCGGCACTCAATTTTCGCGGGGCCGCTCGGCTCCGCCCCCTCGCCGGTGATTGGCCGCCTGTGTGCCTTTCCTGAGCTACAGTTCTGGCGGCCAATCACCGGTGAGGAGGCGGAGCCGAGCAGCCGCACGAACATCCAGTGGCCGAACTGAAGGAGACGCCGCGCTTCCTGGACCGGATCGTCGTGGGACTGGATCCAGGTAAGAGACATCAGCCCCTGCAAACCCCTGTACTTAATGCCGCAGCCCCCCTAAACATGTGTACCGGCGTATAAGACGACCCCCGACTTTTGAGAAGATTTTCAAGGGTCAAAAAGTCGTCTTATACGCTGGCAAATACGGTAGATTCACAATTTATGCACATAGATATTATATGCACGTAAATTATTTACCATAGTAGCTCACAAGCACCATTATATCTATTAGCCAATAACCAGCCAATCCAGCACTAAGGCTTGGTTCACATGTATGCGCATGCACGTCGCCTGTTTGGCAGCTCATCCATTTCAATGGGTTGCCCTACCCACAAGAAATGCAGGGAAAGAAGTCCTTGACTTTTTTTGTTCAAAATGCACTGAACTGCAAGGTGCTGAGGTACCATTCAGTTTGGCATACACGTGTGTGGGTGCCAAAGCATGGCACTCCCGCATGTCTGCTAAAGAGCAGCGACTTTCTATAGGGGTTGGGAACGCATTCAATTATGCATGCATTCCCAAACCACACTAGTGTGAACCTAGGTTTTAGCTGGCCATACATGGGTTGAATTCCGAAAGAATTTTCTTTCAAAAATCTATTCTAAGAATTTTCGTTCGAATTTTGCACCATTAGCGGATCACAGAAATGGCCAATTTTCGTGTGACCATTGAATTTCAGTGATCAGGCATGTTGGAAATTTCAAATCAATAATGGGAGAATTGTGCAAGAAATATAAAGCTGTGACCTGGAAAGAACAGAAAATTCTTGGCTACAAAAATTCTTTTCTGTAGCAACATGAGAAGAAATTGAAGGCTTGGTTGGTTGAATCAATGGTGGCACCATCGCATTGCAAAATGCACAAAATGTCTGATTTTCTAAAGAAAATTCATTCGGAATTCGACCCATGTATGGCCTGCATAAGGCTTGGTAAAATCTGTGTGTGCCAGGAACGTGCAAAATTGTGTGCTTTTCTGACCTGCACAGAAACTTGCTGCTATTTAGCAGATATGTAGGGTTGCCATTAAAGTGTTACTAAACCCACAACAGGAAAATCAGTCTGCATATGCAGTAAACCATGCTTGTTATGCTCACTGTGGAACCTAAGGGGTTAATCCTCTGCATTATATAAAAAGGCTGTTTGATCCTTTATTCTCTGCCCCTCCTCTTGTTGAAATAACCACCTGATACAGACTGAATCCATAGTCACATGGACATGCTCAGTTTGGTGTGTATTGCTAGAGAGGGTTTTTTTTTCTTGGGAGAGTGCATGTGATCAGCTCAGGGCCAATCAGCGCTATCCAGACAGAGGGTCAGGGGTTTCACATCCTCCTAGAGCAGAAAGAAAACTCTTCCTACAAGCTTTAACCAGTGCTCTGCTGGACACTGATGGAAGTCATAAGACAGCGCTAACTGCTGATGAGAAAAGGTATTTGGCACTTAATATTTACTAAAATAATTGCATTTCCATGTTCTGTCTACTGTCAGAGACCAGGTATAGTGAATGCACGGACCTGGGTTTAGTATCACTTTAATTCTTACCCACTCCCCCACGCCATGGTAAACGCTTGCATTCTCCCGCATGACAAACTGCAATTTCAAAAATAGCTTTGGGGACTTCTTTCCCAGTGTTTCCTGCAGGTAGGACATCCTATTGAAATGAATGGGCTGTCCTGCAAGCAGCACGCATAGATCTCAATCCAGACTTGGGGTATGTTTACACAGTGCTTTCTGAGGTGCAATCTGTGGTGGAACGCTTTTCAGAGGGCATTTGACACCCCTAAAAACCCAGAGCATTGCACCACAATCAACTGAATGTGTCATGTTCAGTGGGCGGTAGTGCTTGACGAACAAAGGTGGGAGATAATTTTTGCCTTACTACGATGCAAAGCATTGTGACTGTACACCACTCTCTTCTGCCTTTGCAGCTAAAGGGGGAGCGGTTGGGAAGTGGAAAAAACATAGCTCGGTTTTTACCACCCTCAACTGCAATTAGAAAATCCACAGAATATAAAAACAAAAGCAGAGATATGGACCATAGCAACCAGTCAAGGGTCATCTGTATTTCTCCGAGAAACCAAAACAAAGTAATTAGGTAATATGAGTATGAAATAAGACTTTTTGGAACAAAAAAAAAAAAAAATAAGACAATGAGTAAAAATTATAATTTTTTTTTTTCACTTACAAATAGGTCTTGTAGAAAAGAAATGTATTTAGTCACCTCAAGCCAGTGCTGGTTGCCATGTTCTCTATACTGGCGAAGCACAGAACACAAGGTGAAGAGGACAACGTGCTTGTTTATGAAATGAAAATTATATAATACAAATTTTTTTAACAATCTGCAAAATGAATACTGCCGAACGCTTATTTGATTGTGCGCTCTGTTCTATATAAGAGATCCCAGACACTTCTGGAAAACAGAGCCATAGTAGAATAAACGGAGGTGCTACCGAACCGCTAACATTGTCCTGGCAACCCAGCCAGTGAGACGTCTGCTTGGGGAAGGGTATTAAACATCCACAAAGCTAGTCTACAACTGCATGCACGTTAATGTGTGGTGTGTGACACATTATTGGGCATTGTGTTAAGACATTCCATTCATTTTGAACAGACTGCTGTTGCAACACAATGCACATAAAACCGAATACCATTTTTTAAAGCAGTGAACCATGACACATAGATGGTTCTCGTTTGCATGTTGCCATGCGCTTCAAAGTACGTGCATTGTGGTGCAATGGGGTGTTATCCAAAATGAAGTAATACAGATTTACATTACCACATCTTAAGGTAACACATCCACGTTCCGTACCTCTTTGTCCTCACCTGCCATAACATTTGAGGGTGGACCTGGCTTCTTCTAGTGAGCATTGCTCCTGTCCCCAAGCCCACTCCTCTGTGTATCTGACGCCAGGGACAGGCAGGAAGTAAATGGGCATTTCCCCCAGCCACTTCATCAGCTGCTCGGCCTGCAGTACCACCAATATTTCATATATGCAGCTGGTGATTGTATAAAGGGGGGAAGCCAAAGTGACAATCAATGTAATGAAGAAAACTGCCCACCAAAAAAGGGGGACGTGATGACTAGAAATGTATGATGGCACACTGACCACCTGTCAGGAATGGACTTGCCAGTGGTGGTGGGACTCACCTGCCTTGTGGGCTGCAGTACCAGGGCTGGCCAGCGGGTGCTCTCAGCAACCAGAGGCTCATTCCTGCAATGAGCCATCACCTGAAGCTGATTACAACAGGTGTATTTAAGGAATGGCCAGGCCTGTGATCAGGGCCTTGGTGTATGTTTCCCATGGGTCCCTGTACCTGCATCCTGTCTGCTTTCTGCCTGATCCAGATTCTGCTTCGATCCCTGACTCTGCATGAACTCCGCCTGTCCTGACCTCGGCTATTCCTGACTACTCTTCCGCCTGCTCCTTGTGCTCTGCCTGCCCGTTTGCTACCGACCCGGCCTGCCCGACTACGCTTAGTATTGTTTCTATTGTTATCTGTTGAAGGTTTGGTTGTACTGTGTTGTTGTTTAGTCTTGCACTGCGTCTATGTTTTGTTTAGTCTTAATAAATTGTCTTATTCACACTATACCTGAAGTCTGCGTTTCCCTGTGTCAGTCCACACATTTCTGGTCATACCCGGATCCCTAACACCACCATTGTAAAGAGGCACACTGAGCATTGGCCACCAATATAAGGAGATACACTGTTCACTGACCACCAGTATAAGGGGGCTTATGTGCAATGGCTATCAATGTAGGTGCAATCTCTGTGGTACGCTACGTGTGTCACAGAAACCACAAAGTCCTAAAACTTAGTCTTTATTCTCTTCAAATATGTTCTGTATTTCACACAGACGATGCTGGCCTATAGTTTTTCTGTGATGTTTGTCTCCTTGTACACCACGGTTCAAGTGGTATCTTGGGATCTCTTTCCTAAGGCAGGACAGCTGAGAAGGTTCCTGTGATAACTTTTCCATCAGCCAGTTACTCACCTCCTCTCTGTTAGTGGGGGTCTGCTATGGGTGCTTCCTCAAGGTCAAAGTATGTCTTTTCTATTAGTAGGCTAGTAGCTTGTAGTAGCCTCCCAGAGAGGAAGCCTCCTCCAACAAAGAAGACCTTTGGGCCAAAGCCCAGGAGACACTCTGACTACAGTATCTCCACAGGCAGGAACCCAAGAAACCATGAACATTCTGGAAGAGTTGTCCCATATAGTTATTACCTCCCCAGCTCATACTACAAACTCCTCAGACTGACTACTGGAGTATGCTCAACAGCAGTTGGCAGAAGTAGCAAGAACTTTAGCTTAGAAATTCTCAGTAGAATAGGAACACTTAAGCACAACTCTGGGTAACTTGACAATTCCCTTTGCTTACCCAAACTCCTTCTCTGCTAGAGCTGTTCTCCCCTATGCTTCAGTGATCTAAGGTCCAGACGCCTTCAAGATTCGTGGAGGGTCCATAGCCCTGCATTGGACTTGATGACGCCAAGAAACAGTCCACCACTGGAGCATGGAGGAGCGCATTCTGCTGGAGGAGTGGAGGATTGCTTAAGTAAAATGCTTTTACCCTCTTCTAAATCCAAATGAGCAGTCAACCCTTGCTGTGACATTTTCAGGTTTGCCTGAGTTGGGCTTCAAGCTGGCCATACATTATTTCAATGAAAAAAATACAACAGATACCTCCATCCACACAGCACAGATCACTATACAGTGTGAATGGACAAATCCCCTGTTGGGCTATTGTACTTTGATAGCTGAATAGCCAAATTTGGCAGCAGCTGCTGTTCGGCCAAAACATTTCTTAGGATTTCAGGTGGCATGGAGCAGCATGGCCTACTGACTAAGCAAATAGTGTATGGCTAAGTTTAATCTGCCTGAAGCCTTACTGCTTCCTACAAAACAGAAAAATATAAAAGCACTTTCCTTACATTAAACAACAGAATTAAAATCCCGCTAATCAGGCAGTTGTAAAAAGCAGTCGACACAATTTCATTTATCTTGGAGTATTTCTTTAAAACAGAATGCAGTTTCCTGGCAGTATGAACATTGATTGAGCATCGAATGGGAAATTGAGATCCTTCGGTTAGAGAATTGGAGAAACAGTTTGGAAATAAGCAGAGGTTACTTTAGATAATATATTCCCTCTAACTTGATTAAAGTTGGCCATACTGCATCAATGAATCCAGCGCCTTGATGGGAACATGCCTGGGGGAAGATTGTCTCTGATCAATGTCAAATAGTCTCCTTATTTTCATCCACCTCCCAGGCTCATTATACCTGTATAATAAACACAGGCTGGGACTAAGGCGACAATCATCATATAAAGTGCTAAAGTATTCCATGCTGACCAGTCCGATATCATTATTGCTGTAGCGGCTCTAGACTGATAGGTTGCTGTGGGTTATTGCACTTCCCACATCATCAATACGTTCATCACATTAAAGAAGCCCAGTGGTCTCTGGATCCTATAACACCTCACATGAAGAACTGACTACGTGTCTGAAAGGATGGGTCATTTGACAGGGCAGTGACTTTCTAACAACATTTAATTTGGTAAGTTGGCCCCAAATCTCTCATGGCATATATTTATTATGGAGCATGACATTTTCAGTGGGATAGTTTTATCCCCACTACTATTGCAAAAATAAAATGTATTGTTATGATGATATAGTATTCATCGCCATTACTAGTAGAAATTTCCCCTAAGCTTTAGCAGAGGTTAGAGGTTATATTGACATTTACAGGTTAAAGTAGATCTAAATCCAATCAGTAAAATCACATATAAGCTTTCTCATTTTAAATTTCAGAAATTAAAAAAAAAAGTTTTTATAAATCTAACAGGGGTGATAAAACTTAAAGTGGTCATAAACCACATACCCAGTGAAGTAACTGGCCACAGGTGATACACAGAGATTAAACACAGCCTTCTACATGAGTTGTACCTGTTTATCTACAGTATTCTCTTCTCTACATCCCCTCAAAGTGCAGGATTTATAAAGCTTGTCTGAGAGTTCAGAAAAAAGGGAGGTGGACAGCTGAGATTACACACTGCAGAGCTCAGTGAGGAGAGCTCTGAGAGCTGACTGGAGGGAAGGGACACACCCCCCTTCACACAGTTCACAGAAACAGAGCTGAAGCTGTCAATCTGCTGGAGGTACACAGAATTACACATGGAGAGGGGCGCTTGACAGATGCCACAATAGGATGGTGTGTGGAAAAGCAAGAGGTTAGGCAGCTCACTCAACTGACCAGTGATGAGAGTTCAAAAACCACAAAACAAGGAGAGCCTAGTCCTGCAACAATTTGGGGGTGAATACTCCACTCTGAATGTCCAAGGAAAGTCAGGCAAAAAACATAAAATGTCACAACTTTATTTCATTGCTTTACATCCCTACTATCTACCACCGGCAATCGACTCCAAGATTGGCCCCAGCTCTAGGTGATTCCAGACTTGTTCACAGTGGATACACACCATCTACTGGGGCCCTTTCTGGGGCATCCTCCTTGATCTACTTCCGCCTTTATCCCACAAAACTTCCGGACCTCCGCTGACATCATGTCCGGCCATGATGGGCTGAGGTTTGGTGTCCCCGTTGGCTGGTACCACCGCCGTCCATCTCCCTGGTCACCTGGCTATCAACCCATCCACCCTGTTCCACCGGGCTTTGGCATCTTCCACTCAGAGGGCTTGTGAGTCTTATGAATGCATCTTGTGAATTTGTTTTTATGGTATGTGGCTGCTCTGCTCATGTGACTTTTTAAAAAGTTGTGACATTTTATGCATACTGCTTGACTTTCCTCGGACTTTCAGAGTGGGGTATTCACCCTCAAATTGTATCAGGACTAGGTTGTTTTGTGGTTTTTGAATCTGCTGGAGGTGATACCCCTGTCAACATTTTTTGTTTAGTGTCAGGCAAACTTGTCAGAAGTGACTCTGATACAGGGGTGGACTGAAAGCTCATGGGGCCCCCGGGCAATAGGGGATCATGGGGCCCCTGTGTCCTTGCCCACACTCAAAGCACACCCAAAAAAAGCCTATAAAAGGTACCAGGGGCATTTCATGGGGCCTCCTACTGATCCCGGGCCCTCGGGCAGTACCCGAGTGCTCGAATGGTCAGTCCGCCCCTGCTCTGATAGCAGAGGAATGAAGCAGCAGACAGAAACGACACAGACCTCATGCACACTGGATGTTTTTACAGCTACTGTTTTTTGACATTTTTTTCTACAGCCAGTAAACTCCCCAGCATGTTATCTTATGTGTCCATACACACATAGACTGTAGTCAGCATTTTCTTCCAGGGGCATTTTTTGGCTGGAAAAAAAAACCCATAATTGATCTGGCCAGTAACACACCTGTATTAGTGAGACACCACGCTGGAGGAATGAGTACAAGAGACCGCAGCATTGTCAGTCTGGGGGAGATGGGAGTGTTAAATGTATTAGCAGATTTGAATACAATAACAAATTGAAGCTAAACTCCAGCTCACACTTTATAACCAATTAAAGCAACAGTTTTTTCCTTTTGGGATAAAAGGGTTTACATAAATAAATAAAAGCTGATCATTTTAACCACCCCTGCCAGTGTTAAGTGGATTGTTTCTTCCAGGTATACCGATACACTCTGCAGGAGAGCCTGAGCTTCTGAAAAACAGCGGACTTGCTGGCTGAATCACAAAATGAAAATAGAAGAAAGCCTAAAAAAGGAAACTAATACAGCCATCACATAAAAGAATTGGTAAGCTGTGATATAATAAATGTTTGCTTTTGCTTTTACTGCTATAAGAGTCAATAATATTTTTCTCTGTAGAAGGTAAAAGTCAGCAGCAATATGCATAGGTTTGTGAAAAATCATCATCCTTTTCTCATTATGAAAGAAGACCATTTGTGGAAAAAAATTGCCAAGGGATTATTACTTAGCGGTCCACTGACAGACCAAATTGAAGTTTCAAACATGCATCCATTTTATGTCTAGTTGACAAGGTCAGTGAATTTATTTTTTTATTACAGGTACTTATAGAGCGCTGTCAATATACACAGCATTTTACAATATCTACAGTATATTCACATCAGTCCCTAACCCTCAAGGAGCGTAAATCCAAAGTCCCTAATTTACATTCATACATATACATACTAGGGCCAATTTAGACAGGATCCAATTAACCTGTCTTTGGAGTGTGAAAGGAAACTGGAGTACCCAGAGGAAACCCATGCAGGCACAGGGAGAACATGCAAACTCCAGGCAGGTGATGCCATGGTTGAGATTTGAACCAACAACCCTAGTACTGCCAGCCAGAAGTGCTAACCATTTAGCCCCTGTGCTGCCCCCAGTGAATTATCAAAGCTCCACCACGTTTAGAGGAGATTCTTTGTTCTGTCTTCCTTATTTAATAAGTTTATCAATCCAGTCCAGATCAGAAAAAAGGAATAGTAATTTTTCTATGAATTCTTTGAATGAAAGTGGATTGGGCAAATACAGTTTCATAGACTACTTCTTTACTACTGCTGAACATGGAAATGCAAATTTTCTGCCCCACCGTAAGGCTTGGTTCACACTGTGTGGGCTGGTTGGAGGCGCAGGAACAGCAGGGAAATCGCATGGTCAAAAAAAGATCTTGTGGGTTCCCTCCGGCTATGTTTTTAAAGAGGCGCATGCTCCTTTTTTGTGCAGGAAATGCAGATACAGTAACACATTCGATTGAATGGGCTGCCATGCCTGAGTAAAGCAGGATGCGTGGCCCGCAATAGTGTGAACCGAGTCCTACAATTTCCTATATAACCCACTCTACTATGAGTGGCGGACTGGTCAATAGGTTTTTCCATGCATCAGCTGCCACTTGTTTCCAAAACATAATAATATGAACACAAATTATTAAAAAACATGGCGACCTGTTTTCTGCATTTCAAGTATCTGTGTGAGTCTAAAGCCCAACTGGTGGTTCTCCAGCTGTTGCCAAACTACAAGTACCATGAGAAAACATGAGAAGCCCTCACTGATGAAATACAATTCAATCCCTAAATGTATGTGAAATATTAAAAAATATACATAAATAAATTATATATAAATAATTAGATTTGCAAATAAAAATAACACTTCCACCAAAAAAGTGCATAAAGTGACAACAATCAATTCATATAAAAAAATGCCCAAAGTCGCATGAGGCATTGCAAGATTGACAGTTACAAGTATGACTCCCAAAGGCAGAGGCATGATGGGACTTGTAGTTTTGCAACAGCTGGAGGGCTGCCAGTTTGACACCCCTGGTCTAAAGGGTGTAATGGATACCTTAAAAAATATAATGGTTTTGGCTTACTTTTATGTATTCTTTTATGATTACAGCTTTTTAAACTTATATTTTATATACTTTTTATGTACAATATAAATGCTGTTAATTTACTGCCAAGGCAAATTACTCTGTCTGGGAGTAGAGAGAGTACACTACTCTATCCTTTCTACAGTCTATGACTGTATCGGAGATAATGCTTTTATCTGCCTTGCTGAGTTGTGTAGCAGAGCTGTGTAAATCTCAGAACTGGATGGGCAAAAATAAAAATCCTTTCACAGGTAAAATAGTTCCTATACAAGTATATCATTTGTGTGTTTAGCTGTTTGCTTAGAGTTCAGCTTTGTGAAATGTCTTTTTATTTTTGATTTTGTATATACATACAAAATAACAGTGCAAAAACTGCGACTGCAGGTGCATAGTAACAAAACATGCAGTCGCACAATTAAAGGGAACTACACAATGGGAAACAATGGCTATGGTTAGTACAGCAAGTGTCACACAATACAGCATCATAAGAAAAAAGACCTCTACAATATCACATATAATATAAACCGGCAGTACACTTCACACTAGTCCTCTGTCTGCTGAGATATTACTCTAAGAGGGGACCGTTGAACGCTGTAAAAGCAATTTTTTCTTACAGAAGACAATAAATGAGGTAGTGTTTAGCTACCAGAATACATACAAAAAGTGTGACAACTCAATCCGACACAGTAAGCTTGGAGTTCAGCTTTAGCCCTTTCCCACTGGAGGTATTCATATATGAGGCCTCTCGGCGGGTGGGCGTCAACGCAGAGACAGGCAGGACAGTAACAGGCAAGGACCGGAAAGCTCCCAATTCATACCCGCGATCGGGAGCTTTCCAATCATGTGACCACTGTGACTGCCAATCACAGTGGTCACATGATCGGAATGCCCGCCTCTCGGAGTTCACAATCTTAAAAAGGGTCAAGAGGTGGCGTCAGAAAGGGGTTAAAGTTCAGCTTTAGAAAAAACTGCCTATACAGGTAAGGAGCACCTATAGAGAAAAAAAAGCCATGTAGTATTGACTAACGTTAAATAGTGCCCTTGCTATAGGTGTAGGCCATTTACAGTTTGTTTTCAACTACAGGCGCCCCTTACCTGTATAGGCAGTTTTTTGGGTTAACTAACTTTTTAAAAGGACTATATCACCTTGCCTCGAACCCCTGATGCTTACCTTGTTAGAGCTCCTCGCAGCTGGAGGCAATACTTGGTGCTTTCACATATGTGGAAGCATAGGACCTCTTGTGACAGCGATTGGGTCTGACAGCCAACCACCAAGCTCGATGGCTACCACATGACTGGGGGAGTGACGGCACTACTTCCCTAGGTATCCAAAGGATTTTAGTGCTGCCTGCACAGCTAGCTTGGTGACCTGACTTTTTTTCCTAGAGCAGTTAAGTAACAGAGAGCTAGGTCACCTACTTGCCCTTCCCAGCCTGTGATTGATCGGTGAGTGAGCATCAGTAGTTTCACAAGATCATCCTCTTCTCACGTGTGTGGGAAAGAGGAAAAAAGATACCAAGATTCAGATACATATACTAGTAGCTTGGAAATACTTTTAATAATTTTTTTACTGACTACGTAATTGTAATAAAGGGTGTTTTTATATCTGCCTAGAATTCAGATTCATATACCGTGTTTACCCGAAAATAAAACATCCTCCGAAAATAAGACCTACTTACAGTTTTCCTTCTGGGTGAAATATAAGGCATCCCCCGAAAATAAGGCCCCCCTAGGCTCTGTCTCGGAATGAAAATTAATTTACCGTAAACTGGTTGCTAGGGCCGCCCCGACTGGCGTCTAGCCACCAGTGACGTTACGCGGAGTCCTGGCGTCACTGCTGTGTGGAGGTGGAGCGGAGGTCGGAGTGAGCGGTGAACGCGGGGCGGGAGAGAGGAGGAGACTTTTGCAGATGTGTGTAGAAGAACAGGAGGATCAGAGCGGACGGGACGCGGCGAAGGTGGTGAGTGCTGGTCTGTCTCTGGTGACACTGCCTGTTATGATGATTGTTATGATGATGGTCCAGAAGATGATGACATGATTGTCATTGAATAAATGAGTTAATTCTTGATACTGTAGGATTCACTGTTTGTCTGGTTTGTGTTGACAACTACCGTACCGTATACAGGTAATACATTTCCTTTATTTTCATTTAACAATAAATGTGTACCGTATTCTTCTTCATGGAAAAATAAGACATCCCCTGAAAATAAGACCTAGTGTGTTTTTTTGACCAAAAAAAATATAAGACCCTGTCTTATTTTCGGGGAAACACGGTAGTACCTTTTAGGTCAACTAGCCTTACGAGACACTCAAACGTTTCCCCAAAGTCACAAAACATAAGATATTCTATATTTTATACCCATTTAAACATTGGCTTTTGGAATGAACAAGTTCATGTTTTTCATGTGAAGGCAAAATCAAAAAGATTTCATAAATTGAAATAAATGTATTGCCAAAGCATTACTTTGGCACTATTAAGTCTTAAACTAATACAGAATGGAAGGTAATATGCTTTGAGTGTGATAGACTGGGTTGAATTTAAGACTCTTGGTTAGTAATACATCATAAATTTAATACAAACGCACATTTACTGAAGCTCGAGCGCCTCTGGATAGTTAACTTTAAACGCAGACCAGAGCTAATCACATCAGAAAGACTCAAAGAAAAAAAAATCTAACAAAACAGCATTTGACATTCACAGTAATGAAATGCGCTTGATGCATGTAAAAGTCAAAAGGTTTCCGGCAGCCAAGAGATTCACAGAGAGAACTGTGCAGGGCACTCCTGCAGCTGGTAATGGGTCAGTGCAGGTTTACTATATATAAAATTATAAAGTCATATATCGGACAAGCTGTTCTGCACATTCCACAGAGTAGTGGTGTGTAGACTAGGATATCATGAAGTGCTTTCATCCTTGCCATCATTTGCACAGCTGAAAAAAAAGGTTTTAATGGTCCGGATTATCTAGTCTTTAATAGGAAGTGTGTATTCAGCGGGTACACTTCAGCACCTGAGTCATTTTTGTAAACTTTACCTCAAAGTAATCTTTGATGTGACTGTCAATGTTTTAACTGCCAGTACATTTGCTTTCAGCACCTTGATTTTGGTGCAGTTTGTTTAATGCCAGTAATATTTGGCACATATAACTTTTTCTCCCAGGTACTATCAGGGGTGTATTTACCACAAGCCAAACAAGGCACCTGCCTAGGGCGGCATTTTTAGGGGGGCAGCACCTCCCCCCAGAAGAAGGGATGAAAGAAGGGACACGCGTGCCATGGGAACCAGGTGGGATCTGAGAGAGGCTGTGGGCTACTTGATGGTGTATGTAGAGCCTGACTCTCGTTCCTGGGGATGTCCGGAGCTGTGAAGATGAGTGTTTTTCACTCTATCGCTGGAGGGGGGTTTAGTAAAAGGTTCTCCCAGGTGGGGGGCAGGGGTGTTGTTGGTCAATGTCAGGCTCTCTCCTTGAGAGGAGGAAGGGGGGGGGGGGTGGTGTTGGTTTGTGTCTATGGGGGCAGATGATTTTTTGTGTTGCCTAGGGCAGCACAAAACCTAAACACACCACTGCGCACTATACACTCAAAATGATCAATAATTTGACATTCCCTACCATCCTTTTAACCTCAAGGTGACCCCCAAAAACTAGCCATAACCTTTAAACATAAATGCAATTCTTGAACTCACACCCTGTGAGCTGCTACTCCAGGCACCATAGACCATGTCACTCACCTTGCACATGGGGTACCTTTACTCGTGCAGTGTTCATAAATGCCCCGGGAAAAGGTGGAGGCCACTCTCTGGTAAAAGCTCAACCTTAAGGCAGACCTCTGGCCTAGAGATGGCAGTAGTACACCCCATACACTTGAACAAATAAAGTGGACTCCATGCATGCACTTAGTTAACTCTCCCTCTTCCGTACCTGTGTACAGGCTGGGGACCTCTGCGGTGTTGATCTACTCCTGTTGCTATGGGAGAAAGACCTGCTCATGGAGAGAGTGTCGCCAACAACTCCTCCTGCAAGAGGCTATTACACCTGCCACATGTACACCTTTGTTACCCTTGGTAACCACTTGCGTCTTCAGGACTGCAGGTTCCAAAAATCTGCCTACATGATGGATGTGACAGCAGAAACACTTGCTTTCTGAGGTGGAACTGCTCCCCCCTCTCTTCAGCTGGAGATTACATGCTGTGGCTTGCCTGTGCTTCACCTTCCCATGCAGACTGTATGACTGCGTAGAGCCCTCCCCCTTTTTATTGTGAGCACAGGGAAAGAGGCAGAGCTCAGCAAAAACTGCAGGAAACTGGTTAACTCCCGGCTGGAGAGGCAGTTTTCTCACTAACCATCATTTCAATCTGCTTACAAACCCACAAACCTAACCTTTGAAGCCGAACTGCAGCATTAAAAATAAATCAGCTGTAACATAAAAAAGCAGAATTGGCTACAATACTCACTTCTTTTCCAGTGCTGTCCCTCGCTGACTCCAGTGCAGTGAATCAGTTCCAGGCAACACCTGGTATGAATGGTGTCCAGCATCATTCATCGCACTTCCTGTGAGCCCTGGGTGTCAAGGACCCTCCCCCTGAGCACTTGACATTCAGGGTTGTGTATTGTAGTTTGTGATGTACAGACTGCTATAGCAGCAGCATTGGGCATTACAACCGCTGTGTGCAGTGGAGTCTGGAGAGTTGGCCAGGATATTTGGAGTTGGTTCACCTTTTCATTTTTCATGAAATTGTGAATGTACCCTTTTTTTTTAAACAGATATGAACCCTACCCTTTAAATAAAATTTATACTGCACAGTGAAACACACTATACTGTCATGATGATAAATCACTGCCAGCAAGAGCATCAGTCATATGGTCTCTGTCATAAGGAAATTCCTTAAGACTGTCTGCAGACCTATGTGTGTGTATAATTATGCAATGTTTTTGGTACATTTATGTATATCATTACATTTTTCTATGCGTACCTCAACTTACATTGACAATAAAAAAGAAGTACCTGATCTTTTTTCTACAGTGCACATCAACCCATGAATTAGCACCAATTCAAATAATGGTAAACCTCCACGCGTTGCCATAGGTTTGAGGGACTCCTTAAAAAATGGACGCATAGAATACCATATTTCAGAAATCTATTTTGCTAATGCTGTGGTGTTTCAAGCACTTTAAATGCTTCATATGAAATACACAAGTAAACTAGTAGATATTTTCTTCAGCATCAAGAAATTATTTTATAATTGCACAGGACAGGAATGAAAATTGCAGGATGACATTTTTTCAATCATGGCTCGGCCATCAATAGAATGACAATGAATCTCATCAAGGCGATGGCTATGACGGAATCCAATCTTGGTCAATAAACTATTTAGACATCAATTTGTGTACATCAATTGAAGATAAGGCTCAGCTTGCTTCATTTAGGAAATTGACTGCTGAAAATACCATTTCAAGAGCTTCGGGGATCAGAATATCAGATGAGTGTGATTAAAGGCACAGGTTGAGGTGAAAGCACTCATCTTGGATGAAATTATACTGATTGCACTAATTTGCTGGAGCGAGAGGCACATGGCCAAAGTGGTCAGTAACGAGCAGTCAAGACCCCAGATAAGAGCTGCATTAAAATACAGAGACTGATGTAACAATGGTTTAAAATAGATTCACAGTAAAACATGGTGGTAGAAAAAGGATTTGTGGATGGATCAGTCAAAATTTATTTTCGCCATACATTAGAATATCCTGCTACACATGCTGATCATCTGGAGGCTGGTGATCCTCCCTGACACACACAACCACATTTTTTATATGGTGGGTGATTCCCTAGGAGGCAGCAACACAGCACATTATCATTGTTCATCTTTGGCACATCAACAGAAGATGACAGAATTTTGGCTGTAAAATTCAAACTCACCTGGACCCCTAGCAAAGTCTACATTTGAGTCCTGTGAGTTGATGATAATTTAAACTCCATAGCTTTGTTAAACCATTTGTACAATGTGACAGTTTTTGTGCATAGCCATTTTAGTCTATGTTCAGATGAAATTATATGCAGAGTACCCAATATCTATGGTAAGTCTGGTGTTAGTTTTGCCAAGGCGGCAGCTCCCTTTCAGCCATGGAGCCATAGAAATCATATCCAGGACATGGCTGAAATACACTCACTAGCCACTTTATTAGGTGCACCGTGCTAGTACCGGGTTGGACCCCCTTTTGCCTTCAGAACTGCCTTAATTCTTTGTGACATAGATTCAACAAGGTGTTGGAAACATTCTTCAAAGATTTTGGTCCATATTGACAAGAGTTATTGTTGCCTTTCTATCATCTTGAACCGGTCTGCCCATTCTCCTCTGACATCAACAAGGCATTTTCATCCACACAACTGCCATTCCCTGGATATTTTCTCTTTTTTGGACCATTCTCTGTAAACCCTAGGGATGGTTGTGTGTGAAAATCCCAGTAGATCAGCATTTTTTGAATACTCAGACCAGCCCGTCTGGTACCAACAACTATACAACATTCAAAGTCACTTAAAGCTTCTTACTTCTCCATTCTGATACTCAGTTTGTACTTCTGCAAGTCGTCTTCACCACATCTAGATGCCTAAATGCATTGAGTTGCTGCCATGTGATTGGCTGATTAGCAATTTGTGTTACCAAGCAATTGAACAGGTGTACCTAATAAAATCGTTGGTGATTGTATAGTTTCCAACATCAGTCCAACACCAAACCTGGTCTGATGAATGCAGAAATGTGCACTGTAATCTATATTGTTTAACTAATTGCTTAGTAAGTGCCCCTTCAATCTCTTGCATGAACATACCCTTAAAGTGAACCTGTCAGTATTCAAAGCTTTAAAAAAATAACAATGTAGTTTGGGAGAAGGTGCCAGAGGGTTGGTACATGTATTATCTGAAATGCTCAGTCATGTGCCTGCGGAGTTCTCCTGATCCTTAGAATACACTGAACAGAGAACGATGAAGTGATGTTTACATTCACCTGTTCCACCATCTGTTGCTGGAATCTTTGCTCTCAGAAACCCTTATCTTTTTCTTCTTTTTTTGGGTCCATGACTGGGTCCATGACTATTGAACCCACAGGGTTGGCAAGACAACTTAGCAACTATGTCAACTTTCATTTTTTTTTGGGAAAGGTTTCCTTCAATGGTTATCCAAAGGTGATTTTTTTTTTCATTTTAGAGAGTACAGGGAATGGATAAAACCATTTTTTAATTTTTTTTCTAAGCCCCTTTGTGGAGATTTTCCTTCAAATCTTGACTCAAAACACTATATAATGTAAATATCCAGCGCAAAACAAGTGTCCAAAGTTAAATGCACAGTCCCGAGAAACATTCCATGTGCACGTTGCTATGTTCTCCTTATGCTCTCACCAGAGGATGAAGGCCTTTAATCTATGTATATAAGTCTTCCCTAATCTCCAATATGACTCCAACTTGTCTCTCTTCCACCATGTAAAACATATGAATCACATACATTGCCTTGAAAAAGTAGTCATACCCCTTGACATTTTCCACATTTTGTCATGTTACAATGAAAAACGTAACTATATTTTATTGGGATTTCATGTGATAGACCAACACAAAATGGCACATTATTGTGAAGTGGAGGTAAAATGATAAATGGTTTTCAAATTCTTTAAGAATTAATATCTGAAAAGTGTGCTCAAAAGAATACTGAACACCTCGGACGCTGGTTTATTATTTGACTGACTCAAAACACAACGAAAAATGAAAGGAGATCTCTTCAAAGTAAGGGAAATTCTCTCTTACATAGCTGCCACCAGAATAACTGTACCAATTGGAAGACTTCCCATCTATCCTGTCCTGATGAAAACTAAGTTTCTCTTTTAGTCATTGGTCAACAGAGAGGGGATGAATCCCCCCCAGCAGGGACCCAAACAGCTGTAAAAAAAACCTGAACAGGGTTCTAACCTTTCCCAACCTAATCCAAAACAAAGTTGACCTTAGATACATTTAAGTAGTGAAATGGCACAGTGACAGCAGTGGGTTTCTTTATTAGAAGGACCTGCATGCTTTTAAGGAAGTGAATTGAAGACTTGTTATTTCCTAATTGTACATGGTTGTTACCATCAAATGGTATGACGGTGATATAACTATACATTATATATGTATGAGGCTAGCAACCCAAAAGAATTTTCATAGTAACCTTGGGTTGTGATTAGGAATGATATTGGCTTTGGTCTGAAATCCATGTTTGGCTGAACTCAAAAGAAAACTGTCAGTGCCAGCCCAATCAGCTGTAGCCAGGACTGTCCCCACCCAACAGCTGCACATACACAAAGGTCGGGGATGCTTGTGCCATTAATGACCTAATATAACTACATGGTCATATAAGGTCATTTATGTCATGAGCCTTCCCGCTCCGTGGCATCCCCATGCTCCCACCACAGATGATTTGGCTGGCAATGACAGCTTCCTTCTGGGTTTGACCAAACATGGGTTTTCGACTAAACCCAAGCCATCCAAAGTTTGATGAAGATGAATTGGTCCAGAATTGAAGTCCCACAATGTAATACTTCCAGAGTCCAGATATATTTCCAAGAAGCCAATGTGTTTCAAGATCTAGGCACCAACCCATTAAATAATGTATGTTAAATTCTAAGATCAGTAAATAATTGGGTTTTTTGACAATGGTTGAATTATCACAGTATTCATCACCAGCTGGTTCAGGCAGCCAGGAATAAAGGAGTGTCATGAATACATCTTTTAATAAAGATAATTATTTAATACATTAGTTAATAAAAAAATAAATTATAGATATTAAAGAAATAATGTAATTACCTGTACAACTAATAGGAAACTTTTCTAGTTTTCTTTTAACCAGAGGAGTACAAGGTACGTTGCTATGAATCATGGCTAACAGGAAGCTTTATATTGTAAACATGACAGCAGACATTATCATGTGTGAACCGAGGAATCTTTGTATTGCCTTGGCACAGAGGACAGAGCGAACACTACTAACGGATTATCTGCTCTCCTCACACAGCAGGGGAGGATTACTAAAAAATGTCAAGGAAATAAAATGAAATCACTACAATGTTTTCAGCTGTAATAACAATGCCGCAAAGAGGATGCGATTGTCACAGCTTTATGAAAGTGCAGATAAGATGCAGCCTGAAATGCTAACAGCATCTCTATATCACACGAGGATCAGACACTACCTGCCATGGAAGTCAATGAAAGGATAGATAAGAGAGAGAGAAAGATCACCACATCCCAGATGTGGAGTAGATCAATGTAAATCGGTCCATATCAGGTCAGTGAATACGCTCGCCTATAATGAGCCACGCGAGGAGAGCCGGGACAGCACTGCGCTTATATAGAAACAAATATGAAATAAGAATGACATTCATAAACATGTCATGTGGGAAGCTATCTTGGCTTCCTCTGTTTCTTCAAAATGGTAACTACAAAAATGAAAAGTACCATTCGGAAGAATGAGATCGCTATATTTATGTGGCATACCTCTTCCTTTTTTGGTCAAGAGAGACACCTTAAAAGTTGAACTCCAAACAGCCAGATACATGGATGAAATACATACAGTATATGGGGGCTTTTATACAGGTGGAGCAGTGGTTAAAGAATTGGCCAGCAGAAGAAAGGCACATTTTAAGGGAATTAGATTTTACATATCATAAGTCTGGACTTATTTTTATTTATTACAGGTACTTATATAGCGCCGTCAATTTATGTAGCACTTTACATGTATATAGTACATTCACATCAGTCCCTAACCCTCAAGGGGTGTACAATCTAAGGTCCCTAACTCACATTCATACATACACATACTAGGGCCAATTTAGACAGGATCCAATTCATCTACCAGCATGTCTTTGGAGTGTGGGAGGAAACCGGAGTACCCGGAGGAAACCCACGCAGACACAGGTAGAACATGTAAACTCCAGGCAGGTGGTGCAGTGGTTGGGATACGAACCAAAAATCCTAGTACTGCCAGGAAAAAGTGCTAACCATTGACATTGACCTCCCTAGCGGTCTGATTACGTCAGTATTTCTGTGCTCAAAGCAGTACATTGTTTTCAATGGAAATATGTTGTTTTTTTTATTGTAGGCCTGTAATACTTAGGAATAACTCACTGAAATCTGTCCGAACAAGAGTCTAATAAACATTCCGGATATGATAAAATTTGAAACACGAAATCATAAATTATAATATAATAAATAATCATAAAAAATAATAATATAATAATAATAAATTTAATTCAATAATATAATCATACCAAAAACACTGAAATTTGAAATATAGTGCCAAGTTCGCACATCACTGAGCAAAAACACAAAATCGTTTTCAGTGTCTGATGACGAATTTCCCCACGAATCATTATCACTCAATTCTGCAAGTGGTTCTGATTTACTATCGCTGTTCTCTAGCTGGTCTAAATCCGCTTTTTTAAAGAGACGCTTTTTGGCCGCCATGGACATTTCTCAGTTTCCAGGCAGAAAGAATGGTAAAAATGCAGGCAGGGCACAGGACAAAGCACTCGGGACAAAATGTATGTGGAATGGTTTGATACAGTAATGTAATACTATCAGATTTTAGTGTATTGAGTGAATATCAAATTTTTTAATTTTTGAAATTCCCGCCGGTTCCGTCCTCCGTACGTCCCGACGCTCGCAGGGAATGGTACCCGGAAGACGGATGCCAGCATCGGGCACAGGACAAGGTGAGTGCTTGAGGGGTCCCAGGGCAACGCTGCAGTGTAATGCTGAGTGTAGCTCGGGGTTACCTCCTTTGGTACTGAAACTTTACCCCGAGCTAAATATCAATTGACATTTAAAAATATGGTTTAGTATCCCCTTACGCAGTTAGGTTTTTGAAACTGCTTGTCGCAAGAGTAACAAACATTTGTAGGAAAATTCTCAGTACATTCAATGACTTGACATCCTGTTCTATCAAATTTTCTCATTACTATGGTGAAAAATGAAGGTTGATTCGACAACACTAACCATTAGAAAATCAAACAAATGTTCTTAAAATGAAACATATGAACAAAATGTGACTACTGTATGGCCAACTTTAGTCACCACCTCATAATTAGCAGAAGCCTCTGGCAAGAGCTCCCTAAACATTGGGACAACCATCTAATAGACCTGACAGGCAGCCCTATGGCCAACTGAAGGAGTGCACAAGGAGGGTTGCTGTTGCTAACTGAGGGGCAGTGGATTAGCATTCTGCACAGAATTAAAAAGTATCTTTGGTAGATAAAAAAGTCCACATAAATATATATTGCAGCCTATTTGCCTGGTGTTCTCCTTTAAGACCCGGCTACCCTTATTAAATCACCCGTGAGAAGGATTTCTTAATCAGCACTTGAAAATAAAGAAGAGTTGTGATGTATACTCTATCACCTCTATTTTTCCCTGGCCCCAAAAAAACAACTAATAATTCCTCTAGAAATCCTCTTGATACACACTTCACAAAGCCTAATCTTCCCAGGCCTAACAGCAGCATTTGCCAGGGAGGAGAGCTGTCCTCTGACATTAACGGATCACCACACCGACTGATCTAATAATGGCGTGTTCCCAGCTAGCTTGCCGCAGTTATTAAACTGTTTATCATGTCTCTAACTAATAAAACAGAAGTAATAACACCAAAGACAGTTAAGATTAAAAAAAAAAAAGTTTCAGACATACCCTGGAAGCAAAAAACAAACTTCGTCTACAAAAGTCAACTCCATGAGACGACTCTGGAGTTTTGGCTGACTTTCTCTTTTAAAACTCCAGAGCCAATTAATTTATAGGAGGATTAGCATACGGAATGTCAATAAACTATCTATTTAAGAGCACACTAACTAATCTTGTTAATAAAAGGAGCTTTGTAGCTACAGACAGCTTTACACATTTGTCCACTTGCGCCACTTCGATCAGATGACAGGCATCGCTTGGGCTCACGCTGGGACCGTATACCAGGCAAAAAATAAATGTGTGCAAAATGAAATAAAAACAACAAAAGGATGGAAAAACAATGCTGATAATCAGTAAGTGGCCCCCTGTGGGTCTAAAGCGCCAGGAAAGAAATCTCTTAGCTTTTTGAATAGTTTTACATCTCGACTCCGCTCAATAAATTTACCTCGAAGTGACCCAGCATAGGGAAAAAAAATTGAGTTTGGTGGGGTTTTTTTTCATTCCTTCACAGTTTCCAGGGACTTCCTGAATAGCTGAAAATGAAAGCTATTGTAGGTGCCATGTCAAAAACCTAGTAAACAGTATTAGCGAGAATGCGGGAAACGAGACGGGAATGGTAGCAGCTTTTAGATTTTAATTCCCCCTGTGTTATGAGCGCTAAGCCCAGCTTCCATCCATCAAACACAACGCTGTGTAAACAATGCAGTCTCTCAGTACCTGATGTTTAGTAACCGAAGCTGTTTTGTGATTAGAAACATGCAGAAATACTGGGGAAGCGAGTACCGGAGAGAAAAGGGGGCTGACTTCGTTATAATGTAATAATATTCTAGTAATCACATAATCCCAGTACCATCCACAGTACAGAGTGAACTTCTGGGGGTAAGCTGCACGCTAAGGCCTACACCCAGGGATGGATCAACCATTAAGTAACATAGGAGCATGCTTGGGGCACCACAAAGAATGAGTGAACGCCAAAGTGAGAATTGTTAACAAATATATAGTAAAAAGAATTAATTTCAACTATCATTTATCAAAGAAGTGACTCATTATTTTTAACCCCATCTCTTTCAATCATTCTTTACACTGGGGAAGGAACAAACTTCCCAATCATGTCACCAGTGTGATTGGCTGTCTTTGACAGCTTGGACAATGTGCTGGGAGTCTACTCTCAGCACAGAAACACGGATATGTGCGCTGTGTGAGCGTTAGATCCCGCTCTCTATGTCCCCACACATATACATTACGTAGGGGCATGAGGTTTAACCACTTGCCATCCGCCTGCTGTTTATAAACGGCAGGACAGTGGCACTCCAGGAGCGGGTTGCCATTCATAACGGCACCCGCATTTTCTAGCTGTGCGCGCTCCCTGGGAGTGCGCAGCACCGCGATACGGTGCCCGCTGTATCCTCCGGACACAGTGGAACACCGATCATCGGACGGGACCTCTGTGCGAGGTCCCGATCATGTGATCACTCCTTGGCCAATCAGTGATCACATGCAGAGTAGTAAGCAAGATGTCACTTCTGACATCATTGCTTACTACGTGTGAAATCTGTGAATGATCACAGAGGTCACATGGTATAAGGCTATTCACAACAGCCTTGTACCATGTGACAAGCTGTGACCAATCACAGCTCACACAGTAGTTCTCAATGGCTGCAAGAATGCAGCTAGAGAGAAGGAGAATGATTGCTTTTACAGCCTTTATGGGTGTAAAAGCAATAAGTGTAAAAAAAAATCTTCATCACCCCCCACAAGTAGTACAGTGTCACCATGGTGACACTGAGTGAAAAAAGTCCTATAAACTGAATGACAAACAGTCCGAGGTGATATGGTATCAGTCCAAATAGGTATATTCCAGTGATGGAGTATATATAACTTCAATCCAAATGGGTATATTCCAACATCCCAACATGAAGGTGTAGAAAAATTGTCCACTCACCGGAAGTGCAATTTAATGTGCACATAGAAATTCCATGAAGCCGAAGGTCCCGTGAAGGTGCGGCCTGATGGTAAAGGTGTCCTCTGGTGGTTAATGGGGTGACTGCTGCCAGAGATGATGGTCCGGACCTATATCCCAAATCCTCCAACCTGGGTGGACTCCTAAAATGCTGGGCTCCTCTGCTTCCACTTTGCATCTACTTCAATCACTCTCCGCTGGGGGGCTTTGTATCCATATACCAGATGTTCTACACGACTAAATCTGCCATCAATGTTTTGCAGTAACATTGATGGCAGATTTAGTCGTGTAGAACATCTGGTATATGGATACAAAGCCTCCCAGCGGAGAGTGATTGAAGTAGATGCAAAGTGGAAGCAGAGGAGCCCAGCATTTTAGGAGTCCACCCAGGTTGGAGGATTTGGGATATAGGTCCGGACCATCATCTCTGGCAGCAGTCACCCCATTAACCACCAGAGGACACCTTTACCATCAGGCCGCACCTTCACGGGACCTTCGGCTTCATGGAATTTCTATGTGCACATTAAATTGCACTTCCGGTGAGTGGACAATTTTTCTACACCTTCATGTTGGGATGTTGGAATATACCCATTTGGATTGAAGTCATACAGTCATGGCCGAAATTGTTGGCACCCTTGATATTTTTCCTGAAAATCAAGTATTTCACACAAAAAAGGTATTGCATTAACACATGTTTTGCTATACACATGTTTATTCCCTTTGTATGTATTGGAACAAATATAAAACAGAGGCAGAAAAGCAAATATGACATAATGTCACACAAAACCCCAAAAATGGGCTGGACAAAAGTATTGGCACCCTTAACTTAATATTTGGTTGCACACCCTTTGGAAAACATAACTGAAATCAGTCGCTTCCTATAACCATCAATAAGCTTCTGACACCTCTCACCCGGAATTTTGGACCACTCTTCCTTTGCAAACAGCTCCAGGTCTCTCTTATTGGAAGGACACCTTTTCCCAACAGCAATTTTAAGATCTCTCCACAGGTGTTCAATGGGATTTAGATCTGGGCTCATTGCTGGCCACTTCAGAACTCTCCAGCGCTTCTTTGCCATCCATTTCTGAGTGCTTTTTGACGTATGTTTGGGGTCATTGTCCTGCTGGAAGACCCAGGATCTTGGACGCAAACCCAGCTTTCTGACACTGGGCCCTACAGTGCGACCCAAAATCCTTTGGTAATCCTCAGATTTCATGATGCCTTGCACACAGTCAAGGCACCCAGTGCCAGAGGCAGCAAAACAACCCCAAAACATCATTGAACCTCCACCATATTTTACCGTAGGTACTGTGTTTTGTTCTTTGTAGGCCTCATTCCGTTTTCGGTAAACAGTAGAATGATGTGCTTTACCGAAAAGCTCTATCTTGGTCTCATCTGTCCACAAGACGTTTTCCCAGAAGGCTTTTGGCTTACTCAAGTACATTTTGGCAAACTGTAGTCTTGCTTTTTTATGTCTCTGTGTCAGCAGTGGGGTCCTCCTGGGTCTCCTGCCATAGCGTTTCATTTCATTTAAATGTCGACGGATAGTTCGCGCTGACACTGATGCTCCCTGAGCCTGCAGGACAGCTTGAATGTCTTTGGAACATGTTTGGGGCTGCTTATCCACCATCCGGACTATTCTGCGTTGCAATCTTTCATCAATTTTCCTCATCCGTCCACGACCAGGGAGATTAGCTACAGTGCCATGGGTTGCAAACTTCTTGATAATGTTGCGCACTGTGGACAAAGGCAAATCTAGTTCTCTGGAGATGGACTTGTAACCTTGAGATTGTTGATATTTTGCCACAATTTTGGTTCTCAGGTCCTCAGACAGTTCTCGTCTCCTCTTTCTGTTGTCCATGCTTAGTGTGGCACAGACAGACACACAATGCAAAGGTTAAGTGAACGTCTCTCCTTTTTATCTGCTTTCAGGTGTGATTTCTATATTGCCCACACCTGTTACTTGCCCCAGGTGAGTTTACAGGAGCATCACATGCTTGTAACATTCTTATTTATCCGCAGTTGTGAAAGGGTGCCAATACTTTTGTCCAGCCCATTTTTGGAGGTTTGTGTGACATTATGTCGAATTTGCTTTCTTTCCTCCCTTTTTTTGTTTTGTCCCAATACACACAAAGGGAATAAACATGTGTATAGCAAAACATGTGTTAATGCAATACGTTTCGTGAGAAATACATGATTTCCTGGAGAAATATCAAGGGTGCCAACAATTTCGGCCATGACTGTATATACTCCATCACTGGAATATACCTATTTGGACTGATACCATATCACCTCGGACTGTTTGTCATTCAGTTTATAGGACTTTTTTCACTTTTTGTCATATTTATGACAGTGTGTTTTATTTGTATAGCGCTGCACACCCCATTTTTATGTTATATTCTTAGAAAGGCTCTGTGGTTCCTTTTTGTGCACCAGCAGCTTTATAAGGTGCGCTCGCTAACTCACACATTTACACCATGGTGACACTGTACTGCTAGGGTGACAGTATGTAAAAAAACCAAAAAAACAAATAATAATATAAAAAAATAAACAAAAAGTTTTTTAAAAATTATAATTTTTGGTTATAAACTAATTTGGGTTATTTTTTTTTTTACTAAAAAGATAACGGAATACATTTTGGCCAAGATTTATGATGAAATACTATATATTTGCAAAATTTGATAAGAAAAACACTATTTTTAAAACTTTTTTGGACTTTTTCATTTACATAGCAAAAAAAATAAAAATCCCAGCGGTGAATAAATACCACCAAAATAAAGCTTTATTTGTCTCAAAAAATGCTAAATTCATATGGTTGCATGACCACACATTGTCATTCAAAGTGTGATAGCGCTTAAAGCTGAAAATTGGCCTGGGCAGGAAGGGGGTAAAAGTGTCCAAACTTGAAGTGGTTAAAAAAGGCCTTGATTTTTATCCATGCCCAATGTGTTTAATAAATAGGATGAAAAAGTTTTTATTTAATATAGTTGTGGGGTCTGGCCTGGGAATAACCCAAAAGAAAACTGAAGATTTATACATTTTCAAACTTGTATTTCACTTTAAACACTTAATCATTTTTAATGCCTTATAAGCAATGGACAGGTTGGGGGCTCCACTATTGGAGTGTATTTAGGGCATCATTTGCCCCTAATCTGTCTTTGCCTGCCCAAAAGGGGTTTTGAGGGACTTAATTTCACCAGAAACTCATATATTACACTGTAATTCCTCTTTGCCGCTAGATTTCCACCTTTTCTTTAAGTATATTAACATTTGTGCATGTTCAGGGGTCTTCGGTGAGCATGATTTAAGCACAGAAACCTTGTCTGTCCATGGATAGATATGTGCGGCGTGTAGGAGTAAGGGCTCGTTCACACTTGTCTTTATTTCTAACTCTTGCCAAACGCCCCTATAGCATTTGACAAGCATTAGACAGGCATTTGGGAAGCATTTTTAACGCTCCTCAAAAGCTCCCAAAATGCACGGTTTTGAGGCTGTTGATAGGCATTTGCCAAGCGTTAAAACCGCACCACAAACTCCTATAATGAAGTTAAATGGTATTAACACTCCGCAACCGCCTCACAACCGCTTCGCAACCGCACCACAAACACCTTCCAGGCGTTTGCGGAGCGGCACCATAGACTTTAATGGGATGCTTCAACTCCTCCTGACTCCACACGAGGCGTCAGTTTTGCCGTGATGCAACGTGACGCTAATGCTTCCATGTAAACAGCACTGTGTGCTGCCTTGTGCAGAATTTTCATAGGCGTTTGAGAAGCGTTAAAAACACTTCCCAAACGCCTGTCTGACGCCTGCTGACAAAGCTAGTGTGAACTGAGCCTTAAAGACCATTCTCTTTGCCTCTGTTACATGGGAAGCAAGACGTTAAATAAAAGGCCTCAGTTAGTTGCCTGATTTTGTTCCATGCCTAATTTGTTAAATAAACCAAGTATATGTAAATCCTCACCTTGCAAAACATTTGTTTTAAAATAGAAATGAAAGGCAAAACATTCATGTATACATATAAAAAACATTATAAATATGTTTTTAACCCTTTTTTAAGTGATCACACATATCCTCTTTTCTCAGCTGCATAATGAGCTGGGGGAGGAGAAACAGCAATATTATTATTATTATTACTATACAGTGTTTATATAGCGCCAAAAGGTTTGCTCAGCGCTGTACATTATAGTGGGGGACAGAACATGTGGCAATACAGTAACAATACAATACATGAGGGGTTTGAGGGCCCTGCTCTTTCGAGCTTACAATCTAGGAGGGAGGGGATAGTGGTACAGGAGGAAGTGGCTGTGGGGGATGGAGTGGTAGGAGGAGTGGAGGAGAACGGCTGTTAGGTGAGGGTGGGGTAGGCTTCCCTGAAGAGATGGGTTTTCAGGGTGAGCCTAAAGGTGAGGAGGGTAGGTGACAGTCTGATGGATTGGGGAAGTGAGTTCCAGAGGATGTGGGATGTCCTGGAGAAGTCCTGCAGTCTGGCGTGGGAGGTGGAGACCAGGGAGCTAGAGAGTAGGAGGTCTTGTGAGGAGCGAAGATTACGGGTTGGGTGGTATTTGGGTATCAGTTCGGTGAGGTAGTTTGGGGCAGCATTATGAATGGCTTTGTATGTCTGTGTTAGTAGTTTGAATTTGATGTGTTGGGCAATCGGGAGCCAGTGGAGGGAATGACAGAGGGGGGTGGCAGAAGAGGAACGGTTGGTAAGGTGGATGAGTCTGGCCGCTGAGTTCAGGATAGACTGAAGCGGGGATAGTCTGTGGTGAGGTAGGCCGGTGAGAAGGGAGTTGCAGTAATCCAGACGTGAGATAATAAAGGAGTGAACGAGTTGTTTAGTATATAAATATATACTATATATTGTATATAAATATATAAAAATCATCAAATCATAAGTCCAAAAAAAATATATATGCCAATACCACAAAAAAAGTGCAAAAAAACTTTTAAAGTGCAAAAAACTTTTGTGCAAAAAAATGTCTAAATATGAAAAATTTCACCAAAAGAACCTTGATAATATGATGGCAGATCATCCATAGATATATTTTCAGAAACGAAACTCTGCAACACACTCCGTGAGGACGTCGATGACGAAACGTGTAGGGCGGAGCTTGATTGATGTGACGTCATTACGTTTTTGGCTGCCAGCTACTGCGCATGTGCTGAGTAGCTAGGCTCGTTTTATGTGATTGCTGTTATGCTGTTGATGCTGGTGTCGGCTGGGACACCTCTTGAGTAAGTGCAATGAGTACCTAATAAAGGAATTGGCTTTTATAATATTGCACCATGAAGTCTTTCTGTTTCTCTCGAGTGTCTGGCATTTCCCCCCATGGATACGATTGAAGGTGGTCTCTTTCTTCTGGAGAAGTGGATTTCCGATTAATTGCAAAGTTTCTTTCATCCTGTTATTTGATCTATGAGGATTGGTGTGTTGCAGAGTTTCGTTTCTGAAAATATATCTATGGATGATCTGCCATCATATTATCAAGGTTCTTTTGGTGAAATTTTTCATATTTAGACATTTTTTTGCACAAAAGTTTTTTGCACTTTAAAAGTTTTTTTGCACTTTTTTTGTGGTATTGGCATATATATTTTTTTTGGACTTATGATTTGATGATTTTTATATATTTATATACATTTACTAGCGCAAATTATTTATTGCATTAATTGTTACACTTTATATATGGTGATTTTTTTGCAGCTGGTACACTATAAGTAAGTTATATAATTTTGACCATAGGCGCTATTATTAATTTTTCCTTAATTTTACACCTAGCAATATACTGATCTTCCCAGCAAATGACTGTGTAGAGGGGGTGGAACATCAGCACAAGTCTGATTATTTGAGGACAGCAACCTGAGTTCCCAGCATAGCTAGAGAACTGGCCACGCTATGCTCTCTTGCTTAGTGTGGTCGGTTTTAATAGGAAAGCGGAGGAACTAGCAGGAAAACCAAATAAATATACATTCAGCATGGTGAGAGCAGTTATTAGAAGGTATTCATATGACACTGAATTGTAAAGTAGGTATGAGTAAGTAATGAAGAGAGTAGTATATGTGAGTGATGGATATATAGGTTATGTTTAGGTGAAAAGATAATAGAGGCCAATAGAAAGTGTGTAATCGTTACATATTCTTTAATGTAGTTGTGGGGTCTTGTCTGGGGCTGATTTTGAAGACAACTGAGGAGGTTTATACATTTTCAAACTATTATTTCACTTTCAGCACTTATTAAGTCTTAATGTCTCATCACTTCAGCAATGGAGGGGCCAAGGTTTGCTCCATTGTTTGGCTGTGCTTAGGCCATCAACTGTCCTTAATCTGGTCCTGGCTATACCTCAGGGAAGTTCTTAGGGTCTTGATTGCCAGAAACTCATGTACTGCACTGTAATTATTTTTTTATTTCAGGTACTTATATAGCAATTTAAATTTTACACAGTGCTTTACACATATATATTGTATATTCACATCAGTCCCTAACCCTTAAGGGGTGTACAATCTAAAGTCCCTAACTTACATTCATACACATATTAGGGCCAATTTAGACAGGTTCCAAATAACCTACCAGTATGTCTTTGGAGTGTGGGATGAAACCGGAGTACCTGGAGGAAACCCATGCAGGCACGGGGAGAACATGCAAACTCCAGGTGGGTGGTGCCGTGGCTGGGATTCGAACCAACGACCCTAGTACTGCCAGGCGGAAGTGCTAACCATTTAGCCACTGTGCTGCCCCATTCCTCTTTTCCAATAGCATTGTCTTCTTATCACCTTTTCTTTGTAACTTTGCTACATGAGCAACAAGTAAGCCATATTCCTTGTGGGCAATCACTGTGTAAATGTTGTGTTTTGGTTGTTTTGCTCTTATTATTATATGTTATTGCATATGGTATTTTCTGGTCACCTTAATAGAGGGGTTCTGATGCGGCCCCCAAATGTCATTGGTATACTGCCATTGAAGTAAATCAAGGCTCTTTATTTACCAACGTTGATGTGCTGGTTTCATCTTTATTTTGCTTGGATCTGCAATTCCTCCACTGTCCTGCACCCACATTTTCTGGGGTCTGTGTGGTATGGATTTAGTTTATGGATTCACAGATTTTCCCCAGCTTATTACATTGTGATAATGTAGCTTTAATTCAATCCAAAACTTTTTTTTCTACCTTTTGGATTTATTGCAGAAAGGCTATAACCTTACAAAACAATAAAAGTGTAGAACAACATCTGTCATTTCACTTGATGCTGAAACCTGCTAGTGCTGACAGCAAGACTGCATATCACTGTATGAGAGGACCCCAAGGTGTCTGCCTGGGGCTTTGGGTCTGGTTCCTTATGCACGTCTCACAATGAACACCCGCAGGAACTCGATCCTATTATTGCTAGCCTTGACGTTAGGCATAGTACACATCATTAAAAGCTCATTCTGCCAAAGATAAACTATGACTATATATTCAAGAGAGAAAGGTTACACCGATGCTATAGTGTATTTTTAGTTATAAAATTTACAAGTAAGTAATTTTGGCTGTGCATGCCACATTTTACTAGCTTTTTGTGCCATAATACTATAATTCTATTTTATTTATGAACTTTAGGCTTTCTCCCCATTGGCTAGCTGTAGGTTGGAGGTCAGACAGTGCAATCAGTACTTTAATTAAAGTGGTTGTAAAGTAGTCATGAAATATGAACAAAGCATATCCCTCTATAATGTGTACTTTTTATCCACTGTCTCATTCCTGTGCTATCAGCATGACGAGTCTTCCTGACACCAAGAAAAAAATGGTGACAGGGTGAGGGGCACAGCCTGTGATTGACAGCATCAGCTCTGTTCATGTGTGTTGTGCAAAAGGGGGTGTGTCCCTTCCCTCCAATCAGCTGTCAGAGTTCTCCACAATGTAAGGTCAGCTCACCCCCCCCCATTTCAGAGCTGAGAGATCCTAAGTAAATTTTGCACTTTGAACGGATGTATGTGAAAGATGGATGCACATAAACAGGTATGTAGGAGGATTTGTTTCATTTCTGTGTCACAGTCATTTTAAAGCATATTTCCAATTTTGAAGTAAAAATTGAGAAAACCCCACTTTATGTTTGTTATGTGTTGCCATTTACACACACACACACACACACACACTGAGCCTGTCCCAAGTCTGTCCTCGTTAATATACAATGCAAGTGTCACTCTACACTATTAACCCTTTATTAGGACAGACATTGTTCAAATCTAATGTGTGAACTCTTCTCTCAGCAACACTCTAACCCGATCCTAATATCTACACTTCAAATAAATAAATAAATTAAATAAAGAAAATAAATAAAGAAAATAAAAAAGAACATAAATAAAATTACAGTCCCAAAAATGTCTCTCAAATCTCCAAATTTTCAAATCACTTTCTTTTCCACCTCCACATCACATCGTGTTATACTGTATATGATAATCCAACATGTTGTATTCCAACGTTCATGAACCTCAAAAAAGATATAAACTAGAAATAGTGTATTACCTTTTAACAACAAACACTAGTGCAAAAATTAATGTATCATGCACACTGCATATCATGTGTACAAAAACGTGCAAAAAAAAAAAAAAAGATAAATATATATATATAAACAAAAATAATATAGATATTCAAAAAATATTCCTTGTTATCACACGTGAACAAATAGTGAACACTCCAAAACACAATGACCGTGTTCTCTACTTAATGTGATAGTGAGCTCATTCACTACAAAAATGAAATACACATAATAGTAAACTCCAAAATGTGCAACTCAAGTGAAAACACTCCAACTGGTGCAACAATGGGTAATTACCCTATGTAGGTAATGTCAAGCTTTTCCCACACAGTAGATGCTGACACCTCCAGGCTCCTTTATAATCCTGTTAGCGTGTTCCCATATTCCTCATAAGGTAAATCAGATATTTAGAGGCTTTTAAATACTCAGATATAACACTTTATTCATCAACTTACATTAAAAACTCCAACAAACTGTTTCCAACATCTGAGGTAATCCAATAAGGTCACATGACATCTGACGCACTTACGTTTTACCGGAAGTACGATCGCGGCCATCTTTGTTTAGGGAACATGCTGTTTCTGCCAGGATAGGACCTTATTGGATTACCTCAGATGTTGGAAACAGTTTGTTGGAGTTTTTAATGTGGGGCTTCACCCGCCTGGCCTCGTCACTCATTCACTGTGCTCTATGAATGAGAAACTACAATTCCAGATAGCCTTAGCGGCTGTTGGCTTGAAGTTCTCAATGAACTACCATGGCACTGTGGAGCACCATGGTAGTTCATGGACTCTTCCTGTCAGTATATCTTCTTGCCCGTACATCCCGTACAAGCAGATATAATGACAAATCTGCAGGAGACCAGCATGGCTCCAGCAATCTGCTGAGCCTAGAAAGTCATTTCAAGGATCCCCAATGTTAAATAGGTTGAGAAAGACTGCTCTAAGTCATTGGCTGTTGTTCCCTCTAGCGCATCTGACCATCCATCTACAACCTGTCCATACTTCCCAACTTTTTCAGATGAGAAAGGAGGACTCCTTGTGTAGGACTCACCAGAGCTATTATCCTAGTTGTGTGGACCAAAGAATTCCAAAGTATCCTCAATGCACTCCTGTAGAAACACACAGCCCTTACAATTGTGCCAAAGTTTATCATTGTCCTGGAGAGGATTCAACTTTTTTGAAATCTAATTTTTTTCTAAACTCTGAATACAATGTTGAAATATTTGTCTTACTTTATTACCGACAGCAGCACTCTCAACAAACGTTAATAGCACTGAGCGCTTCGGATCGTCACACCCCACCGAAAACAGTAACCTTTTCCATCCAGCGCAGCGGTGTGTCAGCACGCTCAGTGCAATAACATCAAAGCTAATACCGTTCCCCTTTTAGTCACACAAGTGAGACAATGAATAGCAAATGGAATTTTTAAAAGAGCTCTTTTTTTGGCCTGCTCCACAGATACAAAGACAGATAGCAACATTCCCCCCTTGAAAAACTTTGCATAAAGCACAGGCAGAAAGTCATTTTCTATCTGCACCATTAAACACTGATAATGTTGAATCTACTTTAATAAAAACACTTTTTATGCATGAAAGATCTTCGCCCAGTACGAGCCTAAAAGAGTCTCTCCGCAGGCAGATGCCAGGGAGACAGAACAGCCTCAGAGGCACTCTAGGCTGACCTCTGAGAAGTGGTTATGCAGACCACATTTCCAGTTGTGCATGCTTGCTCAGCCACCAAGGAACAAGTGATGTGTGTCAGGTGTCCTTTCTCAGCTTTCATCTTATTTGCAGTGTATTTTCAGAGGAAAGACTTTCAATAAAGCCAGCACTAAAGAAATTGAAATAACCTGTTTGCAGAGGGAGTTATTCAGAACTGCGCTACAATATGAAGCGATAGAAATGTAAATTTAGAGCACTGGAAAATGAAGTATCACTTCATCCTTCATTGCACTTTGTAAATCCTATTTCTCTCACAATATATCATGTCACCACTAGATATTCAGGCGTATTTGCAAATGGCAATTTGGAGACTCTCAATGTGAATTTAATAGGGCAGAAACGTGCCTCTTCAGAACTGGAGTCACACCACTACACCTTCCAGAGGCAAGAAGCTGCTCTAACCTGTTGCTCTGCTCAAGCTCAAGAATTTAAAGTGATCCTTCGGTGACATTAGTGTTATCAATCTGCCATCTGCATGCAAACACAAGTGTCTGATTGCAGTTTCAGAATTCTAGAGCTACCTGAGAACCATAAAGCCCATGTCACCCTATGACGATCTTTTGTGGAAAAAACATTATAGCAAATAAAAAAAATATAGCATATACAATGGTTATACAAGCCAAACTGTAATCTAAAATTGACCCATCTTTCCCTAAAACTCACAGAAGCATGCATCTCTGCATATGTGTTGTCATGGCTATTTGTAGTGATTTTTATATCACCAATATGGAGTTTTAGTTACATGTGTGGTTTTTGGAAGCTAGGCCTCCCTCATTTATATGCTAATGAACTCGTGGGACTGGTGTATGAGCTTAGCACAGGAAGCTCACTACAGGAAATGAGGTAGCAGGGGTAGGGGGATGGAAAGAGGACTTTGAACAAACCATGTGCTCAAGACAGAGGGGCACTAGGACAGTAGTTTTGAGACTTTGGAGGAAATAGCTGTTTTGTGCTGGACTCTGAGAAGCAAGGAGCCATGAGAAGATTCTATCACCAGGAAGAACCAAGTTAGGTAGCTGATTAGTCTACTTATGCCTATCACATACTGTACATAGTCCATGCTTATTTGTTTAAAAGGATAGATAGTTTGGGCATATGTATATTGTATGCATATTTTGTTATACTTTGCATTCTATGATTTTTTTCTCCTGCAGTTGTATGCGCACTCCTTCTGTTTGGTAAAGCAAATATACATTACAGAGTTTTACCTGCTTCCTTGGCTTATACCGCAAAACAACCTTAATAGACACAAAGCAAAACAGCATACTGATGTAAAATCACCCAAAACTTGTTTTTTCTTTGCAAAAAAGTCTTGTTTTTTATTTATTTACCTTCTTTCTCTTCCACTATCTGGTTTTCCTGAAGGCAGTGGTGACGTAGCCTCAGCTACATAGACATCACTTGGAAAGGCAACATCACCATTGCCTTCAGGGAAATCTAAACTGCACAATATTGCAGTGCTGTCATACTGCGAATGCACTAGACGTGACATCATGCACCTCATTTTGCACATGTGTTATACGAAATTACATTCCTTTGCTGGTAAAAAAACAAACATTCTCCCTGATATCTCATGAGATCCCGAGAAAGAGTTTTTTTAAGTTGCAAGAGATACATGTAGTAATTAGAGATGAGCGAATTATTCAAAAATTCGGTTCGGCTGATTCGCCGAATTCGCCGAATAAATTCGCTTCGAGCCGAAAATATTCGCTGCGAATTTAACTTATAAAAAGGGTGTTTCTAGGCTTCAGAGAGCCTTTATATTAGTGCAGAACACTGTACCTTTAATTTAAATGCCCTTGGAGTCTGCTGGGGAAGAGAAATAATACTGTCAGTCAGTATGACATGCAGATGAGTGCCGTCGATCTTAGAATCACCGCACACTTCACTCATTTGGGCAGTCACGGGGCCAAAACCAGAGTGTGGAGCCACAGTGTGGCGGTGGAGGCAGCAGCAATGGGAGGCCATACAGCACCCTATGACAAAATGGAACCCACCAGCAGTGTGAGGAGACCTGAAAGTGGCACATGGCAGAGTGTGGCGATGGAGACAGCAGCAATGGGAGGCCGTACAGGGACCCATGACACACTCTGGACCTGGCAGCAGCATGAGGAGGCCGTACAGGGGCCCATGACAGATTACGGGCCTGGCAGCAGCATGAGGAGTCGGTACGGGGGCCCATGGCAGATTACGGGCCTGGCAGCAGCATGAGGAGGCGGTACAGTGGCCCATGGCAGAGTGGCGGAGCGTAAGCAGCTAAAATTGAAGGCCATACAGAGGCCTATGTTAAAAAGTCCCCCCAGCAGCAGCGTGGGGAGACGACTATCAAGAGTCCAATGGCAGAGTGGCGGAGCAGAAGCAGCTTCAATTGAAGGCCATACACAGGCCTAGGTTTAAAAGTCCCTCACAGTTAATTCCAATAACGAACTCTACTCCTCCGTGCAATCTACTTACGAGACCCTGGGCAGGTCTGGGTCCAATTTGTGGTAGAGACTGGTTTTGTTCAGCCATGCTTGAGCGAGTAATAACAGGTCTGTGCTGCCCTTTGGTGTCTGGCTTAATGCGCACAACACTGAACGCCCCAGCGTTTGTCAACGATTTGCCGTTAAGTGATGCAAACCCGCTGAACCACGTTCATGAGGAGCCGGTACAGGGGGCCATGAATCAGTATGGACCTGGCAGCAGCGTGAGCAGACGACAGAGGCACATGGCGCAGGGTGGCGGTGTAGGGAGCATTATTCTGAAGCCATACACAGGCCTAGGTTAAAAAGCGGAAGCCGTCAGCAGCGTGAGCAGACGACAGAGACACATGGCGCAGGGTGGCGGTGGATGCAGCAGTATTCGGAAGCCAAACACAGGCCTCTGTTAAAAAGCGGAAGCCGTCAGCAGCGTGAGCAGACGACAGAGGCACATGGCGCAGGGTGGCGGTGGAGGCAGCAGCAATGGAAGGCCATACAGCACCCTATCACAAAATGGAACCCACCAACAGTGTAAGGAGACCTGAAAGTGGCACATGGCAGAGTCTGGCGATGAAGTCAGCAGCAATGGGAGGCCGTACAGGGACCCATGACACACTCTGGACCTGGCAGCAGCAAGAGGAGGCGGTACAGGGGCCCATGGCAGAGTGGCGAAGCGTAAGCAGCTTAAATTGAAGGCCATACAGAGGTCTATGTTAAAAAGTCCCCCCAGCAGCAGTGTGGGGAGACGACTATCAAGAGTCCAATGGCAGAGTGGCGGAGCAGAAACAGCTTCAATTGAAGGCCATACACAGGCCTAGGTTAAAAAGTCCCCCCAGCAGCAGTGTGGGGAGACGACTATCAAGAGTCCAATGGCAGAGTGGCGGAGCAGAAGCAGCTTCAATTGAAGGCCATACACAGGCCTAGGTTTAAAAGTCCCTCACAGTTAATTCCAATAACGAACTCTACTCCTCCGTGCAATCTACTTACGAGACCCTGGGCAGGTCTGGGTCCAATTTGTGGTAGAGACTGGTTTTGTTCAGCCATGCTTGAGCGAGTAATAACAGGTCTGTGCTGCCCTTTGGTGTCTGGCTTAATGCGTACAACACTGAACGTCCCAGCGTTTGTCAACGATTTGCCGTTAAGTGATGCAAACCCGCTGAACCACGTTCATGAGGAGCCGGTACAGGGGGCCATGAATCAGTATGGACCTGGCAGCAGCGTGAGCAGACGGCAGAGGCACATGGCGCAGGGTGGCGGTGTAGGCAGCATTATTCTGAAGCCATACACAGGCCTAGGTTAAAAAGCGGAAGCCGTCAGCAGCGTGAGCAGACGACAGAGACACATGGCGCAGGGTGGCGGTGGATGCAGCAGTATTCGGAAGCCAAACACAGGCCTCGGTTAAAAAGCGGAAGCCGTCAGCAGCGTGAGCAGACGACAGAGGCACATGGCGCAGGGTGGCGGTGGAGGCAGCAGCAATGGAAGGCCATACAGCACCCTATCACAAAATGGAACCCACCAACAGTGTAAGGAGACCTGAAAGTTGCACATGGCAGAGTCTGGCGATGAAGTCAGCAGCAATGGGAGGCCGTACAGGGACCCATGACACACTCTGGACCTGGCAGCAGCAAGAGGAGGCGGTACAGGGGCCCATGGCAGAGTGGCGAAGCGTAAGCAGCTTAAATTGAAGGCCATACAGAGGCCTATGTTAAAAAGTCCCCCCAGCAGCAGTGTGGGGAGACGACTATCAAGAGTCCAATGGCAGAGTGGCGGAGCAGAAGCAGCTTCAATTGAAGGCCATACACAGGCCTAGGTTAAAAAGTCCCCCCAGCAGCAGCGTGGGGAGACGACTATCAAGAGTCCAATGGCAGAGTGGCGGAGCGGAAGCAGCTTCAATTGAAGGCCATACACAGGCCTAGGTTAAAAAGTCCCCCCAGCAGCAGTGTGGGGAGACGACTATCAAGAGTCCAATGGCTGAGTGGCGATCCGGGAAGTCAGCGTTGTGATTGCAGATGCAATGCAGAAATTCTACGAAGTAATGCCGTGGGTGCGAAGAAGATCATATACCGTCGTACTTCCATCCATAAGACGGAACAACCTGCGAACCGGGAGCTTTATTGCCCTGACCCGCTGAGCAGCTTCTGGGATACCCAAGAGGCCCATGGCAGAGTGGTGGAGCGTAAGCAGCTTCAATTAAAGGCCATACAGAGGCCTATGTTAAAAAGTCCCCCCAGCAGCAGCATGGGGAGACGACTATCAAGAGTCCAATGGCAGAGTGGCGGAGCGGAAGCAGCTTCAATTAAAGGTCATACACAGGCCTAGGTTAAAAAGTCCCCCCAGCAGCAGTGTGGGGAGACGACTATCAAGAGTCCAATGGCTGAGTGGCGATCCGGGAAGTCAGCGTTGTGATTGCAGATGCAATGCAGAGATTCTATGAGGTGATGCCGTGGGTGCGAAGAAGATCATATACCGTCGTACTTCCATCCATAAGACGGAACAACCTGCGAACCGGGAGCTTTATTGCCCTGACCCGCTGAGCAGCTTCTGGGATACCCAAGAGGCCCATGGCAGAGTGGCGGAGCGTAAGCAGCTTCAATTAAAGGCCATACAGAGGTCTATGTTAAAAAGTCCCCCCAGCAGCAGCGTGGGGAGACGACTATCAAGAGTCCAATGGCAGAGTGGCGGAGCGGAAGCAGCTTCAATTGAAGGCCATACACAGGCCTAGGTTAAAAAGTCCCCCCAGCAGCAGTGTGGGGAGACGACTATCAAGGCCTCCCTCTCAGCAGGTGTGAAAAAGGCCACCATTTTTGAACGGTAGCGAGGGTCCAACAAGGTGGACAGCCAAAAGTCATCCCTCTGTCTGATGGTTATTATTCGGCTGTCGCTACGTAAGCAAGCGAGCATGCTATGGGCCATTTGTGCCAAGGAATGCGAGGGACTCCCTGCCTCCATCTCCACAGCATACTGCCACGGTGCGTCTGGGTCCTCTGTCTCCTCCTCCTCCTCTACCAGATGCTCCTGCTCCTCCACTCCTGTCCGCTGAGTGGAAAAACCACCCATTTCACTCAATAATTCCTGAGCACCAATGTCCTCCTCTACCTCCTCCTCTTCTTCCTGTGTTGCCCCCACAGGGGTCATGTGGCGTTGAGATCTGTGCGCCACGTCTACCGCACCCTGACCAGCCATTGTTAACAGCATTTGTTCCAGGATGTGCAACAGAGGAATGATGTCGTTCATCCCATAGTCCTGCCGACTCACGAATAGCGTGGCCTCCTCAAAGGGCCTGAGCAAGCGGCAGGTGTCACGCATGAGCTGCCAATGGCTGACATCTAAGTTACACAGGGGAGTACCTTTATCCGCTTGTAACATCAGGAAATTGGTGATGGCCTTTCGCTGTTCGTAAAGGCGGTCTAACATATGTAGGGTTGAATTCCACCTTGTTGCAACGTCGCAGATCAGGCGATGCTGTGGAATTCCATTCTGCCGCTGCAGCTCAAGGAGGGTGTGCTTTGCGGTGTAGGAATGGCTGAAATGCATTCAAAGTTTACGTGACATTTTAAGGATGTCTTGCAGTGGGATGGTGGATTTTAGGAACCGCTTGACAACCAGATTGAACACGTGAGCCATGCATGGCGCATGGCACAACCTTCCTTGACGCAGAGCAGACACCATGTTCTTTCCGTTGTCGGTCAACATGGTTCCGATTTTCAGTTTGCGCGGAGACAGCCATCTGTCGATTTCTCTGTTCATTACACTCAGAAGTTCCTCCCCTGTGTGACTACGTTCGCCAAGGCATACCAGGTGCAGCACAGCGTGACACCGTTGCGCCCTGCACATGTGATATGCCGGTCGGGTAATGGGACTTGGCACGGGGGTGGCGGCTGAGGACACGGCGGAAGAAGAGGTGGTAGAGGCGGACATCTTTGCTGGACCAAGGACGTGCAAACGTGGAGGCAAAAGCGGCGTGACCTGTCCAAGTTGCTGGTGCGGCTGTGCCGGCACCACGTTCACCCAGTGGGCCGTAAATGACATGTACTGTCCCTGACCGTAGTTACAGCTCCACACGTCGGCGCTGCCGTGCACTTTGGCAGAGACCGACATGCTCAAAGACTGGCCCACCATCTCTTCTACATGTGAATGCAGGGCTGGCACTGCCTTTTTGGCGAAGAAATGCCGGCTTGGCACTCTCCACCGCGGCTCGGCACAAGCCATCATTTCTCGGAAAGGTGCTGAGTCCACCACTTGGAAAGGGAGGGACTGCAGCACCAGCAACTTGGACAGGAGGACGTTCAGCTTCTGCACTGTCGGGTGCGTGCTCGCAAACTGTTGTCTCTTGGAAACGGATTCCAAGAAAGACTGCTGACGGAATCCGTGAAGAGGAGTAGCAGGAGAAGGAGCATCTGAACGAGCGGAAGATGCCAACGAGCGACAACTCCCCTCAGCAGAGGTGTTGGAGCCTTGACTGGCTGATAGAGGGCGATTGACGTTGGGTGACGGAGCAAGTAACGGAGCGAGTGATGGAGCGGGGGCTGGGGCAGGCAGAACCGCCGTATCTTTATCACGGTTTTCCCAGGCCACCGAATGGCGACGCTGCATATGCTGACGCAACGCTGTAGTCCCAACATTGGCCCCCTGGCCACGCTTGACTTTCTGGCCACATAGTCGACATACGGCTACGTTTACTTCCTCGGGCGGCTTGACGAAAAATTGCCACACCACCGAGTAGGAAACTTTGCCCCCGCTACTCCTCACTGGCTGACTGCTACTTCCTCCGTGCACACCGGCACCACTACTGGCCGTGGTGGTAGGCTGCAGTGGAGCTGGTGCTCTACTCCGTGGCCGTTTGGCTCCACTGACACTGCTGCTACCCTGCTGCCTCCTGGGCAACCCACCGACTGTTTTGCTCGCTGGCAAGCTGGCACCCTCTTCTCCTGATGATGCGGAAGCAATAGCCTGATGACGACGAGGCTGCCAAGTGCGATCAGCCTCATCATCATCAATTAGGGTCTCCGCGTCACTACTAGCCCCCTCGGCTGCGTGTGGGTCAGGAGACAGACCTGTCTCTAGACCGGCTACCGAGCCACTCTCCTCGCCAGTACTTCTTCGCCTGGCTGCTGAAGAGGCGGATGTCTCCCCCCGTTCCTGACCGCCCTCTGTTAGCTCTTCCTCACTGTACAGTGGGGCTGAGCCCACAGCATGCGATACTTCGCTTGGTGAGGGAACACCAAAGGACATTGGCAGGTCGAGGACACGTGATTTCAGTGGGCTTGCTCCCGGGCCATGCCAACTAACGGTTGTGTCTGACGTACCCACCGACCGTTGGCTGTAGGTGTCAGAGGTGACCTGGGAAGAGGAAGACGACCGAGTCAACCAATCGATGACGGCAGGGTTGTCGGTGGAGACACGACCGCTGGATGACACCGGGAGCACTGGCCTCTGGCTGCGACTAGTGCTGCCTCGACCCCTTCCTCTGCTGCCACGTCTGCTCGCTCCTGAAACATTGCCTCCTCTGCCACTCCTCTGCGTGTTGTCTGACATACTCTTTAATTCAATAAGCACCCCAAAAATAAAACCGGATTTAACTCTTTGAACGTACAATAGTGGTTGTGAAGCAGAAAGTCAGTTTATTTAGCACAATCGGTCAATTGCAGCTTGCCGTTGGCTGTAAACTGTACGTTTATGTCACTGGAATGCACTAATCACCCAAAAAATATTACCGCCACCCGGCGTGTATATGGATTTAACTCTTTGAACGTACAATAGTGGTTGTGAAGCAGAAAGTCAGTTTATTGTACACAATCGGTCAATTGCAGCTTGCCGTTGGCTGGAAACTATACGTTTAGGTCACTGGAATGCACTAATCACCCAAAAAATATTACCGCCACCCGGCGTGTATATGGATTTAACTCTTTGAACGTACAATAGTGGTTGTGAAGCAGAAAGTCAGTTTATTTAGCACAATCGGTCAATTGCAGCTTGCCGTTGGCTGGAAACTGTACGTTTAGGTCACTGGAATGCACTAATCACCCAAAAAATATTACCGCCAGCCGGCGTGTAAATGGATTTAACTCTTTGAACGTACAATAGTGGTTGTGAAGCAGAAAGTCAGTTTATTTAGCACAATCGGTCAATTGCAGCTTGCCGTTGGCTGGAAACTGTACGTTTATGTCACTGGAATGCACTAATCACCCAAAAAATATTACCTCCACCCGGCGTGTAAATGGATCTAACTCTTTGAACGTACAATAGTGGTTGTGAAGCAGAAAGTCCGTTTATTGTACACAATCGGTCAATTGCAGCTTGCCGTTGGCTGTAAACTGTACGTTTATGTCACTGGAATGCACTAATCACCCAAAAATATTACCGCCACCCGGCGTGTATATGGATTTAACTCTTTGAACGTACAATAGTGGTTGTGAAGCAGAAAGTCAGTTTATTGTACACAATCGGTCAATTGCAGCTTGCCGTTGGCTGGAAACTGTACGTTTAGGTCACTGGAATGCACTAATCACCCAAAAAATATTACCGCCAGCCGGCGTGTAAATGGATTTAACTCTTTGAACGTACAATAGTGGTTGTGAAGCAGAAAGTCAGTTTATTGTACACAATCGGTCAATTGCAGCTTGCCGTTGGCTGTAAACTGTACGTTTAGGTCACTGGAATGCACTAATCACCCAAAAAATATTACCGCCAGCCGGCGTGTAAATGGATTTAACTCTTTGAACGTACAATAGTGGTTGTGAAGCAGAAAGTCAGTTTATTTAGCACAATCGGTCAATTGCAGCTTGCCGTTGGCTGGAAACTGTACGTTTATGTCACTGGAATGCACTAATCACCCAAAAAATATTACCGCCACCCGGCGTGTAAATGGATCTAACTCTTTGAACGTACAATAGTGGTTGTGAAGCAGAAAGTCAGTTTATTTAGCACAATCGGTCAATTGCAGCTTGCCGTTGGCTGGAAACTGTACGTTTATGTCACTGGAATGCACTAATCACCCAAAAAATATTACCGCCACCCGGCGTGTATATGGATTTAACTCTTTGAACGTACAATAGTGGTTGTGAAGCAGAAAGTCAGTTTATTTAGCACAATCGGTCAATTGCAGCTTGCCGTTGGCTGGAAACTGTACGTTTATGTCACTGGAATGCACTAATCACCCAAAAAATATTACCGCCACCCGGCGTGTAAATGGATCTAACTCTTTGAACGTACAATAGTGGTTGTGAAGCAGAAAGTCAGTTTATTGTACACAATCGGTCAATTGCAGCTTGCCGTTGGCTGGAAACTGTACGTTTGTGTCACTGGAATGCACTAATCACCCAAAAAATATTACCGCCAGCCGGCGTGTAAATGGATTTAACTCTTTGAACGTACAATAGTGTTGTGAAGCAGAAAGTCAGTTTATTTTGCACAATCGGCAAACTGCAGCACCAACTGTGCACGACAGCCACCAAAAAAAAAAAAGGGTGTATGTCAATTTAAATTTTCGATTCTTTGATAGCTGTGGCCCTAAGTAACGATTCTGTGTCCCTGAGTAACGATTCTGTGTCCCTGAGTAACGATTCTGTGGCCCTAAAGTCTCTGTGGCCCTAACTCTGTCCCTTAATACACACAGGTCTGTCTCTCTTGAATGACCGGAGGCTAATGGAGAATTCTAAGATGGCCGCGATTTATAGCTCCACCATTACACAGTGCTGGCTGGCTGCTGATTGGCTAATGCGATCACATGTCATGAATGCATTATGGGTCAGCGCGCCTTGTCTGCGCGCCTTCCCAGAGATCCCCGTCCCATCTTCTCTGTCCATTTTCTCCGTCGCCACACATGTCGCCGCCATTTTTGGGAAAATTCGATTCGTGCATCCGAAGTTTGCTAATCTTCGGATTCGTCGCGAATAGAATTTTTCCAAATCTTCGGAACGAATTCCACTTCGTCATGTTCGATTCGCTCATCTCTAGTAGTAATGCATGGCGCTTTTGCAAGATGAAGTGCATGACATCATGCATGCGCAGTATAATGTAACATTTTCAAAATGGTGGCAAAGGAACAAGGACCCAGGTAGCCCAGAGGCAGTATAAAAATAGGTAAATATGTAAAAAAAATGCACAAGAATATAGGGAAATAAGATTATTTTCCCCCTATACATTATTGCCAGGTTTTTAGAGTAGAAAGCGGGGTTCTCCCTAATGTTAATAAAAATGACCTTCCCTTTTCAGTCTGAAGCTGCTGTCATTTTCAGTAACATTTTATGCAATATGTCACGCTGGACTCCGCCAAAAATGTAATTTCCTGCTTGTGTGATTGGCTCATTAATTTTCACAGAAGTCAGCATTAAGATACAAGTCAAATTTTAGGCACCCCTTGCAACAGAAAGGTCAATTTTGGTGAGATACTCCCTAATGGTGAATTACTTCTAAAGGGATGCAGACAATACAACTTTTCTCATCAGAACATTGAGTGCGTACCAGGTGATTATAATGAGGCAGACCCTCCTATTCAGAATCAGTCTGCACAGGACAAGGTCAAACAACTATAGATTTGGAGCAGAAACAGGAAGGATTCTGCAAGTTTTTTTTTAAATCCTTGTAATGTACATTGGTTTTTTTTCCACAACAAAAGTGGAGGTACTCTTTAACCACCTCCCGCCCGCCAAATAGTCCAATGACGGGCGCAATGTGGTTCTCTCGTTCTGGGAGAACGTCATATGACGTCCTCCCATTCTCACCGTACATGCGCAGCTCAGGGAGGGCACAGAGTGGTGATCGGCGGTGCGCTGTATCCCTCGGACACAGCGGATCACCGATCTATGGAAAGAGCCGAAGATGTCTGCTCGGTCATGTGATCAGCTGTGTCCAATCACAGCTGATCACACGTAAACAGGGAAATGCCGGTTATCGGCATTTCTCTCCCCATGAGCTGTCACGCTAACAGCTCGAGAGGAGAGCTGGTAATCGGCATTCCGCGGAGGGGACATGTACACTGATCATCAGGGCACTGATGATCAGTGCGCCCTGATGATCAGTTTGGCCCCAGAAGTGCCACCTGTCAGTGTCCATCAGTGCCAGCTGCCAGTGCTGAACAGTGCCACGTGCCAGTGCCACATCAATGGCACATATCAGTGCCTACCAGTGCACATCAATGCCACATATCAGTGCCCATCTGAGCTGCCTTTCAGTGTCACCCATCAGTGCCAGTCAGTGCCACCTATCAATGCCAATCAGTGCCACCTATCAGTGCTGCCAATCAGTGCCACCTATCAGTGCCAGTCAGTGCCGCCTATCAGGGTCAGTCAGTACCGCCTATCAGTGTGCATCAGTGCCACCTATCAGTGCCTGTCAGTGCCTCCTATCAGTGCCAGTCAGTGCCACCTAACAGTGCCAGTCAGTGCCACCTATCCATGCCAGTCAGTGCCGCCTATCAGTGCCGCCTATCAGTGCCGCCTATCAGTGCCCATCAGTGATGCCTATCAGTGTATATCAGTGCAGTCTATCAGTGCCCATCACTGCAGCTTCATTAGCGCACATCAGTGAAGGAGAAAAATCACTAATTTACAAAATTTTACAACAAAAACTAAGGAAAAACATTTTTTTTTCAAAATGTTCAGCGGTTTTTGGTTTGTTTAAGAAAAAATAAAAAACCCAGAGGTGATTAAATACCACCAAAAGAAAGTTCTATCTGTCACAAAAAAATGATAAAAATTTCATACGGGTATAGTGTTGCATGACCGCGCAATTGTCATTCAAAGTGTGACAGCGCTGAGAGCTGGAAATTGGCCTGGGTAGGAAGGGGGTATAAGTGCCCTGTAGGCAAGCGGTTAATAAAGACCTCAGCTTGGATGTTGGCATCACATTGCATGCTTTACTGTTGGTCAATAACACCTTTAACAGTGATATATGGGAGGGGTGGGCCAAAGTGCCAACAGTTAGACTGACTTTCACTCATTTTTTATAAATGTGCCCCATAACAGAAAAAAACCTCATTCCTCGAAGAACAGCAGAGTCTTCACATCTAACTCTTAGTCTTGGATGCCTTGGTCCCCAGTTGAGTGCTGTGGCTTCATCTGCCAGACTCTGAATCACTGCAAGACACAGTAATGACATAGTGGCTAGCAGGAGGAACCACAGCAGGCAGCAGGAGAACCAGGCATATGCCACATAAAAAGTGTGTTGGATGCAGAAGATTGTTCGCTGGTAGGGAAGATCAGAGGCATTTCCCACATGAGAGATTAAGTATTAAAGTGTATATATAGACAAAACTTAATTTTTTTTGGATAGAGTAGGGAGGGGTTAAACTTCTCGTTGAGTCATTTTTAACAGTCTGTGTTCTATGAAAGAGTAAATGAGAAGACATCTCCCCCAAATTAGGTGGATTCTCTCTTAGAAAGTTGACACCAAAACAGATGCCCTCATTAGAAGATTTTTCCTCACTTGTCTTGGTAGCAGCTCTAACATTTTGGATTTCCCCTCATTTTCAGTTCATGTTTTGTGATGTTCATCCACTTTTCAAGAACAATCCGTACTTACAGAATATAGTACAAATTGTAGGAGAGAAATCAGCAGCCTGCCCCCTTCAGAGGGGTCAGGGGTCTGAGATAATCTGCTTTTCTCATATCCTTTTTAATGACAATTACCAAGGCTTCATTCATTACCTGGATTCAGAGCCATACAGTCACTTTTACCTCTGTCCAGTTGATGGTAATTAGAAAAGATGTGAAGAAAAAGAGGAGCACACAGGGATCTCACTATGGGAAAGAGCACGCTGACAGATACACAAACATTGCATCCAGCTGATGAGATCAGAAAAGTGGAGAGTTCACGGTCTTCATAGCAATCTTTATTGTGGAAAGATTAAAAGTACAAGGTACAAGGTAGCAGATGAAAGTCCGGCCAACGGCTTTTTCTTGTGGATGCCCAGGTTTTCTCAAAGTGTACCAATGTACTAAGCCCAGTACAGCCAGATACCATGTGGACTTCCACGTGAAATGGCTTATAGCCAGGCTTTCATCTATGCCTTTGATTTAAAAAAAAAAGAAAAAAAACAGAAAAGAAATGTAGGGAGATACAAAATACCACAACTTAACTCATGTATTTATTTTAAAAATCCTTAAATATAATATTAAATATTACTTCAGTCTGGCATTGTATTAGCCTCAGCAGAACTCATATTGAGAGAGGAAGGGGCAGTTCTGAAAGACAATAAGACACAGTGCACATGAAGCTGGATGATAAGAAAGGGGAGCAAAAGGCTGACCTCACCAGTGTGTTGCTTCTCTTTTACTATCCAATTACACGCCTGTGAGGTCTTTCACCCAGGTGGGGTGGTCCTTGGCATTTTATTACCCTCCTATACAGCAACACTCAGACTGGGAGAGGAAGCAGAAGCTCAGTAAGCCGTTACAATACAGGGAACATGAAGCTGGATGATAAGAAGGGGGAGCAAAAGGCTGACCTCACCAGTGTGTTGCAACTCCTTTACTATCCAATTACAGGCTGGAACAGTCTTTCACCAAGCCGTGGCAGTCCTTGGCACTGTATAGCCTCCCATACAGAAGAGCTTAGACTGGGAGAGGAAGGGGTAGCTTGGTAAGTCAATAAGAAACAGTGCATACGAAGCTGGATGATAAGAAGGGGGAGCAAAAGGCTGACCTCAGCAGTGTGTTGCTATTCCTATACTATCCAAATATAGGCTAGGGCAGTCTTTGACCAAGCTAGGACTGTCCTTGACATTGTATTACCCTCATGTACAGCTGAGCTCAGACTGGGAGAGGAAGGGGCAGCTCTGTAAGCCAATAAGTGCACATGAATCTGTCTGATAGGAAGCAAAGGCACAAGGCTCACCTCACTAGTGTATGGCTACTCCTTTACTATCCAATTACAGGCCTGTGCGGTCTTTTACCAAGCTGGGGTGGTCCTTGGCATTTTATTACCCTTTTGTACAGCAGCACTCAGACTGGGAGAGGAAGCAGCAGCTCAGTAAGCCGTTATTATACAGGCAACATGAATAAGCCAATAAGTGCACATGAATCTGTCTGATAGGAAGCAAAGGCACAAGGCTCACCCAACTAGTGTATTGCTATTTCTATACTATCCAAAAACAGTCTTTGACCAAGCTGGGACTGTCCTTGACATTGTAATAGAGTCATGTACAGCCGAACTCAGACTGGAAGAGGAAGGGGCAGCTCTGTAAGAAAATAAGTGCACATGAATCTGTCTGATAGGAAGAAAAGGCACAAGGCTCACCTCACTAGTGTATTGCTATTCCTATACTATCCAAATACAGTCTTTGACCAAGCTGGGACTGTCCTTGACATTGTAATAGACTCATGTACAGCCGAGCTCAGACTGGAAGAGGAAGGGGCAGCTCTGTAATCCAATAAGTACACATGAATCTGTCTGATAGGAAGCAAAGGCACAAGGCTCACCTCACTAGTGTATTGCTACTCCCTTACTATCCAGTTACAGGCCAGGGTGGTCCTTGACCAAGCTGTATTGCTTTAACTGCAATGAGGTCACAATCTGCCTGTGCTGTCTGACAACGATGTATGATTTTTTGGCAGGTAAGGTTGTTCATTCTTTTTTAGCTAACCTGCAAATTTGCTGATTTCCGGTTCATGCAATTTTGCTGGATAATAGATTGCTAAGAAAACTGTGATTCTTCCATTCCTGACCCCTTCAGCTTGATGTCAGATATTTAGATTCTGTCAGATAGAGATTACTGTGCCAACGTTGGATAGAGTGCCCTGAATATCCCCATTAGTCAAAGAAGCTTGTGCAGGAAAGGGTTAACCATTGCGCCCATTTACTGATGGGATTTTGTGCGTGGGATCTATTGCTTTTATACAATCTACGCATATGTAGGAAAATGTAAAGACTTTCCAGCGACCCTGTAAAAAACATAGCAGGCAAACCAGCAAAAGAAGAGACTGAATTATCTGCAAAAGTGTCAATCTCCTGGGCTCCCCGTGCCGCTCAGTGGTTCCTCCTGCTGACCCCTACGTCATTAAAGTGCCCAGTAGATTCATTACCAACCGCGGTGTACAGGACCTCAAGCTGGTAGAACATCCTGTTCTCGTATTGTTCCTGTATCCTGAGTGCAGCTGAGGATCTGCATCAATAAGTGGCCAGGCTACAGAGCATCCAGCTAAACAATACTGCTTAAGGATATGTGTGTTCTCCTCAATAGATATTGAAATGCAATTTAAACTGACTCTGCTGCCTTGTTAACACTGATTCTGCTCTTTGGAACTGTCCCTGGTTCTGATAAACTCCACAAAGACAACAAGGATATCATATACAGTAAATTCCTCATGTGTCCACCTACAAAGACCTGTCTTGTTACACCACAAACACTTATCAAATTCAACCATTCATCATAGACATTTCTTAATGTTAATGCATTAAAGTGTTACTAAACGCACAGTAAAATCAGTCTGTATATGCAGTAAAGCAAGCTTGTTATACTCACTGTGGAACCTAAGGGGTTAATCCTCTGCATTGTGTAAAAAGGCAGTTTGATCCTGTCTTCTCTGTTCCTCTCCTTTTTCAAGCGGCCACCTCTTATCTCCTGATAAGACTGACTGAACCGTAGGCATTTTGCACATGTTCAATTTGGTGTGTATTGCTAGGGAGGTTTCTTTTTCTTGGGAGAGTGCATGTGATCAGCACAGAGCCAATCAGCACTGGTCAGACAGATGTCAGGGGTTCTGCATCCTCCTAGAGCAGAAAGAAAACTCCTCCTACAAGCTTTAGCTAGTGCTTGGCTGAACACTGATAGAAGCCATAAGACTGCTCTAACTTCTGATGAGAAAAGGTATTTAGCAGCTTATATTTACTAAAAAAATTGCATTTCCATGTTGTGTGTACTGTGGGAGATCAGAGAGAGTGAATGCAGGGTCCGGGGTTTAGTAACACTTTACCTATACTCCTCAGCTCCATCTAGTGGCTGCAATGTGGTACTTTACTACTACCTATAATAAAAGAGCATTCTTTCATTTTACCCCTGTACAAATCATTATTAAGACCTCATCTGGAATATGCAGTTCAGTTTTGGACACCAATTTACAAAAAGAACATTGGGGAACTGGAGAAAGTACAGAGAAGGGCAACCAAACTGATAAGAGGCATGGAGGAGCTCAGCTATGAGGAAAGATTAGAGGAACTGAATTTATTCTCTCTTGAGAAGAGGAGATTAAGGGGGGATATGATCAACATGTATAAATACATCAGTGGTTCATATAGTGAACTCGGTGTAGAACTATTCACCCTGAGGTCATCACAGAGGACAAGGGGGCACTCTTTACATCTGGAGAAATAGACATTTCATCTCCAAACACGGAAAGGTTTCTTCACAGTGAGAGCTGTGAAAATGTGGAATAGACTCCCTCAAGAGTTGGTTCTGGCAAGCTCAGTGGATTGCTTCAAAAAAGGCCTGGATTCTTTCCTAGATACACAGAATATAACTGGATACTAACATTTATAGGTAAAGTTGATCCAGGGAATATCCGATTGCCTCTCTGGGGATCAGGAAGGAATTTTTTCCCCTTCAGGAGCAAATTGGATCATGCTGTAGGTATAACTTTTTCTTTTATGGTTGAACTGGATGAACTTTTATCTTTTCTCAGCCAGACTAACTATGTGGGTGTAGGATTATAATTTTCAGAAGAGAAGCTCAGAACTAATTAACAACAATACACCTTCTGTAACGCTTATACTGTTATAGAGTTGTATCTACTTTATACATTATGGGGTTATTTACTATAACTGGAGAGTGCAAAATCTGGTGCAGCTCTGCATAGAAACCAATCAGCTTCCAGGTTTTTCTGTCAAAGCTTAACTGAACAAGCTGAAGTAGGAAGTAGATAGGCTCCCATGCAGAGCTGCACCAAATTCTGAGTGCTCCAGTTTTAGTAAATCAACCCTTATGTGTTACCATATTTTCCCATTCACATAGCATAACTAAAAAAAAAATCTAAAAATTGTAGCTCACCTTCATACTCTATTCCGGATCCTCCAGCAATAAAAAAAATCCTAGGTAGTTCTCTTTGTTTATGAGGGGGCTATGGAGCTGTGTTTGCCATAATGCCCCCTGTTTGTATTGTGCAGGCAGATCATCATTATCAATTATAACTAGATTTGAACACTGTCTATCCTAACTAAGGGTTAAAGGTGTAGAGTCTGGATTTGTATATTCATGAGGACAGACTTGGGACAGGCTCATTCTAGCATTTTTCTAAAAACCTTGCAGTCATGACAACATCTAAAAAGTAAGAAATATTCTATATAATATGAATTTGTTTTAGACATGGTGTGTGAATGGGAACATATAACAAATGTATGCAAAACTGGAAATACGCTTAAGCAAGAATACTGAGTGCACTGTCTGACCTACAGCTAGCCAATAGTGAGAGAGCCTAAAGTTCATAAATAAAATAAAGTAATAATATTATTGCACAACAAGCTAATAAAATGTGGCACGCACAGCCCAAAGTATTTACTTATGAATTCTATAATAATTAAAGATACACTATAGCTTCCTTGCAACCTTTCGCTCTCTCTAATACACAGTGTATCCATATATATATCCATAGTCTATTTTTGGCAGAATTCACTTTTATTGATTTGAAATATGCCTAAAGTCCAAGCTAGCCATAAATTTCAGAGCAACACTTAGAACTGGTGGCACTACATATATACTGTATAATATTACAGGGAAATTAATCTGCCTTTCAATACATTATGTGCCAGGGAGCATGCAATTCACACTGAATGAGGATCCTTGACACTGCAAGTATTTGTTATTGTAGCAGGTGAATGTCTACATATTTACACAGCACAAGTGATGAAATCCTTTGTAGATGCCTATTATAATATAATAACACAGCGACTGGCACCCAACCAATTTTCTGTCTGCCCTCACCAAACAACATAATACATGAGTCCTTTTATTTATTCATTTATACATCTTATGCATTGGAATGCTTTCTAATCCAGCAGATTGTAATATGTGGATACATAAAACTTGCAGCATTGTTGCACCTCTGGCGAACATTCAGGTACAACTTTCTCATAATCTCCAGGAATGTGCACAGTCTTCTGCAATTAATTGTTAAAATGCATACACAGGGGTTACCTTCATGCTTTGGAGCTCATTTATAGGAGCGCTGAGACCAGTCCTCTATGCTGAGCCATATTTTGCTGCATCCACCTCAGAGCTGTGCATAGGCAGCTCATAGAAGTGGATGGAGCTGCATGGACAAAGTTTGGTATGCAGACAGGAGCAGATGCATGGATTCAAATGCACAGTGTCCAGAATCTTTGCACCCCCTCCTGTATGCATGTCAAATTTTGACACATGACTGTCCATGCAGCTGCTGCATCTGCATCCACTTCTATGAGCTGCCTGCATGCAGCTCTGAGGTGGAAACACATGCAGAAAACAAAGGCTCAGTGTGAAGGATGGATCTCAATGCCCATCTGAATGAGCCCTTATGGTAGAACAAGCCAGCCTTTACTGGAATATTTAGCTTGAATCCAAAGATTTTCTCTGCATGATTACTGTATATGACCTTGGTCTGATAGCCAGCATCAAACCACTTCTTCTCAGCCTAGGTTGTCCTCGACCCAATCCCAGCCAGAGACTACAGAGTGAAAGGAGAAGCTTCAGAAGCTGGTAGAACTCCATAACAAGCCAGCTTTTACTGGAATATTTAGCTCCAATCCAAAGATTTTCTCTGCATGATTACTGTATATAACCTTGGTCTGATAGCCAGCATCAAACCACTTCCTCTCAGCCTAGGTTGTCCTTGACCCAATCCCAGCCAGAGACTGCAGAGTGAAAGGAGAAGCTGCAGAAGCTGGTAGAACTCCATAACAAGCCAGCTTTTACTGGAATATTTAGCTTCAATCCAAAGATTTTCTCTGCATGATTACTGTATATGACCTTGGTCTGATAGCCAGCATCAAACCACTTCTTCTCAGCCCAGGTTGTCCTCGACCCAAACCCAGCCAGAGACTGCAGAGTGAAAGGAGAAGCTGCAGAAGCTGGTAGAACTCCATAACAAGCCAGCTTTTACTGGAATATTTAGCTTCAATCCAAAGATTTTCTCTGCATGATTACTGTATATGACCGTGGTCTGATAGCCAGCATCAAACCACTTCCTCTCAGCTTTGGTTGTCCTCGACCCAATTCCAGCCAGAGACTGCAGAGTGAAAGGAGAAGCTGCAGAAGCTGGTAGAACTCCATAACAAGCCAGCTTTTACTGGAATATTTAGCTTCAATCCAAAGATTTTCTCTGCATGATTACTGTATATGACCTTGGTCTGATAGCCAACATCAAACCACTTCTTCTCAGCCCAGGTTGTCCTCGACCCAATCCCAGCCAGAGAATTCAGAATGAAAGGAGAAGCTGTACAGTGACAACCTCATCTATCCATTCTCTCCTTCTATCTGCTTGCTCCCAGTAAGCACTTGAGGTGGCTCCCTGTACTGCTTCTTCTCAAATTACAGCCTTGCTGTGCAGGGATTGCAAGAGGTTTCTACTCCTAGAGCTCTGTATAATTAACAGATGGCTTGGAGACAGCTGAAGAAGTGAAGGATCAGAGAAGACAGGATCAAACATCCTTTTTACACAATGCAGAGGATTAACCCCTTAGGTTCCACAGTGAGTATAACAAGCATGCTTTACTGCATATGAAGACTGATTTTACCGTTGTGGGTTTAGAAACACTTTAACTGTATAGTTAACAGACCAGAAGAGACTACTTTAGAGAACTTCATGGTTAGGGTTAATATACCCTTTAAGTGAACACAGCTTCACGTTAGCTAAGTGTACATTCACTTTGCAAGGTGGAAATTCTCTAATTGGTAAATCAATCTCCATATCCATAGGCCAGGTAGATAGGTGACAGAATAGCAGACGTCAGATCTCTGGTGACCCTTGAACTTCTGTTTGTCTCAGGTATGGCAGCTCCTATAGTTCCATCCTAATAGGTTCCTTCCAAACAGCCAGGAATCATATTCTAATGACTACAATGGAAAAAGTTAGGTGACAACTTTAAAAATGTTTAGTTACATTAGCTACCTGTAACACTCTTAGCGAACAATAATGGCTGCCAAACTAGAAAAATGTTGAAAGCCATTAAGATAAAGCAATGTAAGGATGACTAAAAAAGGGGAAAAAAAGTAATGAAATACAACTGGTAGGAATGAAGAATGAGCAAATATGTCACAGATGACCCCAGGATTTAACCGCAAACACACATAACAGATATAGTATTATTGCCTATAAATTACATCTCATGTCACTTTCAAATATATTGAAATAATAATATTAAATAATCATTTCAAAATCACAGCACCATGTAACACCCCAGAAAGCTCAGGAACTTTCATTTAATTTCATCTCATTATCTTGAAGAGTATGTCAGGAAACTCTGACTGGAGTATTATAATGCCAAGGATAAGCTGTGTGGGCGGATGAAGGATTCCATATCCACAAACTCATTTGCAGAATGTAAACGTATCAGCCAGCCATTTTGTTCTTTTATCAAGGGGCAGAACACAAACCATTGTCCTTAGAACATATATTTTGTGCCTACATATAAACCCGATTCCAGCAGTCATTGCTGTAGGCAGCTTGGAACATGAAGTAAAATCTGTATGCTGTTCAATACCCTCAGGGCCAAAACAAGTTCAATGCTTGTTTGAAGGTACTGCAAGCGTTCCCATCATGATTTGTTTTTTACAGAACCAAACTGGAGCTATAAGATGCTTTAATCTGGACCTGTATATAAAAAAAGATTTGATCTGGAAATGTTAATTGTGTTTAAGCAGCACCCTGAAAGAGCTGCTGTTATCACTACCGTTTTCTTAGCCGGAGAGAAATCTGTACCCGTGGGCCTGCAATGCAAGAATCTCCCTGCTTTTAACTTTTTGTACACCTGTGCTTCCACCACCTCTCCTGCTGCTGAACATTCCCCCACCATTTAGTAGCTCTGACATGAGGAAGTAAAGCCTTGCTCCACTATCAAGATGGCCACACAGACACAATGCAAGACAAGAAATGGTAGGTAAATAATAAGGAAAAGATCAGCTGCAGTGAGACCACTGGCAATATTCATGATTAATCCTTTGCCCTTCTCTTGTCTTTTTTGGACAGGTAGGCTCAGCTCACACTACTGCGATGTGACTTTGATGCGATTTACAGTGTGACTTTGCGGTGAGACTTTGATGCAACTTTGCATATTCTATGGACCAAAGTCGCACTGTAAATTGCATCAAAGTAGTGCAGAAGCTTTTCCCAAAATCATCATACTGATTAAAATGGGTGCCATTGAAAACAATGAGATTTACCTTGTCATGTGATTCTGTAGGACTCAATCAGAAGTTGCACTAGTGTGAACCGGAACTAAAGGTCCTCTTTAGGAGCTCTGTACATGTCTTTTTCCATCGACATCCCAGCAGTGGGAGTTTTTGGTGCAAGGGTTTCAGATCTCAAAACAAGTAAAAAAAAGGCTACATCCCCACATGCCCTAGCTGCAAATTTCCCAATTTAAAGTTCACCCCCTGACTCACTTATATTCACATTCCTTGCACTGTGTCTACTACCAGACCTGCAAGAAAGCTCCAGTTGTTTCAAGGAATGGGAGAGCACATGACTTCCTCCTATGATGCAGTACTCAGGCCTAGCAGCCAATCACCAGGCCCAAAAAAAAAGTCATATGAGGAATACAATGTCATCAACCCCATATAAGATCTGAAACCATCAGAGAGCTTACACAGGGTTGACTCTCAGAGCAACAGAGTGGTGGCAGAGCATGGGATACGTAAGTATATATGAGTCAGGGGTGGGCTTTTGAGACTCTGTTACTCTGTTATAATAATATATAATATAATAAATAATATGCAATATTTCATATTTACTCCACTAAACAAAAAACAAGATTTTTATTTTTAGTTCTGACAATAGTAAAAAAAGAAAGCAAACATATGCAAACTGCTATATGTTTCCTTTACACATGAAAAGGACCATTAACACTTAACGTTAACCCTGCAACTAAACCTAACAGCCCCCAAATTCCTAATCTAAACCCTTAATTAAAAATAATAATAGTAACAAAAAAATATTAACAGTAATATAATTTTGTCTGTCTGAAGCATGCTGGAAAATGCAGCCCCTCAACTCCCCGAGGACTTCAAGTTGTCTACAAATAGCTCAGCCTTCTGTTCCAATACTTGGCCTTCATCGCATCAGAAGACAACTGTTTAGTAACTCTCTAGCGCTCTTGCCCCTTGTTTTATTTCTCTATGTGGTTGATCTCATGCAACTGCTCATGAAGCTCCTGACATATTTCTCTAATTAGGAACATCTGTACTTCTGTACTGTAAAACTAAAGTACCAGCACAAATGCTCTCTGCAAAATATTAAGTAGATGGCTCGTATCACCAGTGCACCTACTGAACATTTAAATGGGATGTAACTTTCCAGTAGACGATCTTCAGAGCAGCAATAAAAACAACTTGCAAGCCAAAGCTTTAACCCTTTTGCTGCCACTTTGATAAACAATGGCAGTAAAAAGGAGAAGAGAACCTAAAGCTAGCCACAGACATCATGACCTTCATTTTTATATACCAATACAAGGTAGTGGTATGGCAGAAGGGTAATACTAGTAAACAAGAAACTCAGCAAAATAGCTGATCTAAAGCACACACACAGAATAGTTATTTCTCTGCGCTCTCCCCTCTTTAAAACAATGAAAAATTTGTGGAAGTCATGTCATGTCAGTGACTCACCCCGCCATTAACATCTATGGGATTTTTGGAGGGACAGTGCCCATACTCAAGTTTAAAGCTTAAAATTAACTATGACTATTAAATGGGAATCCCATAAACAGTAAGACTGGGCTTAAAAAATTTGAGACACTGTTGTACATGTGTTAATGAGTGCTGCATCAGGGCAGCCTGTTTATTTTGAATGGGCTGCCAACACAGCACAACTGAACTAAATACACACCTACACCTTTCAAAACACCACAATACACAAAATGCAGTGGTGAAAATAAAAATCAATGGCATTGCAACAGTTTACACCTTACTGTGTGTTGAAAAAAATTGTATGTTTTCACTACACAAATATATGAATCTGGCCTATGAAAAGTGTGCTAAAGGGAATCCTGTTGAATCCCTGTATCCCCTGAGATTCCGATTAATTTTCAAGCCTTGATTGCAAATATGAGAAGAGGACACTATTTAGTTACCACTGCACAAAGAAATTTGATCTTCAGCACATTGTTTTCTAAACAATACTTTTCATTGCCAGTTTGTGTTTAGCAGTTTCCTTTTATTTATTTTTTCACATTTAAACATTAACTTCCATATATTTGATACAGCACGAGCTGTGATGTAGCATAATGCAGTGCAAGGGGCAGGCACAGGAACCTAGTATATGAAATGTCAGGTACCAGACTAAATATTACCTGTTCTTTGGTTTCAGGGAAAGGTAGATTATGTTACCAGGGCATGTATTTAGAGATATCCACAGCTATCTATTTAAAATAACACATTGGTTAAAGACTAGACTATATATATCCCCTTTGCCACAGCCTCACCCTATTGAACAAAAGCTTGCAGTTTCCAGTCTTCCTGTACTCCAGATTTCAGGAAACATGAATGTGTTGGACTTGGCCATAGAAAATGAGATTCATTGGGCACAGGAGGACTAGATGTTGCATTAACTAACCACGTCAGGCCATGCAGGTTTTTTTTATCTGCCTGTGTTCTGTAATGTTATTAATACAATTCATCAAAATGGTGGGATTACAAATTTACAAATTACAATTTTAGTTTTATTTAGATCTAAAAAACGAAACCCAAAGGTTACACCATATTACATTGTTATCTTGATCTGTCCATGGTGCTGATTCAGATCCTACGATAAAGAAAATGATTGCTTTAGAGTAGAACTGCAGGCATTGCCATATTTTACTTCTGCACAGCAATTAAATATCATTTCATTTCAAGAAATGTTTAGGTTTCAGTTTGATTGCTACTTTTGTAACTGATTTACTGTCTTCTTTACTGGAAATCATCAATCAATAACAGCAGTCTCATTGCATATTGGTATTACGGGGCTGGGGCATAACTGGAAGAGCTTTTAAGGCATGAACAAGAAGATTGGGAAATGAATGCAAGTACTTGCAGGTGCCTTCCAATAGTGCAATATTTATTTCAACAAGTGAATTGCTAATACTGTCTAGAAATGGCTTCAGCTGTGCTACAGTCATATTCGGCTTACTAACATTCTAATGAGCTAACCTGGAGTCTCGGGAAGCATAATATTGTGTTTTTTAGCATTTCAACTCTTTCAATTTTTTCTTTATGTGAGTGACACTAAGGACTCATTCACACTGTGGCTGTTCTGACTTCCGACAGTCACCCACCAATAGGGCTTAATGTTAGAATTGGGCCAAAGGGCCCATAAAAAAGTCTAAAGGCTTAGTATATGTGACTGGAAGTACAAGGCTTGTATACTTGTGAGGTTTAGCAACTGGTGTTTTGGAGCACAGCAAATTTTAAGTGATTGGGTGGTCTGGTGGATGACAACTGTGTGTATGTGAAAGTCCGGGGCAAACAAGTTATATTCTGTGTGCATTCTTCAATTTGGCAATCCCTAGTGGGTCTGTAAAGCAGGAATACTCCTGTCCTTGCCACCAAAGGATCAATAAATAGAGCATATGCCCTAACTTACATTGAAACCATTGGAGACAGGAATACCAGTAAATGATAAATGTCATGGAGAGGTGCCATTTTGTCTTGGTGATAATGTAGTGAAATGGTGGCATGCTTTGTAGCACAGGAACATCAATATTTTTATAAAATGCCACTTGACATTAGAAACATGTCAAAAAAGGAGCAGGGCTGATGGTAACACAGGTGAATGTCCAGTCTGAATGTTGGCTGAAGCCCTTTGTAGCCCAGTTTTTAAGACTTCATCTTCCCCTGAGTGTTTATTATTAATTGGCTTTTATGCTCACATTCAAATTTTTTGTGTATCTGCATACTAGATGTATTAACACAAAGGGAGTTTCAAGAGTTTTTTTTTTTTACGCATTTTTCACTGTTATCCTGAGGAGTTTATCTATTCCCCTGCCCACAGCAACCAATCAAATTTCATCAAAAGCTGTCAGAAAAATGAAACACGATTGGCTTCCTAGGGCGAGCTGCGCTGTGTACATTGCTTCACTGCCCTCTGCCTCCCTAAATAGCCAAGAATTGTCTTGTACATTATAAACGTGCTGTGAAATAAAACATTTACACCCTGAAGTCATGCATAATTATAAGAACAGGGACTGTATAACATCTTAATAAAGGAGTTAAAACTGCTTTTTGAAGAACAGTTTTCAAAGAATGCCCAGAAAAGAGCAAAACTCAATTTCTAGACCAGCTAGAAAGATTTCCATGCCTTTCCCTGGTTAAATAACAGAGCGCATAAGCGGCTTACGTAACACCAGGAGCTGTAGGAATATTTGGCTGGGAGCTGCCACAAGAGCCCATACATTAAATCCCACAGGCCTCAGACAGCAAGCCCCAAAATAGGAATTGTTAGTCTAAACATTATTAAGAAAGCCATTCCTATGTCTGTGCTGCGGCTGGGCATATGATTTCACACTGGCTTTACCGCCAGAGGTGGAACTGGGAGGTTTAAATTTCATTTCTCAGAATTGTTAGGAATTAACCTTTCACAGGCTGAGCTAAACTCAGCCCCACATTTTCACTAGAAGCTTAGCTGGGCCTTATCTTTTGCCAGTCAAATTGCAGATTGTGTAGAAAAGTGAGACGCCATTTGTAGGCCACATGCTTGTCATCCATTTAAAATAAGACCGCATTATGCATACCTGTACATTGGTTTTTGTTTTGTTTTTTACAATCACATTGTATTTAGCTCACTACATTCAGCTGAGTGATGAATGCAATAGAACATCTTGCACCCATTTTGTTTCAGGCTCCTCTTGGTCTGCATGACTACTGCTTTCCTGGTGGGGTGGGAGAAGGTGTTGATGTGAATGGCCTGAACTTTGCATGAAAAGTTCAGGTCTTAACAGAACAATGGAATTGACTCACTACATTCTTTCAGACCTGGTAGTTGGGGCTGCTCCCCCTTTTTTTTTCCATGTGAACAGCTGCATTTACCACCTGTACTTATATTACATTTCATATATCTGCTGCAACAATGTATACAGTATGTGATTGATATACAGTCAATTAATAAAGATTATTGCACAGGTTTTCACTATATAAAGTATAACTTTCAATATAATTTTCTTTTACAGAGCCACCCCCACATCCAAGTCTTACAATTACCTGACCCTGCTTTGGTAACCAGGGTATGGACAAGCTCCTACACTACCATTGAAACGCCAGAGATTTGCCTGGAATTTGGATGTAATATTGGGGACATCAAGGCTGCTACAAGTCTGCAAATACCTGCAACTGACCGAAGATTCTTTTTTTTTTTTCCTAATGACATTTGCTTTAGGGTTCAATCACACTGATGCACTGTGGCAACTGTGCAAGTGCACTGTGGGACCACAAATTATTTGTACAGTAGCTTCCAATGTACAAAAAGTACAACCCTGCTTGGCTAAAAATGCTGCCCCTACAGTAATGGAGAGCATCACCAAATGGTACATGTCCCGCTACAGTGATAAAGAGTACCACTCATGGTACATGTCTATCCTATAATGATAAAAACTACTGACAGTGGCGCATGTCCCATCTACAGTTACGGTATCACCAGTGGTATCTATATTGATGGAGAGTACCAGCAGTGGCACGTGTCCTACCTATAGGAGAGTATTACCAGCGGTACATGTCCCATCTAGAGGAAAGTACTAACAGTGGTACATGTGCCACCTATAATTAGTAAGAGAACCGCCAGTAGAAAATGTCCCACCTATAGTAATAAAGTGTACCGCTAGTGATTAACCATTTCAATACTGGGCAATTTTACACCTTCCTGCCCAGGCCATTTTTCACGTTTCAGCGCTCTCACACTTTGAATGACAATTGCGCGGTCATACAACATTGTACCCAAACTAAAATTTTATCATTTTCTTCACACAACTAGAACTTTCTTTTGGTGGTATTTAATCACCGCTGGGGTTTTTATTTTTTGCTAAATTAACAAAAAAATACCAAAAATTTTGAAATAAAAACATGCTTTTCTTTGTTTCTGTTATAAAAGTTTACAAATAAATAATTGTTCTTCATAAATTTAGGCCGAGATGTATTCTGCTACATGTCTTTGGTGAAAATAACCCAAATTAGGATGTATTATTTAGTTTGTAGGAATGTTATAGAGTTCACAAACTATGGTATAGATCTGAATATTGATCAATCCTGAAGTACTGACAGCCAATCTAATTTCTTGAGGTCCAAGAATGTCAGAACAGTACAGATATCCCCCAAATGACCCCTTTTTGCAGAGTAGACAGTCCGACGTACTTCATAAGAGGAATGGCGAGTTTTTTGAAGTTGTATTTTTTTTGTCATAATTTTTCGGAAAATGAAAAAATTAAACAAATTATTTTCACTATTTTTTTTTTACATACTGTCACCAGTGCAGTACAGCGTTACCATATAACTGGCATGGCGGTGAACAGGGACACTGACTGGTGACAGTATGAAAAAAAAATATATATATATTTTATTTAATTTTTTTTATTATTTTTAATTTTTTATTACATTTTTTTTAATTTTTTTTAAGATTTTCTTTTCTTATTTTACTATGACCAAAGTAGTACAATGTTACCATAGTAACATTGTACTACTTTGGGGAAGTGATCAGTATTTTTTTTTTTACACAATTTGCTTATAGCAAAGAATTACTTTGCTATAAGCAAGCATTTACCTGAATGAAATTGATTCAGTTTTTTGTTTTTTTTTTCTTTTTGTGCTTAGCTGTGATTTGGTCACAGCTAATCACATGACATGTGCATGTGATTAGCTGTGACCATTCACAGCTAGGCACTAGTATACAATGGATGAATGAAGCCATCCATTGTATACAACTGTCATGTGACCTGCTGTGATTGATCACAGCAGGTCACATGGTACCAGGAACGGGGGCCAGTACTTAGAACTGTCATCGGCCGTGTCCAAGGTACACGGCCGGTGACAGATCGCGGCGCTGCGCGGCTCTGCAAGCGCGAAAACTGCTCATGTGCGGGAGCACGCCAAATGGCGTGCACCCGGAAAGCTACAGCGCTTTTGCGGCCGCCAAATGGCCATTGGCCGGGCGGCTAATGGTTAAAGTCCCACCTATAGTGATGGAGAGTACCTCAAGTGGTATATGTCTCATCTATAGTGATGGAGAGTGCCGCCAGTTGTACATGTCCCACCTATAACAGTGGTACATATGCTACCTACAGTTATAAAGAGCACCACTGAAGGTGCATGTCCCATCTATAGTAATAAAGAGCCCCACCAGTGGTATATATCCGACCTATAGTGGTTGGGAACACTATCAGTGGTGCACATAAATTACCTTAGGTAACACTAGCTTAGCTAGCGAAGAACTGAGAATATACTGGAATTTCTACAGACCTGGAATCCCTCACTTTAATCTATTGGTGAGGTGGACATATTTCACATTATCTTTACAATACTGAGCTTGCAACGATGGATTATTTTTCACAGGAGTAGCCCAAAAAGTGGTAAAAAATGGGGCAGGATGGCGTATTTTATATACATTTTTAATGTAAGCTTTTTGTTTTTTTACCATCACTGTTGGCTTCAAACACTCTCCTTACTGTAATGAACATATATGGAGCCCTTATGGGGACGCTAAGTTTCCTAGAATTAGTTCTCATTTAAAAGCAGTAATAGACTTGGGTGTAGTATAGGATATTGTAATTGTGTAGGATCATGTGACGTTTCTCCATTGGTTAGCTTGCAAAGTTAAGTGAAAATCAGAGAAGAAAAACTCTTATCAGCTTTTATTGTGTGTCCAGCAACCAATTTTCACTTACTGTTCACTTCAACTGTTAAATGCCGCTACCAAAACACTAATAAAATCCAGTAACATAAAATTTGAAGAATATGTGATTTTCTATTTTGTGAATGACTGTGATTGCTCACATGAACGTACTGTTCGGGTTACTATGGTGTTCCAGATGTCATTAATGCTATATTTAAAGGGGTCACAAGTAATCCTATAATAGCAAATTAAATATTGTGGTTACCATGGCAATGTGGCAAAAGTTCTAAGAAAATAATTGCTGGTTTGCAGGTAATAACGGTGTTTAAATCATGTTTTTTTTTAACAATGCTTGGATAGGGACAACTGGTAATTACAGTATTATAATTTGCATTTTTATGGTCCTGTTGATTGAAGTCGAGTTTTATATCATTTTAGGATTATATTTCAACATGTCCACAATCCAGACAATGTTCAAGTGGAAAAGTAGGAAGCTGTATTTTCCATTATAGACATTACAAAAACTCTGCTTGTGTATCAGCACAGATGTTTATTTTAAGGGTGTGCTTCCACTTTTAAATTGTGTAATGGATGCTGCAAACTATAGCGTTTGATAAAATATGAAAATGACCAAGCCCCATAGCGCGTTTTGTGTGTAAAGAAACAAACAGAGGGCGCACAGGCCTAGTGCAATACTTTTGAAAAATGAGATTTGTTAAATAAAAAGTAGTATACTCACAAAGGAATAAAATCAAAGGCACATCACAAGAATGACAGCATGGTCCAATCTCCCTAGATGGTAGCTAGTAGGGGACTGTAGACCTCCAAATCTGACACGTTTCGAGGCAAAAACCTCTTCCTCAGAGTGCGTTTTGCCTGACCCCCCAGAGCTTAATCGTGACCTCTAAGATTAAGTCTCAGGTGCAGGGCAAAATGTGTCAGCGGGAGAGGCCTAGGAGGGGGCAAGGCTGAGGCCATTTTCACATTTTATTACAGGCTAAGCTGGTAGTGAGAGGCATCCATTACACAATATTAATAAATTCCAGCTTGATGAGCTTTCCCGATGCCTGCACCTTCTTTTAGTTGTGGATCACCGGAGTGACAGCATTAGAGCAGCACTGCAAGTTCCCTAGGATTGCTGTGAGTGTGCTTCCACTTCTGCAAATTGCGATAATACCTACTTTATTTTTGCTACCTATTACCAGTTACATAGCATAACAGCATTTTTTACAAAAAAAGCTGCTTACCTTTTTCTTGCCCTTTTCTAAAAAAATCCAAAACTGAAGTTTTCCTCTCCTCTGCAGAGGGTGCTGTGGGGTTGATGTTTTCTATAATTAACTTGTCTGTAATGTACTTGCAGACCTCATTATCAGTTGTAAACTAGATCTGAATGCTGTCTGTCCTAACAAAGGGTTAAAGATGTAGAAGCTTGCCTTCTACATTGTATGTTAATGAGGAGAAACCTAATGTGTCCCACTTTGTCAGTGGGGACAGACTGTTTCCTGTTATTTCAAATTGTTTAGAGTAGCTTGCAGTCTGCCTGAGGCCTGCTCCAAACACCTAGAAAGGCAAGAAATATTTTTAAAACTATTTTTAGGTAAACTGTGTGAGTGGGAAAACATGACAAACATATGGTGGAATTTTCTCAAATTTGACTGCATAAGTGGAAATAACAATGGACCTAGTTATCAATGCGTCCAAGAAAAGAATTCAATTAGAATCTTCTTTTTCAGTAATCGCATTCTATGATGGTAAAATATTAATATAACTAAGAAAAATTATTTTAAAAGCAGTTTATAAACTTGTAAGTTAAAAAAATAAAATTGACCTAGAACCATAATAATTTTCATTTAAAGCTAAACTTGGGGCTCTCCCTACCCCTAAGCCTCCTCTAACTAATCGCTTGAACAGAAAAAAATCTCTGTCACTGACTGTGGCTGTCCAGAAGTGCAATTTTCTCAGGATCCAGAAGAGTGGTCACTGTGACGACATTAGCAAAGGGGACTGTTGGGGACTCATATTTTACAGAGGTTTTCAGAGGGAAAGGTGTTCAAATCGGTGAGTGGGCAGCCTAGCCTATGCTCCTCCTTAATTAAGGCTTAGTAAGTTTTGTTGCCCTAGGGTCACTGGCAAATCACCAAATTAAAATAAAGAAAAGGTGCCTAAAAAAAGGGAAAAACTAATTCATCCACCAAATCTAATGACTGGTAAGCTGCAACATAATATGATCTGTATATCGTGTGTACTCTCCAGCACTTCAGGAAATTAATAGCCAATGGGAAGCCAAGGGGACCAGGACAGAGGTGACCAAAAGATGCTTCAGGGGGGAAGCCCTCCACAGATGGGGAGATCAACCACTAGAAAAAGGGTAAACAGGTGGCGCACACACCTAGTGCATTATCCAAGGTTTATTCAAGGGTATAAAAGACAAAAACATACTCACAGAGGAAGTATGTATAAAAAGTTTTTGCATAATGAAGATGGCCACAACGGCGGGCAAGGTGCCCCAACTGTCAGTGCGGTCAAGAGGCTGACACGTTTCGGGGACGAGTCCCTTTCCTCAGAGCTGCTGACCAGCCTCTCAGACTGGTTCAGATTTGATGTGAGTGAGGTAGACCTTCTTAGAAGCACCACTGTTTTGTTTCTACCATCGGTCTACCTCACTCATATCACATCTGAACCAGTCCGAGAGGCTGGTCAGCAGCTCTGAGGAAAGGGACTCGTCAGTGAAACGCGTCAGCCTCTTCACCGCACTGACAGTTGGAACACCTTGCCCGCCGTTGTGGCCATCTTGATTATGCAAAAACTTTTTATACATGCTTCGTCTGTGAATATGTTTTTGTCTTTTATACCTTTGAATAAACCTTGGATAATGCACTAGGTGTGTGCGCCTCCTGTTTACTCTTTTTAACATACGTTCTGTGTTATGGGGTTTAGATACACTTTAGGGACCTCAGTGCGTCTTCTGTGATCTTCAAAGATAAACTTCCCCACAGTGCCTGCAGCTACAGAAGTTAGTGTGGGCTACTCAAGGGTATGCATTGCAGAGTACAGGTCCTATATTTGTGTGATGAGGTGCCATTCTAAAATAATGGAGCTGCAAAGTCCAGCAACTTACCTGCTGTTGCAGAAAAACAAGCATTGTAATGAAATTATCAAATCACATAAGCATATAGGAGGTGTAAATGTATTACTTACATTGTATAAATACTGAAATATGAATAAACATGGAGGAAAGAAGGCCAGGTAGACCTACATCCAAATAATGACTATGGGTATTCTGCTAATACACCACCTTTCAAATGTGAATATCAGCAGATGGTGTTCAGACTGTGCTACATAACTATCAGTATCTTAAAAAATGTTGCCCTAGCTTCAAACTATTTCAATGCAAATAACCTGACTGGTAGTAGTAAAAGGGCTGTGGTAAAGGGAAGGGTAACACCTGTAATAAGTGTCTAGCTGGTTCTGCAGGAAGATGTGTTTACTCCGGACACAAAGACAAATGTCTGAGAATACACAATTTACGATGTTTTTTACCGGGGGCTCATGAGTTACAGGCAAAGGAGCAGAGCAGCAATTTTTATGACACTACAATAAAGCTGGAGTTATAGAACCTCTTGCAAAAAATATGGGAAATATATATTACAATGAAAGAAAGTTTAGAAGGTTGGATGAAACTACAAGTAGTTTGATTTTTTTTTTCCATCCAGTTTCTTGAGATGAAATACAAGAAGAAAATATGCTTTTGAATGACCGGTCCTGCTGCTCGGGTCAGTGTAAGTGGTAATGAGCAAACTGAGAACTGACCGTTTCGGCACAATGTACAGAGTAGAACCTGTCAGACTGAGACTGTCATTTCATTTATCTGCACAGTGCACTTGAACTTTCATACTCATAACTGCCCAAATTAGAATTCCCATGATCCTCTGTTTTGCTGCTGGGCTTGTCATGATCGAACTTTTATGTGTAGGTAAACCACACAGCTAGCTACAATAACCATAAACAACACTGAAAGACATTTAGTTAGTTAAAGTACGGTGTCATAAACAACTGCTGTGTTTTTTCCCCATAAACTACTGTTTTCACCTTTTTTTATTATTTGTTTCATCTCCATGTTGCTGACCTCCTACAGCCTCTTTCAGCCACTGGGGTTGATTTACTAAAACTGGAAAGTGCAAAATCTGGTACAGCTGTGCATGATAGCCAATCAGCTTCTAACTTCAGCTTGTTCAATTAGGCTTTGACCAAAAACTTGGAAGCTAATTGGTTTCTATTAGTTGCACCAGATTTTGCACTCTCTAGTTTTAGTAACTCAACCCCACTGTCTCCGTGTAGTCACTCCAGGGTTTGCTGCACATTATTGCTCTAAATTGGTTTCTTGACAATGGTGGGCCATGTCTGTGCCACTTTACGTAGAGCCCAACTGCATGCCAAACGTATCTGTCAGCATGGTCCCTTGTAGTCTCAATCAGGGGGGCAGGTGACTATGTGACAACATAGCAGCACAACTGGGTGACAATTGTCACCACATAACAGCAAGTACTTGAACAAAGAGTTTCTCCATATATAATTGTATTGAAAGCTGCAGATATAAAGACAGAAAACAACTTTTGTAACCAGGACCAAATATCGGTCAACTTATCTAAAGGTTCTTCCAGTATGACCTCTCTGGAAATGGCTTCTGAGGCTTTTTCTCACTGGCATTTGGTCCCATCTAGAATGGCCCAAATATGTTCTTCAGCATTTAACAAAAATTACAATACATGTAGGGGCCTGGATTCTTTCTTAGACACACAGAATATAATTGCATACTAACAATTATAGGTAAAGTTGATCCAGGGAATATCTGATTGTCTCTCGGGGGATCAGAAAGGAATTTTTTCCCCTGCAGGAGCAAATTGGATCATGCTTTGCTGTTTTTTGTTTTTTTTTGCATTCCTCTGGATCAACTGTGGGTATAGGATTATAACTTTTTTTTTTTTAAATGGTTTAACTGGATGGACTTTTGTCTTTTTTCAGCCAGACTAACTATGTAACTTTATGTAACTATGTGTGTAAATTAATTGGTTTACATGAAAGTTATGGCATCTACAAATGGCGGTATATATACTGGAATTTTTTTTTCTATATACTATTAATGGCGGGACTTATAACGGGACTGCGGCGGGCATTCTGACACTGGGTGGAAACTGACTAACTGCCACTGACATCCCCAGTGACACTAATACAGTGATCAGTGCTAATAAAAAGCACTGACACTGTACTAATGACACTGGGCAGGGGTTAACATCTGGGGCGATAGAAGGGTTAACTGTGTGCGTTTTACAGTGTAAGCATTTTGCTATGCATAGCAATACAAAGCAGTATGCTGGAGCTGACGGGAGAGATCTTTATTGTTTACACACATGTCTCTCCCCTGTCAGCGATTAACGGTGATCACCGATTATCCCGGCGGGGAATTACCAGCTGGCACCCGGTGATCGATAGCTGAAGACGCCAATGGCGATGCAGGTAGGGCACGCGTGCGCCCCCTACCCAGAAATGCATAATCATATATATACGTGATTTTGCGCAGCACTGTAGCAGTACTTCTGCTATAAGGCAGCGGGAAAGTGGTTAAAGGGCTTTATTTATTAATGTTTTCACAACTTTCTCCAATTCCAATTGAACTCAAATAGAAAAATAGGAGAAGGCTGTGAGAATCTTGAGTGACCCCCTTCATGAATACAATTTGTTGCTTAACTGCAGCAGAGAAAAATCAGGTCTTCGTCTCTGTCTGACAGGGCTGTGTAAGTCTCCGGACTGGAAGGACAAAAATACATATCCTTTGGTAGGTAAAACAAGACCCATATTTGTATTTCATATGTATATTTAGTAATTTTCTGGAGTTTAACCTAAAATGTATTGTTTAACTTACAGGAGCTTAGTGGAGTTGACAAAATAGAAGGAGTATTCCCAACAAGCATCTCTTCCTTCTTCCCTTGCCCTTAGCACCCTTCATCCTTTGGATGTTTTGGACTGTGGGCTTGCAGTTCTCATTTACTTTTTTACCCACCTGCGGTACTGATAAGCTCTCATTTTATTACATACTTTGACAACCCTTGCACTAATTATTAAAGCTGGCCATACACTAGTAGAGTTTAATTCAAAATGTTTCATTTTAGCAACATTTGTTTGATTTTCTATTCCTTAGTGGAGTCAAATCGTCATTTCTTTTCGATCACAGTGATGAGAAAATTCGTAGAAGCAGGATGGAAATATTTTCTCAAATTAGCAAATTTCTAACCATTTTTGTACTTTTTATTCAGGAAATTTACATTCATTACACAATCAAATGTTAAAGCAAAGGACATTTTGAAGTACTTTTGAATGGAATGAACGTTTGTTCAAAAATGTACTAGAATATCGCTAAATTTATTTGTAATGCTTTCCATCTGTGGATCTCTTGATATGCGTTTTCTATATTTGTTTTTGCAAATGCAAATCTAACAAGAAAAATGTTGAATAAAAATTAATGAACTAAATTAAAAATTTTAAATAAATATTTTAATAAAATAAAACAGATTTTTTTTCATGTTGTAATGACACTAATATTAATTTTACAGTGTTCAGCCTGGAGTGTATCTTAGAGCATACCTGGAATTCCAGTTTAAGTCTGCGTAGAAGTAATTTTGAAGCATTACCAAAAAACATTTTTTTATTTTTCTGTGTGTCGTTGTATTTGACAAAGTGGAAAGAGCTTACAAAAAGTAGTTTATCTCTCCTACCTGTGCTCTGTTTTTCGGATCTTTCTTTATCCATTTTATCACTGTCTCGTATACCAGCTCCTCAGCTTTGGTGTTCAGGCTGTCATTAGAAATGTATGATACAAAATCTTCATTTGAGATATTCAGGATCTCATCCTGGTTTGCTACCTCGGGGAAGTTTTGCAAGGCGTAAGCTTTGGCCATGTTGTACAACTCCACACATTGCATGGCCTCTGCCATGGCCAGGATGCCCAGGCAGTTGTTGGCAGTCAGCTGTTTCTCTGCAGAAATAAAAACACAGCATATCATTTTACCATTGTCCACCAATCCAAATAAGCTACCTGACTTAAAGGGAAACCATAATGGTTCTGGGCCTGATTTTTTTAAGCTTATTCTTTTTTAAGTGAAGTGCTATATCTGTATTTTTCCAAATGTACACAATTGTATTTTGAACAAATAAACATATAGTATAGTTGTCAGCACAAGACAAAGTATTCCCAAAGCACTACAAGTTGTTTTTAGGATAGGGTACTACAGGGTTTGTCTCCTTTCAGATTCAGTAGGGTTAATTTACTATTATTATTATATTATACAGTATTTATATAGCGCCAAAGGGTATGCTCAGCACTGTACAGTAGCAAGGGGGACAGCAATAAGGTCTGCTTACCTAGCAAAGGTCAAATTAATTTTGCAAAAGTGTTTGTTCACGTTACAAAATTAATATTAGCAAATTGTGTTAAACTGTGTTCACTTTTAATACCCAATTATGTGTGAGGCAGTTAATAAGAAACATATATCTTGGTAAATAATAAATAAAAATGTACTTTGTCCTAAAAGAGAAGTATAGGAAATATTTTTAAAAAAATCATACTTATCTAGGTGGATGTGGCATCGGTCCGCTGCTGCATGTGTCCCTCACCGACTCTAAGTGTGAGAACTCACATAACTGCTGATCACTGAGTTCTCACCACTACTGTGAGCCGAGGGCAGTGACTGTCAGTCCTCGCTGTCTGCTCTGTCCCCCGTACTCACTGGTGTGCTGGGCTGTGGAGGGGAAGGGAGTGACTGGCTCAGGCTCTCAGCAGCTCGCTGAGAGGCTGAGCCAGGTGACGCTCCAGACTCTCGGGGGGATCCTGACCATATGGTTGTGATCCTTCCCCAGCCTGGACTGGCTCTGTGATGTCAGCCAACAGCAAGCAACAAACTACACTACTGTGATCCATAGCAGTACAGCCAAAAGAGCTTTAGCTGTACTTCTTCTTTAAGTGAATAGTCTCTATTTAATATAGATAGCCCCTCTGTTTCTGAGTGAAACCTTGTTTTAGGACATATACGGAAGGGGAAGACTGGAGAAGAATTCACTGCTCTGACTCATTAGTTTGTATATTTACATTTTTAGCTTGAGCTACTGAGCCAAGTAAACAACATTTTTTTTAACTACAGGAGTTAAGGAGCGCCTAAAAATTATGTGAAAAAAATAAAACACAAAATATGTATATGCAGTAAATATTATTTACTAGACTATAGAAAATATTTTTCCCTGCTTTATTTTTTTCATTCCTGATCATCAAAAAAAACCCCAAATATTTATGTATATATATATATATATATATATATATATAAAGTTTACATTCCATTTTGAGATATATACTATATCTATCTATCTCTATCTATCTATCTATCTATCTATCTATCTATCTTTCATTTTACATTATATGGTCAAAACATTGTGGACACCTGACCATCACACCTATATAGGCCTGTTGAACACTTCATTCCAAAATCTTTGACATTAATAGCCACTGCTCTTCTGGGAATGCTTCCCAGAACATTTTTGAGCTTGCTTTGGGATTTTGTGCCCATTCAGCCAAAAGAGCATTTGCGTGATCAGGTACTAATGTTGGGTGAGAAGACCTGGCACACACTCAGTGTCCCAATTAATCCCAAAGGTGTTCAGTAAAGTTGAGGTCAAGTCTCTGTGTAGGCCACTCAAGTTCTTCCACACCAAACATATCAAATAATGTCTTTGGAGTTGTGCGCAGAGACACAGTCATGATAGAAAAATGCTAGAAAAGGGTCTTCTCCAAACTGCTGCCAAAAGGTTGGAAGCACACATAAAATGTCTTTGTATGCCGTAACAATAACAGTGCCCCATGTAAACTGAATAATTTGGAAAGGTTTCCACACACTTTTGGTCATACAGTGCACCCATGGTGTGGCATATTAGCCATTAGTGTCTAGGACAATTATGAGTGCACTTTGGTCATTTTGTATTTAAACCTAATGTTACAATACAGGAATATGACCTAGACCTGTCCCTGCTTAGGTACATGCCCAGTTCCTTGATAATGTGTATTTTCAAAAAGTGCCTCCTACCTAAGAAGGATACGCAGACTTTACAGAAGGTGTGGAACTGAAACTTGCTGGCTGCCTCCAGGAGGATTTTGGCATTGGCTGAATCTATGATCAAGGAACCTGTATAGACAAATTCCAGCAACAGTTCCAAGACTTCAGCATTGATATTGGACATAGTCAGCTCCAGTTTCTCTCCATTCTTAACCTGCTCCAGCGATGACCTGGCAAATACAACAACATTCTTAGAATGGACACGGGTCATTAAGTAAACCAAAACCCAACAATATTTTTCATTAGCTTTCATCGTTTCTAGGCATAAAGCATTTTGTCTGTCATATTAAAACAACTCATCTTTTCCTGGATCTGGAAGAGAATGGTCTTTAAATTCATACAATGGAATAGAAAATAAATAAATAAAACCCAAACAAACAAAAGGTTTTATTGCTGTGATTATTTGCATTCTCATGCATAAAAGGTTGCAAACGCAAGGAAGATGAGGCAACGTTAATGAAAATGGATACAATGTTAGTTTTCAAAGGGAAACAATACATTTTAATGAGATCATTAATTACTGAGTGTAAGAAAGGCTTTAAAATTGCTCAGCTGAAGCAGATTGTTGATGTATCTGAATATGCATTTGTAATGAGAAGTTAACCGACACTTAAATAACTTTTCTGTTTAAGTTATTGGTTTAGGGTTTTTTTTTCCTTTGTATTCTCTTTAGTTTCATTGCATAAAAATAAGCTACCTTTCTTGAAAAAGGTGCAAGTTGTCCCTTGACAACTGCTTCCATGATATAATTGTAGAATTTCTCTACCACCTTACCAGATTGTCAATCTGTCAAGAATTAACTGTCAACTACCTCAAATATCTACCTAACCAATCAAAAAAACTGCAAGGAGTTCAGGAGCATTATGGAAAAAGTTGCCTTGTATCTGTTTTTCAAGAAACTCTGGCTGGAAAAGAAAAGTAATTAATCACAGCTCCTTTAAATCTTGCAGCTACAAAGATCTTGGATAGGTTTTTACATTTTTATTAATTGAAAATTTTTAATTGCACAATTTTTTATTAATGTGTGGCTCAATGTGAACAGATTTGTTAAATTTTTTTAAATATTTATTGCCATAACATTTTGCTGGAAGCCTGTTTACATTTTGACCATCTTTTCTAGCTTCTTAATCATCCTCTTTCCATGAAAATGCATAACAATTACTATGATATTAACACAGAGTAATTGAGCATGCACATGTAGATATGTTGCTCTGTAAAATGGAAATTATGCCCCACATACAGTATCTTCAAGCGGGTGTATACAACTATTTACATCACTGCATTTTGTTTGTGGAGAAAAAAAATGAAAGAAATGGGCCTAGTACATCTAAAAGCCAATTAACTTCCTTGCTGCATTTTTTCCAAACATTTGGTGAAATTGTACTTGCTGTTGTGAGAATAAAAAAATCTTTACTGTATGGTAATAAAATAAGGAACATATAAGACAGCCACAAAAAAAAGAGTTGGAAGTAATAGTATACATTCTCTGTAGTTCTGTAGTATACATTTATAGCGGGGTACTATGATATAACTATAGGGGGGAATTGCTAAAGCTGGAGAGTGCAAAATCTGATGCAGCTCCGCATAGAAACCCATCAGTTTCCAGGTTTTATAGTCAAAGCATAAATGGACAAAATGTAATTAGAAGTGGTTTGGTTACTAGGCACAGCTGCACCGGATTCTGAGTACTCGAGGTTTAGTAAATCTCCCCCACAGTGTCTGGCCCAATAACAACAGCTGATATCCAGTTGGCTAACAGAGGTCCCTTCACTGCTCTTGGAATTATTAACAATATCTAAATGTTTAGGTTTTTTGCCTCAGAAATAATTAACCATTTAAAGACTTTGGGTGTACAGTGCACACCCTAGAAGCATCAACAAAGTGATTTAGGCACACACTATATGCCGTGTTCTCTCTACGTCACTGCCTCTCTGACAACTTGTTGACAACAGATCTGTATCACAGTAGTGATTGCAACTGCTACTGTGTATATTAAAACTTCTGAACAGTATTCCGAAGAATTTTCAAAAGTTTATTGGAAAATACAATGTAACAACATTGTTATATAGAGGGAATTTATTAAAAATGGAGCGTGCAAAATCTGGTGCAGCTTTTCATAGGAACCAATCATCTTTCAGGTTGTATTGTCAAAGCTAAATTGAACAAGATCAAGTTAGAAGCTGATTGACAACAATACACAGCTGCACCAGATATTCAGTACTTCAATCTTAGTAAATCCCCCCCCCCAGTGCTTTTTCTATTTGATACATAGGCAGGTCAGAGGGAGGACTTTAGGTCTGCATATAATGTTAGTTAAAGCAACTTTAAATAAAAAATTTTTTTTTTGTTTGTTTAAAAAGGAAACAAAAGTTCCTACTGAACCTTGTATTAACTGTTAGTTACCCAATAAGCCTCTCCTTATGGTATTATTTTTCTGGTTTGTTTCTTAAAATGTATTTTTATGTTTTTAACAATTAACAGTTAAGATCTTTTATATTTATGAGTTATTACTATTTTTTCATTAAAAAATATTTTCAAAACAAATCCATCCTTTGTTTCATTTGTAAATAACTGCGCAATACTTTGCACCAGAATTGTAATTTTAGTATCATTATAAACTAGAATTATAGAATAAAATGTATACTTTTTTTTATATAAAATAACTATTTGTTTTAAAACTAACACATGTATGAAAAAATACCTTTTATTAGTAGTGTTAACACATTTTGTCTATACTATGCATAGAGAATAAAATATTATTTTGCAAGACTATATCACCAAAAGAAAGCCTTGTTTGTCCTGAAAAAGAAAAAATAAAACTAGGTGAGTATTACTTTGTTATCCTAAGTAATGGCAAAGTTATTGCTGACTGAATTAGCTCAGAAAAAAAGTAAAAATTGCTCTGGTCCATCAGGGATATACACATATTAATAATCATAATTAACTTTTGAGAGATGTTAAGAAAAGCCAAGGATAAATTAAAACACAGAGGGCCTTTCATTGAAAAGTTAACTTAAAATCTAATAAAACCTTTTTTATGTAGGACATAGTAAAGGATGGTTAATGCCCTGTACACATGATAAGAAAATCGTACAAAAAATTTTGCGGAACCGCTGATCGAACGATTTTCTCTTCGTTGATAAGCAGGATGTTTTAATCGATAACGATATTGTGAACGAAAAAATCCGGTTGAACAACAGTGAAAAATGTTGTCGTTTCGCGTAAGAACGACCGATTTTCTATGCGGAGGTATGACGGTTGTATGAAAAAAATCTATCAAGCGCTATCACGCATGAGTGGAAACAGAAGATGACCCGGATGTTTATGTCCAAGGAAAAATCCAAATGTTAAAGTAGATTGGCCTAATGAGATAATGAGACCAGAATTGTGCAGATTATATTTTATGTATCACTATTTCTATATATAGGTAATGTAATAAACTATATTATAGTCATTACTGGTAATTGTGTATATCGCTTGTTCTGGCTGGAAGGGCGTGGCTACAAGGTCACACGCACACTGCATCACTTCCACTTGTATGGAAGATGTCAACACTACGTATTGCTCGACAAACGATTTTTTTTAGATTGGTTAATGTGGGCCACGATTTCAACCAACGAATGAACGCCTCTCAGTCGTCGGATGACCGATCGGTCGATTTTCTAATCATGTATCCCACCTTAAGGCCCTTGACACCTTAAGGCCCTTTTTTCTATTTGCCATCTGAGTCCAGAACACTCCCAGGCATCCCCAGCCGTTGTTGAATGCTCTCTCCTCTCCCCTGCAGCTGCCGTTGGCTAACACAGGGGATCACTTGACCATGACAGGAGAGGGCTGAAAATAGGTAAGTATATACATCTTTCTTACACAGGTTAGTCAGCATAGGTATTAGAATTATTTAGATGGAATTTCACTTTAAGGTATATTTCTCCTTGCACTTTTGTATCTCTGTCTATTGATTCAATTCTAAATAATATTATTTAAACCTTGGCGCCCCTTAAGGGTTTCAGATGCCGGGAGGCGGGGTGGGGTTTTAAGGTCATGTGACCGCCATGATTTGCCGTCACGGCGGTCACCTGATCGGGAAAGTTCCTGATTCAAAGAGGAGATTGGGACCTTTCCGTGAGTACATGTGTGCTGGTAGCACGCTCTCAGATCATATGTTTTTCTTAACTGCATGCAAATGTGCGCCCGTTCGACGTCAAGGCCCAGATGCACATTTGCATACGGCCAGTGTGAAGAGGTTAATATTATACATTTACCACCTATAATGTTTTGTATTGTTACGTGTCGCTGTCACTGTTCTGTCTTTTTTTTTCTCTGGCTTTCTGTCCTCCGTCTTGAGTTCCCGATATCTCCTACTTGTGTAAAGTTTGTCCTACCAGGAGTTTGAAAAAAGAAAAGAACTATATAAAAATATCTAAAATACACCGCTGAGGGAAATATAAAGATAGCATAAAGGATGGCCAATCAATCAAACTGTGAGCAAAGCACTACAAGGGGACTGTTTCTAGGCCCCGGCTGGCACATGAAGGAATTCTAGCCGCTCTGGGCTCTACCTTAGATAGAGAGAAAGTAATATAGTTTCAGCTTTCCTTCTTTCTTTTTTTTTTTTTTAAATCAACTCGCTTTGACCTGTGATCTTTAAACAGGCTCTGATATACCATGAAGAAAAATAAAAAGAGCTGTCCTTTTATCAGGCTATTTGATCTTTTTTCCAAGGTTATATGTTAAAAAAGAGAGTTTTGTTCTAAAAATATATTGTTCCCTTCAGGCACTAAAAGGAAGACCTCAGTGACATCGCTTTGAAAACAGAATACAAGACAAGATAGACAGACAAAATGGTTAGAGCGTAAGGAACGGGGTTGGGGGGGGGCTTCCAGATCTTGCGCACGAAGCCAGCAGCCATCCTTAAGGAGTTTTCCTGTGTAAAACGCTAAATAACTTCAGAATCAAGATATTGCCTGCATTGGGAAGTGTGAATTAGTGCTCGTGTGAGCTTTTTTAAAGCCTCAGATCATTATGTGTGACTGTCAGCATCAGACACGCCTGAAAAAGTAAACAAATAGTAAGAGAATTTGGTCATGAGGAGAAAAAAAAAGATAGGGGGGAAAAAAAGCATTATGTTATTTTGAAAAAAATATATATATTATTTTCAACAAACTTTATATAAAAGACACTGAGATGTTTGATTTTCAAAAAGTGTCTGAAAGGCAAAATAGGTCACCTGCAGTGGCCAGTCAGAGTCTTGCTTTCCGGTTTTAGCCCATACTGTAAAAAATGAAAGCTGTAGTCTGATTGGCTTCAAGGGGCTACCAATCTTGAGATGGTTTTCAGACACTTTTCGAATTAGCGCCATTGAGATCACACATGATGGAGTAATTTCAGCCTGATTTAATGGCACAAAGCAAAGAAGAATGATGAGCAGGTACATAGCAACCAATCAAATTTCAGCATCTATCAGCTTCACCAATCTAAACTTGAGGAAGCTGATTTGTGGTTGATTGCTACTGGTTACTGCACAGCAACACCCTCTGCCATTTACGTCAGCAGCCCAGCTACCTACATTCTCTAGGATGTCAAAAGTCTAAACTGAATATATTGAAAGCTTCCCACATTAGATGAGAATTTGTTCATATACATTTTTTTCTGCAGCTCTTTACAGAGAACACTGAATTAATCTTTAAAGTGATGACACTTTGACGGGCCCCTAAAAAATTATTTACAACCTAGGATACGAAAGAGAGTTGTATTACAATTGACCAATATGTAAAAGTTTAAAAGGATTCTAACAGAATATATAAATAATATAACTAGATACATGAAAGTGTACATAAATTGAAGTTGGTAAGCCAGGAAATAACACACATAGCAATCTTCCTATCTAACTTAAGTGGCAGAAAAATTATAGAAATTGCCAGACCAGCAAAGTTGCCCAATAATCATCTGTATTCGATAAAATGTCAAAGATTCTACCTGAATTGACCTAACTGAAGTCAGACCATTACAGCATACATTTTGATTGGGTGCTATTTGCACCCATCCTAAAATGATAAAGTATTGCATGTGGGCACTTTTACAAACATTATTTATTTATTTAAGTAATTAATTTGTATTAGTTTAAGAAGATAGGGGAAAGAAAATACAATATGTTATATATAAAGTAAGAAAGATAAAATCACAGAATATATGGAGATGTAGTAATATATACATGAGTAATGACTCATAACTAAAATAATAGTGTACAATCATTATGCAAAGGAATGGGAAGTAGAAGCTGGAAAGACATACTGAAAAAAGGGCAACTTATGGATTTTAATTAAAAAAGAAAAAATGTGAGTATATCATAAGTGTGGTATCAAAGTTTGGGGGCAGAAAAGATGAAATGCAAGGGGACCATATTTTTTCATATTTGTGGGAATTGTCACAAAGAATTGCAGCAAGTGTTTCATTTATTTATTTTATTTTAAATATATATTATTTATTTAATTATTATTATTATTATTGTGTATTTATTTTTTAAATGTGTATTTTTATAGCTATTGGGGTTTCTTTTACATAATGCAGATTTTTGGTTTTAATGCGGTATTAAACCCAAAACCAAAAGTGTGTTCAGCAAAAGTATCACTTGAAGGGTTGAGACAAACCTTTAAACACTGACAGGGGTACTTACAATGACCAGCTTTTATTAATTTATGTAAAATCTTTATCAAAAAAGGAAAAACAACTGTTTCTGTAACTGCTTAAAAAGAGTTAACTGGAGTTTGAATTGAATTTTTAGTCAAGTCCATCCAAAATCTGCCAGTATATCTAACTCTACCCTATCCCCAGATTAACAATGTTGCTGTTCATAGGTGTCTCCTCCATTTACAGTGAAGTGTGTTACTGGACCAGCTAAAATAAAAGGGGAGAAAAGCCTTAAAAAAGAAGAATAATGCATCCAACCATATTTAATGATTGGTAGGATGCATTAAACATTTTTCTCTTGACGTGAGCTACTTTTTTAAGTTTAGTGGTTCTAAAGAAGACATCTAAAACAAAAAATACAGTATTCCAAAATGAAAACTGACACTGGCATGCTAACTTACTGAAAACGTTTTCTTGGTTACATCTGTTTTTTTTAGCAGATAAATGGATTTCAGGTCTTATTTTGGAAGAATCTCCTTAGTTACTGGGAACAACAAGTATTTATATCTACCTATAATAGGGAATATTACCATTTTGTAAAAGGAACTTGCCTATCCAATCTAAAATATCTAAAACTAAATAAAACACCAAGTACAAATGTTTACTTTATAAAAAAAAATTTCGATGTTTTTCTAAATGCAGGCAATCACTGAAATCAAGTGAGATATTTACAAGACACATTATTCAGGTCAATGTCCCTCAAGGTAGGTGGATTGGCAGCATTCACATTAACATGACAGATGGCACCTGCTTAGCAAATTCAGTGTTGTCACATCTAATGGAAGCCTTTATGTTGATTCTCTACCAGCAGGACATAATGGTGCTTCCCCTTTGAGCTAGTGGTTAGAAAAACCTGATTAACCTCATTCACTAATATATAAGGACATAGCTTCATGTACCCTTACATAAAGTATACTGACATTTGCAACACATTCACAACATTCATACATGCCCTCATATAACAAAATCCAGCAATGTCTATGGGGATTAGCTACTAAAGGAAAACAAAAGTACCCTTTCACTAAGGTCACATTTATAATAATAGTGACCTGTTTTTTACCTATTTGCTGTTATGCATTATTTGTTAATGACGCAAGGGTAGTTGGGATAGGATGTTTACTTAACATGACAAAGGCATGATAGGAGATGGGAGCAAGTCATACAGAAGTTCCAATCCTTCTCTAAACAATCTGAAACAACAGTTTGGCAAAAGTTCCACTTTAAAGCAGAACTCCAGGTAGCTATAAAAGACAAATGAATGCAGCACTGCACTCATTAATGCATAATTAAAATGTTTATTTTTTTTAAAGTGTTACTAAACCCACAACAGTAAAATCAGTCTGTATATGCAGTAAAGCATGCTTGTTATACTCACTGTGGAACCTAAGGGGTTATCCTCTGCATTGAGTAAACAGGCTGTTTGATCCTGACTTCTCTGCCCCTCCTCTTGTTCAAATATCCATGCTGATAAGACAGATTGAACCTGTAGCCCTTCTGCATATGCTCAGTTTAGTGTGTATTACTAGAGAATTTTTTTTTTTCTTGGGAGAGCGCATGTAATCAGCACAGGGCCAATCACTGTCCAGATAGAGATTAGGGGTTTTGCATTCTTCTAGGGCAGAAAGAAAACTCCTCCTACAAGCTTTAACCAGTGCTCTGCTGAAGTCACAAGACTGCTCTAACTGTTGATGAGAAAAGGTATGTAGCAGTTTATATTTACTAAAATAATTGCATTTCCATGCGCTGTGTACTGTGGAAGACCAGATATTTGTGAATGCAGGGTCCTGGGTTTAGTAATACTTTAAATACATGCAGTATAAAGACCTGAATATGAACTAGTATCAGCCTCCTGCATACATCTATACAGCAGAATTAAGTAGACAAGAGTAGAAACAGAACAAGGAGCCCATCAGATGTGCTGTTGTGCCTGGGACATGCTGACAGTAGAGAACAGAGTGATAGAGAGATGAACTTATCAGTCTTCTGCTTCTCCTTAACCTGTTCAGTTACAAGCTGGGAAATGATAAAACCGCTGTTATTTACAGTAACTGCAGCAAAGGAAAGCAGCTCACTAGGCTTGCCAGACATGTAAAAGAGACAGGCTGGACAGAAATGCAAACCTTTGGTAGGAAAAATAGCTCCCATATACTGTATGTATTTCAGATGTGTATTTACCTGTTTGCCTGGAGCTCCGCTTTAAACCATCTAACTCTTGAATTCTAACACTGACCGTTACACTCAGCAATAACTAACACAATTTCTTCCTAGTTTTTCCGCTCTGCAGTTCCATGAAAAATTCCACCCAGCAAGCAAAGCTCACGTCTTCGGATAACATCTGTCTACTCAATAATCTTTATTTTTTAAACAGTGCATCCAGGAAACATTATAATCATTCTCCTTGTATTTGATTTTGTTGTAACCTGAAACGACTGCTTGCTTTTATTCCAGCAATGATAAATGCATTATTTGGCTTCTGCAAGATGGGTCTAGCTTTTAAGAGGGCAGAGTTCGTCAGAACCACTGTGAAGTCAGCAAGTAACTACGGGAAAGTATACTTCATGGGAAACACTCTGCCTGCCCTGGGAAAGACAATATCTGAGCATTAAATTGGTTCTAGTTAATTAGAGCAGCTAATTACCAGAATTTTAGAAGTGCTTTTCTGTAAGTAGGTACTACCGAATCAGCTGCTATTTTCTTATTATGGCAGTGGATTCCTGTACAAAACACTTCAAATCTGCATTAAAACTTCATCCGGAAAGATTCATTTGCATAAGTAAAAAGTTGAGATCTAGATAATACAATTATTTCTTAAGCATGGTAGCTTTTAGAGTTTCCTTTTTTCTTTAGCTGATGGAAGAATCCCCAGCATGCCAAAGGCTCAAAAAGAGGAAACCATTATTCCACATTGTTGGGGCAACACATTGAAGAATATTGGAAGTTCTCGGTTGAATAATTCACTTTGAACTTGTGAAACTAATGGTTTTTGAAGGGTATTAAAAGGGCTGGGCTCCTAGGTGATTTATAGGTCATGTTCCTCTGGATCTATAATCTATCCACAAAATGGTTTCCTTAGTACCATGAAATGGCAATATCTGCTAGTACCATGGCAAGTTGCAATCTATTGTTAGGGCCTGCGCCAATGGAATTAGTTTCACATCAGTTTGAGATACTTCTGAGATCATTCAAAATTTTTTACCATTACAATTGATCTCTTTTTGAGTTGAATTTCAACTGCTTCAAGTGGTTTTTGTATACCCAGAGGCTTTCTTGAAACCTGCTTGGTGCAAACAAAAGCTTGAAGACACGTGTCCTTACTTATCCAAAATGGCCTTCTTTCTGTTTTTATGATATCATTAGCTCCTAGAAAACTATTATTCTGCTCTGTCGTTAGTAAACAAGAATCGGGTGCTATATTGATGACATTATATCCTTGTTAAATTATTGGCTAAAACAAATACACAAAAACAGCTCAAATATGTTATATACCCCCTACTGTTTACCCATTCTCTGCACAGGTAAGGAGGGCAAAACACTTTTGTAAGTCTACTTATTTTCAGACACCATTTCCCTGTTATAGCTCTAGCAGATCAGTATTTTTTTGTGTTGGCACTATTTTATCCTGGTGCAAGTGTTACAGTTTGGCACCTTTACTTTGGGGCGTTGATAAAGAAAAAAGGGCTTATGTTAGTATTAGGGGTTGGTGAAGGGTCAGATTAGGGTCAAGGGTTAAGTTGATAAGTTAAGATAAGAGTTTACAGAGGGTATTTTAGTGTTAAGAGATTGTGTAGTTTAGGAAGTTATGTGGGCATTTAGGTTAAGGGTTTACTTTCAACCTGTTAACATTGTTTAATTTTATAGATTAAATGTGAGATTTCAGGTGAGGGTCAGGATTAGTTGTTAAGGTGAGTTTAAGGAAAGGTGAAAGATCTGGGTTAATTTGTTACACAATTTAATTTTGACTTAACTTAATCAGTGCCGGGCTGCCGATGCCAAAAACCAAAGCACAGCTCTTTCTGCTTGCACATTGTACTAACACTGAGCTGGTAACATTCATCCTGAACTCTCTTACTGCTCTAAGTCTAGCTAAGTATCTTCCCTTAGCTCATCTACTTACACACTAGCCATTCCCATTGCAAATCTAATCTCAGCTTTCAGATGTACTATGGTAAATTAACATAAATACAGACATAATTCCACTGACTGAATGAAGAATATTTCATGATGTTTAATGGCATACATACGTGTATAAACTGGGCTTGAAGATATTTGTCTGTGGATGTTTTCTAAAATTAATTTAGTCCACAATATAGCTGCCCTGATTAGTACCTAAACCTAGTAAACCTATTGCAGCCTAAACTATGCTGAAGATAATACCATTGAAATGGCAGCACCTGTAATGGTCCTTTAACCAATCCCTGTGGAGCTCCTTGGATCCTAGGCCTTACCTAATGTCATTCAACTGTCAAATGGCAAAGCTGCTACTTCCCTAAGACTCCATTGGGTGGAGTTTAGCATTGGGAGAGGCAGGGCTTAATATAGAATCAATCGTGCGGCCTTAGCCAAAGTACCTCAAATCTACCTTATGCACTTAGTAGACCAGGACAAGTTTACCTTAAGTGACAAATACACAATAAATTAACTTTTGTGAAATTAATATGGCTTATGAGCTCTGTTTCTAATATTACTATTTAAAAAAAACAGTGAGTATCTCTCTTCAGCATAGTTTTGTAATACCGTTATTTTCTTGAGTAGATGGTGCATATGATGAAGGGTAGAACATGAATTAACTGACTGACTGACTGAACTGATAAATCCCATTCTGTTACTGCTGTAGTGTCACAACATTCCGCGGCATCAAGCCATCTATAAAATTAAATTCTTTTATTTGCATTCTCTTTCAACCAGGTTTGTTCTAGCCCATAGCCGATGTGCCCAGTGTGGAAAGTGTCTTTGTTATCTCAAATTACATTTATAAACAATTTAAGCCCTATGAGGCATAGTTGCATTGCCTTCTAAATCCCTCACACTGAGCCCAGAGCAATAGCTTCTAAGGGAAAAGAGGCAGAAACTTTTTAATGGAAACAGTAAGAAGGCCGAGGGATTCTACTTCTCTTCATTCCAGTTACTGTTTGCTTTTCCGTAAATTAAATATACAGTTGCTCTTAGCCCTTAATACCTGAGTCCTATTCGGCTAAAGGAACTTGAATATTTTTTTTTTATATATATATTTTCTGCATTTTTATTTCTTCTGGAGCAATTTAGCTTGCAATTACTAGAGCAGCCATGGTTTTAAAAGCATGAAGATCATGTCCTAAAGGAAGTATCATTCCTAATCATAAAGGTGGGTTTTACATTTCTCTTGTTTTTAACCTCTATATGTTTGAAATGTTGGCTTGTGTAAGTTTGCATAACATGGCTGCCAGCAACATATACAACAAGAGACATCAGTGATGCAATTTCTTTGTAACTGTAACACTTTCCAGTACTTATACAATGTGGCTAATCAAGCACAACTAGAGATAAGGAAATGAACAAAAATTGTATTTACTGGCCAACTAAGTATTTTTTGCATTTTACTTTTAAAGAAAATTCAAAGAATTCTGGCTTGAAGAATCAGTCCAAAAACAAAACTACGAAGGGCGTTCAAGTCAAACCGGGACTTTTAGTTTTACTGGTATAAAAAGGGATGCTAGCGTTGAGGTACTACATGCAGTAGTAAGTGGCAAGTAACTAATAGGTGGTGCACGTGTCACGTGCAAATACAGAAACCAATTAATCAAAATGGTAAACAATAGTGTCAGTATGTGCATGGAACAGCATGTAGTGATGAAGTTTCTTATGAACGTAGGTGTAAAACCCACGGATATCTACAGAAGACTTCAAGCACAGTGATGGGACACTCAGCCGCAGTAAGACATTTGAATGGTGTAAACATTTTGAAGATGGCCATATCTCCATCAGTGGTGATCCTGGCCATGGTGGTTCCCAGCTCAAAGCAGTCATTCCTGTGAACATTCAGTGTGTGGAACACCTGGTCCAGGATAATTGACGCATAACACATAACCTGTTGTGAAATTGCACAAGAGAAAATTTTCAGCACTGATGACGAAGTGAAGCAAGCTGTCCTAGGATGGTTCAGACGTACTGATGAACCTTTCTATGCCAAAGCTTTCCAGGCATTAGTGAAAGCAGTAGTAAACCACTGACAAAAAAAAAAAAGTCCCCTACATGGTAATGTCATAATATGCTAGTATGCATTGCATACCAGCACATTATGTAAAACTTACCTTATACCAAAGCCCTCCAGCAGCGTGCTGTCACTGCTGTAGAGGTTTCCATCTTCACCTGTCTTCCTTCGGGGTTCATGAGCTCATTCCTATTGGCAGGCCGGGCCACAATGACGTCCCGGGCCACGGCACAAAGCTCTTAACTAACGGCAGGGGTATGCCGCTCCTTAAGAGTGCATGTGCCGGATTAAATGAAGAGAGACTATCTCCTAAATGGTGCACATTTAGGAGATATTCATTTTACTTACAGGTAACCTTTATTATAAGCTTACCTGTAGGTAAAATTAAAAAACAGAGTTTACAACCACTTTAAACGCTGGGATAAGTGTATAAATGTAGCAATGGAGTATGCTGAAAAATGAATGCAGTTTCCACTCCTTATTATACAAACTCAAAAGTCCTGGTTTGATTTGAAATCCCCTTGCAGTAGAGCCAAGCCATAGAAAGATGACGACCTCCTATTCTACTCTGTGCCAAGTGTGTCAACCCTTTAAACCACTTCAGCTACTTTATCACATCTTCTCTGATGTCTTATTGATGCACAATATACCGAACCTTTAGAAATAAATACATAGGTAGTATCAAGGAGACTACAGGAAATATTATGGGTTTGGTTTATTAAAGGCAATTAGGCTGTTCACTTTCCAAGGGAATTTTCATAGTTATATAGTTAGTCTGGCTGAAAAAAGACAAAAGTCCATCAAGTTCAACCATAAAAAAAAAAAGTTATAATCCTACACCCACAGTTGATCCAGAGGATCTTATCTTACTGTGGTGAAAATCCACTTTGCAAAGAATAACCAATCATGCGTAAGGAAAAAAAGTATTAGTGCTTGCACATGATTGGAAGATGGAAGTCCAAACAGCTTTACTTCGTTTACTAAACTAAAGGAAAATTCCATTGCAAAGTGAAGAGCCTAGTTGCCTTTACTAAATCAACCTCTATAGCTCTGGCTAATTCTTCCTAAATTTAACATGCTATGCATTGACAGAAGACCATCAAGCTGCAAAAAAAGTATTAAGAAAGCTCATTGCCAGGAGCAAAGGCTGTCTTACTGCTGCTTCTTTTCCCCCTAGCATACCTATCCCTTTGGTTCTGCTGCTCCCTCTTTTTCTGACAAATACTGACAATTAACATGTACTAATGCAAATAGAACATTGGTACACAGTAACTGTCTTCAAACATTACAATGTACAATATCGTGTCACCAAATTGACGCAAAGCAGAGAGACACTGATACAATGGCAATAACTGTGGGAGCAACAGTTAACCTACAGCAATGGCTGTGATCATGGAATGTATTAAATGTAGAGCCTATTTTTATATAGAGACTATATAAAGGAAATGTTTCTTCTTGAGTTTTCCATAATTTTCAACTGGCGCTATTTCTTCAAGGCAATTTTTATGGCCACAAGTTGCTGGACATTTACATATCACACCTATATGAAATTGTTGGATATCCCTTTTCAAAATCTCACTCAAATTAAGTAACTCTGATATTTGTGAATTTCCTACAATCAACTGTCAGTTCATAGTAGCTGGAAAGTATAAACAAAGCAAGGTAGAGCATAAGTCATGTTGGGGTATTTTTCATCAAACTACAAGATTTCTGAGGAAATCAACTAATTTAAAGGATTTTTACAAAAATATTATTGGAAATCACCTCTTTAGTAGTTTGAAAACATTAATATGAAACTTGATTGGTTAATATGGCTTACCACACTGAATGCTTGTTTTAATGAGCCTTTGAAGGAAGTGCATAATAAAAAAAGTATGCTACTTATTCAAAAGAACAGTGCAGTTAGCTAAGTCCTAAATACAATGGCAGTATCCACAGAATCCAATCAGGATCCTTCAGTTCACTAAAGTCACTCCAAAGTGATTTCCAATCGGATTTTCTGAACTCTTGCTCCTTGCACTATTAACAGAATATGCCTTTAAGTCATAATTATTTAATATAGAAATAAAAAGACACAAGTGTAGAACAAGGTAACAGTTTCTCTCTAAAAGAGTTAACAGAAACTAAAGGATTTTGAAAATTTCTGAACTTTTAGATCTCTCTCAAGAAAGTTTCCCATTTGTTCACATTCAGAAACGATAAATCTTAAAGAATGGGTAGGGAAGCAAGAACAAAAATAAATAAATTAAAAAAAAACTGTGCAGAGATGGTAGAAAAGTGGATGTGGGATAAAAAGAGCTCGTAAAGTAAACTTTGTCAGAAACCTCCATCAAACATTTCATTATAAATCAAAAGACCTCTCTATCTCTTTCTCTTTGAGCGTGAGGAATAAAACACAAATTCAAAATTTCATTCATTTTTTTTTCTTCTTACAGAATAAAGCTTTGCAAGGCAGACAGATGTGACAGCTTACTGAATATGCTAAAATTTACTTTCATATGTAACTGAACTTAGTTTTCATCTGAAAAGCCTTATACTGTGTGCTGTATCAGCTACAGCAAACATTAAAAGTATACTGTGCAAATAAGAATGAGAATCTATTTATCTATCAAATCTACATCTCTGCTTATTTCATATCTGTTTGTCTGTGAATGTTGCTGGACCCAAGGACCTGAGGATATGCTCTCCTGCTTGGTACTCTGGGTCTGTTGCACAGGCAGCCATAGAGGAACTGATCTTCCATCAAACATTGCCTACATAGATCTGGTGCTATCATATAGGGGACACTTCGGCACTAACATCAATGTGGGCACTACACTAACCCAGAAATGTAAGGGGGCGCTGTGCCATAGTTCACCAATGTAAGGAGACATTTCTTTGACTACAAATGGAATTGGGTACTTTTACACAGACCATCAATGTAAGTGGGCACTTCACCAATCACAAATATTAGGAGGTTCTTCTTCACTAACCACTAATTTAAGAGGCATTTCATTAATGACTATAAATATAGTGGGACAATTCTCCACTGACAAAAAATGTAGAGGGAATATTTCCCATCGACAACCACTGTAACGGGCTCTTCTCCATTTACTGCCAATTTAATGGCCACTTCTCCACTTATCGCCAGTGTAATGTGGTAGTTCTCCACTGGCTACAAATGTATGCGTATTTTCTTAACAGGACTACCAATGCAAAGAGAACGTTTCCACTCAGCACTCTGCACAGTGCTTACCTCATACTCCCGACTGCACCACTCTACTGTGCATTAAATACTTCTAATCAAACTGCTATTTTGTCTCAATAATTGCCGCTAAGCAGTCCCTATCTATATACATTATGTGTTCCTTTAAGATAGGCTCAGCCAAAGTATTATCTTTGCGGTTATATTCCGTATGCAAAAAACATATGCAATGGAACAGTTCCTTCCTCAAAAAAATTATAGTTTGTCTTGATGTTTTTGTGGGCCTGTAAGACTCTAACTTGTGGCACAGAAATACAAAAGAGAAATATGAGGGAACAAGGACAGTAGAATACATGTGCTCTGTATACAGAAAGTAGGCTCTTTAGCCATGCCCACAATTCTGCATGTGACCACATGTAGCATTCACATTTAACATTTCTGTGTCTTTCTATCTCTTTATCTATCTGGTTTTTTCTCACCTATATACATACGTTTTGAGATGGCCAACTTGGCCTTTTTCATTGATCGATGGAACTGGCACATGACAAGGCTTGGGAGTAACAGCTTATCAAACAGTTAAGAAATCCTGCCCTAATCACTATCTCTACACCAACATGCGCCAGGACATTGTTTCTCCCCCTTTCTTTTCTTAGAACAGTCACACTGTCATGTTTGTGCACCAAGAATCTAAGAGCAGTGCCTGAAGGTACATCTAACCACCCCTGAAAGTCTACTTTCAGCCTTTGGGTACAGTGGTCACCCTAAAGCTGGCCATACATGTGGTGATTTTCAATGAAATATAACCACTTTTGATCTACCAAGAATTAGAAATATGATCTACAGTCATTGCCAGAAACTCATCATCAGAAAGAAATGTACCACCTTTGAGTTTGATTTGGAGGATTGTGAAATTTCACAGCTTTAATATAGCTTATTTAAAGATTGAACTGAAAATACAAAGAAGCTTCAGCAATTTTAGCAAAAGCAATCTGATATTTTCACTGGGTTCAATCAGGGCAAATTCTTATTTCTATGTGGTAATTCGAAACCACAATTTTAAGTCTTTGTTTGCTTTGGAATTTCTGGATCGAATTGACATGTGTATGATGAGCGTCAAAAACTATATAGCTGGATAGTTGCATCAATAAATCCTACTCATTTTGCATAACTGGGAAGAAAAGAAAAGAAAAACTTTGATGGATTTCTCTTGCTAAGTGATAAAATAAATTGAATTTCAAAAGCCTAAACACATAAGAGTAGAAGACTTTCCATAAAACAGGCTAGAGGGTTTCAACCATATTATTAGAGAAGCAAGTAGTCTCTCTACTTGTGTTAAGTGATAATGGCCATCAGACATTGCAGTGAATGCCTATACGGTATCTAATGAAAATGAAACAACAACAACACAAAACAATGCACTAAGCTTTGAATTCCTATTACAGTAGACCTGTCAAGTACATATATTATTTTATAAAGGCACAAAAAGCCTCTCAAGGCATCCAAAGAAAACACTGTTGCCTGTAACAACCAATTATTCTTTCCTTTGCGTTCATATAATACACTGTGATGAATCTGGCTCGCTAACAACAAAAAAACGTTCTTCCTTATAACGCCAATGATCAAGGCCCAGAAAGTGATGATATGTTCAATTACTCACTGTATTAATACGCAAAATAAGGCACATTGATAGAACTAGACTTATATTCTGTGTGTTTTTTCCCAAAGTAGAGTAATGCTCCAGTTTCCAAACTACTCTTGTTTTCATATCTCTCCCATTGTATTATTGTGCCAAAGTCTAGTCCAGCAGGATAACCTAAATCCATTTTGAACCACCATAACATCTTATGAGTGCAACACTGGCTATGTGTTACAGCTATATAACTCCTTCTAGAATTCCCTTCTAAACATTTCTAATTAGTTATCTTTTAGGACCGCCATGTCAATCAATGTCACTTTGCAGAGCTAGATACATGAGATCATTGATCTTTTTAGCTGTGTGCAAGGATGGCATTCCAATCACCACTGTAAGGGAAGACATTCTTTCCACTGGTCACCAATCTAAGTGGCATTTTTCTCACTGACCCCCAATAATTTGTGTTTTGCAGGGGTTGCTAGAGACCAGGAAATTATTTTATGCGTTTCTCTTGGGTAAAATAATTAAGAAAGGTTGTTCTAGGAAGTGTAAACAACCTGTTTACCGATATACAACAGTCTAGCTGTGCTCCTTAGAACACAATTTTGTCAAAAACATTCCACCATCAACCAGAGGCCCCTGCCTGCCTCCTAACAGTCATATTCCAATTAGTGTGATAGCTCTTGCCTTGGTATATTTTATTCTGGGAAAGAGGTGGAGTGTTTTACAGCTGACAACTCTGATAAAAAACTCAATAGTGAAAAACAATACATCTCAGTTAAGCTTTTACTTATAGTCTATTAGAGGTTTCTCTACATTGCATGAAAACCTGGGCCTTTTCCACCTGGAGGCAAGGGAGAAGCTATGTGTAGAACCGGCAAAAAGTCTTAGGTGCTTTCTGCTCCTAGGTACCCTGTGAAAATAGCGCAGAATTGGCCTGTAAGAAGTTTTCTCAGGGCCTTAGTATTACTTCATTAACACTGAGCTGCTAGGATGCATTTCAGGTGTTGTTTCAAGAAGCACTTAAAGCTGAACTCCACGCAAATAGCCAAATACACCATTGAAATACATATACAATAGCTGCCAAAGGATGTGTATTTATGTCTACTCCTTCCTCAGATTTATACACCCCAGCCAGGCACCAAAGAAAGGTCACTATTCCCACTTTTTCTACTCTAGTTGAACAATAAAGCTTGGTAGCCTTCATCCCTCCAGTCTGAGACTGAACTTGAAATTATATCAGCAAGCTGATTCATTCATCTCTTCTTCTACCAACATGCTTCCTTTCCAGCACATGTACAGGCAGCAGAACTGTATTGGCTCCTTCTCCCCAATAAAAGTGCTTCTGTATAAAGGACCAAAAAATGTCATTATCACAGTGGATTCAGGTGCCTAAATTAGCTGTCCTTAAAATATATTAAATTATTTTTTAATTTAATATCTGTCTTAAAGTCTTAAGGTTTCTGATGGTAGGTCTACTTCTGCACCCCTGGGCCAAAGGTGTGCCTTATTGCTAAACAGCCAATATAGCAAGCAAGTCATCATGTTACATTAAAGGATAAAACACAAACTCTTGGCAGTAACAACACAAAAAAAACAACAAAATAGGACCAGTCCCATTAACGCCCTGAAAGAAAAATTTCACTTCTACAGTGTTAGTTTGGAGAGTATTCAGTATTTCTTGTAAAATTCAGTAATTTTCATAGCAAGCAAAAAAAAAAAAGTAAATGACGTCTCCAACAGCTAGCAAACTCCTGCTTTGGGACTCTGCTCGGGGCTCAGGCTGTAAAGCAAAGAATGCACGAAGATTAATTTAATGGATATTAGTAAAAATAGGTGCTACCCAAAGAACAACTTTCTGATTGGTTTTGCTACTCTGTGGTTTTTGTTCCAAAATGGTACTTGTATAAAGTAATTATTTATTGGGCTGCCATTGCTGACCTCTCCTTTGAGCATGTCATGAGAAAAGTATGCAAACCAGACACAGCCAGGAGACTATCACTTTCTCGAAAGGCCCAGCAATGGAAGCGCCCATATTTTTCTCATGAAAAAGTCACCTTAACAGAGATTTAAATCTAACATAAGGTGGATTGTATAAAAGTGCTAATAATACGTATGTCAGAGATATGTAAAAGTTTCAGTAATTTACCAGAACTGAAGATAAGTGTCAGAGGGGGCATTGGGCCTGATTTACTAAAGTAAATAAACCACAGAAGGGTTAGATGGTTATGGTACATTTGCATCATACCAATACATGCGCCAGGCGAGGGTCACGCACATAGCGTTCATACCCCTGAACACAGTTTGCGCATCCTATGCTGATGTTCAAGGCCTATGCTGCAGTCCTAGCTTGCAATATATGTTGTACATTTAAATGATGCTGCTTTTGTGCCTTGTGCACCAAGAAGGTACTCAATGCAATGTGCAGATCAATGGTTTCCAAAAAATAAATAGTAAAAGAACTAATGTGAGCGGCTCAGTAAGAAATTAAACATGCAAGCACCAAGCTTGACAACATGTCAAAAAACCCTGTAAGATTATGCTGTCATAGGAGAAAGGCAGCGTACAAATGGATATTGGAGCATGTATTCCATACCAAAGCACGCCTGTTAGAAATTCAACATAAAAACTCTGTAGTTGGGTGGGTGCGTCTGCATGGATAGCAGGTGTATAAAAAACTCCGCAAGCATGTGATTTCTTTGCTCATGATCAATGCGTCACTATATAGACATATGCTTTAGTAAATCAGGCCAAATATCTTCCATGCACAATACAGAATTCTTATTGAATATTCAATATGCTAGTCAGTCTGTCTTTGCATAAAAAGGCAGAAAACATAAAGGGCCATTCAAACTTTTCCATTCTAATGCACTGAGTTAATGCATGTGCGTTAATGTGCATTGCATTAAGACAGCCTGTTCATTTGAATGGGCTGCCAACACATCAGAACAGACCAGAAAATGAACATGCGCCTTTATTTGCAATGCACTGTAGTGCATTACAATGAGTTTCAGTGCATTGGGCTACCATTAAAAACTAATGACACTACAACCAACACTGAAATGCATATGTGTAATTGGGCATCAAAACGAATGTTAACAGGGCACGAAAAATCCACAGTTCTGTTAAAATACGGAAACTTCTAAATGTAAAAATGTGTCTTTCTTTACTATACTATATTCTTACTATATTTATTAATCCTAATATATTCACTGATAAAAAAGGGAAAATGGGAAAAAAAACCTTCAAAAATGTAAAATTAAATAGGGAAAATATAATACATCCTAATATTCATGGATTTAAGAGAATAAAAGCTAAATATAGCGATGTAGTGAATAAATCTGACTGCAAAAACTGATCTTACTGTCAAACTGTTCCATTTAGGCAGATATTACATTTAATTAAGGGAACGTACAATTGATTTCTGATGCAAACTGTATTTCAGCTAAAAACAATTAAGAGGATATGTCATGACTGTGCTAAGCTTAGCTCTAAATTACTGACAGCTGAATTATCTTATAAACTGGCTACGAAGGCAATTAGCCGAGGACCTATGAAATACCACAGTGGATGGAAACATATGTTACCATGGGCTTTTTAATATCTCTGATAGTAAATGCCGATATTGCTCTATGTTTATTGGTTTGATACTGACAGAGACACATCTCTCTCATAAATGTTGTCATATCAGGCTTGTGTTTCATTCTCAGTGTATCTGCAGTCCTGAACGCAGTGGAGGCAACCATTCTTTGAGAAAAATAATATAATAAGGAGATGTGGCCTGGTCATGAGGACTTATTAATTTTAATGCTGCAACCAAGGCTACATTTGTATTCACAAGTAAGTGGCCTGGGCCTTTATTGAAGCCAAATTATTATTAGTTGGATGTGTGCCAAGCATCTCCTGGTCTAACAAATTGTGCATATAGATGACCTAGCCATAACAGGCTGCATGTAAGATGTGTCTGGATAGGAACAATTACTAATTCCTTCCTTTCAACCAATTAGCTCTTTTCTTTTTTGGTGTTAGGGAATATTCAATTATGAAGGGGAGACACTGGTTGGTTTTTCTGTACTCAGAAAACATGCAGACCATATTAGCAAATCTGCGGTCAATTCCTTTTCCAGATCTTAAGTCTGTCCCTGAAGGCACTATCACTCGCTCATAAGCAGAAAAGTGATTAAAATATGGCTGCCTCCATCGTATAAAGTCAGCAGGCACACTTCAATAAAACTAAACTAAAAAGCCTTTTTATGGGTAATAAAGAGGCTAAACCTGGACACCAGAAAACAAATACAAACACAGTAGTCCCATTTGCATTACACGTCTCTGAGGGTTCAATTTGAGAGTACATTCAAGAAAACTGGAAAGAATGGCTACTGGCTCTGTGACAAGGAGATTCAGTCTTCACAGACCTGCAAGAAATGGGAAGAAAAGAAAAATAAAATAAAATGAAATAATAAGAAGCCACACATATGCGCCCTACAAAAGAACAGACCAGATCACAGCTGGAAGGGAGGCAAACCTTTTAATCAGGTCCTTGAAATACAAGCTGCAGGAAGATAGAATATTTTGATGGACTTCAAACTCTTTGCCTTCAACAATAATTTTCAGGTCTGTAAACTCTTTCGCTCTACGCTGCTGGTTCAGCTCCTTCAACATTTCTGCAGAACAGAAAAGACAGACATTGCCAGGGTTCCAATTAAGAATTAGTTTTTCTCCTTTTTTTGTTTTGTTTTTTCTTTCTTTTTTGTTTTATTAAACTGAAGATGACGTGAATGCATTTGGAGACATCAGCAACACTGGTACAAAGTAGAAAAAATAACGTAATGAATGGCATCAGACATTTGTGCATTCTTTTTTTTTATCTCTAGATTCTTCATAAAAAAAATAGTACCAAGTTTAGGGCCATTCTGTGTGATGCAGTGCATGTGCCAGGTAAAGGACAATCCCAGGGAACAGGTAACACCTATCAGTGATCTACTAATGCAATTCAGAATCCACTGCAACTGTGCTAATTTCAGAAAGTGTTAAACCTACTTCATTGAGATTTCACATTTGGGGTGTGTCTGCTTCCTGAAGAGCATGCTGTGCAGGTTCCTCTCTTGGTTGTATTGTCAAGCAGGTTTGAATTTGATTGGTGTCTGTAGGAACATCTGAGCCCTGATACTTTGAGCCTAGATTCACACTTGTCTGTTTTTCATTTCCTATGCTTGTCTAAAGCGAGCAATATCTTTTGGCTGTCTAAGGGAGGAACCCTGTTCTTATGGCCAAGAATTTCCATCAGTCTACTGGGCCATAACCACACCAAGTTGCACCGATAAGGGACATGCAGCACTTTCAAAAATGGATGAGTAAAAACCACATAAATGTGAAAAGGCACTCGAGTAAAAGATAGGATTCTTCTTCTTGTGAAATGCAATATGATTTGTGATGGAAGAAAAATTCTACAGATGGTTCACACACCATGTGAGAGATAGCTCATTGGGTGTGTTTGGGTTTACTTCTCCTGCATGGCAAGCAGGTAAGCAAAAGAGGTTAAGGGGTTCCCAGATCACTAAAAAAGCCAGAAATAGGAGTGGGTTGCACTGATGCGCTACAGGTATTCTCAGATATACAACTGAGACTTTTGTTTATTTGATTTTCATTGATGTTTGTGCCCCATTAGAGGGAGATTTCTCTTTATCTCCAGTGAGGACAGAAAATTATTGAAAATCTCACCAAAGTGGACACTTTGGTTTTATTGCTGTCTGTGCCTTCCTGCCCCAGTGACACCAACACCTCCCACCTCCTGTATGGGCGTCAGGGGGGCTAAACTTGGCCTGGGCATCTAGGCTCCAATAAGCTCTGGACACGCAAGAGTTACAATAATTTCAAAGAAAACCTGAATTTATTATATGATTACGTATTTTTATTTTCTCTTTCACTAGTCTTACGCAGGCGAGTCTTAACATAGTATTCCGTCTTCCCTAAATGCACTGTTTCATTCCTATAATTGATTGAAAATAAAGTTCTTTATCCTTGTATTAAAGCTTTAAAGTAGTTTGTCTGAGCTTAGTCCTCTGCACCATTTCTGCTAATGCTCCCAATGCACCATATAGATAAATCTAGCTGGAATAATGCACACCATACTGTAAAATAAAAAGATGTATTGGATCACTGAGGTGTTCCATGGATAACACAAAATCATGGGTCTGCAGTCCAAATGCCTTTATACAAATCATAGAACTCCTCTGTGACCTTTAAGGTCCTTATTATGTCACAGTACAAGGGGATACATTAAACCTTATATTACACAAGTTACAGTTTAGAGCTTGTAGGGGTTGACCCTTGTGTGAGTTCACTGTCTCAGTTCCATTGAGGGACACCTTCAAAATAAGCCAAGTAGCAAAAATGATGTAATATATTTTTATATATGATCTCCGAACATATTTTATAATGTCTAGGTCTGATCTAATTACTTAGAATTCACAGGGATGACATCACTGCTCCCCAAATATAGGCAATGCCTTTATTAATTTCATAAATACTGATCTTCTTCTGTGCCACTTGTGTAATATATATATATATTATTACCATTTTTTGTTTTTTTACCATTTGGTAAGAGTGGTTAGGCTTTGAGGTCACAACCCGAAGGCAACATGCACAAATATGTCACAATAAAAAAACTAACAAAAGGAATAAAATTAATATGGCAAGTATAAACAACACCATTGTAATAAAAACGGTATAACAATACATACCAGCAGGATATAAACATGTTGTACCATTGAGTAAATATGCTATTGTTAATAATGTCAGAAGGTAAGAGAAAACAGTCGTGGCAATATTTGAAACTACTGGCCCACTTGAAAATTCGACTAACCGCATTTCAGGCTCACCAGGTAAACATTACATTATGAAACACAGTATGAATAGGTTTGTGAGTCGAAAGGATTTAAGACCTGTGGGAACAATGCATCTTGGCTTCTGTGCTTTTGCAAGAAAGTTAATATTCAGCGTACATCAATGCAGGCAATTATATTTAATAGAAACAATTATTCATAAACAAATCAATTACAGTTTGTGTAATTAATTTCTGGGAACAAACAGCCCACACAACTAAATGAGATAAACAGGAGACAGTAATCACCAAAGTATAGACCCTTGTTTCTAAAGACTAAAAGGGGAACTCTTGCTTTTGCCATGTTGTTTGTGAACAGTGCAAAAGCAACAGAATTGCCTATATATATATATATATATATATATATATTTTTTTTTTTTTTTTTTTTTTTTTTGAAGCTCCCAAAATACATTGAAGTACCCAATTTACACCTATTAGTTATTGCTATTTGCAGATTAGGAAACCAAACAGCTTAGCACCATCAAACCCAACTTTTTAAATCCTAGAAGCAAAAGGTATTTTATACTTTCCAGTAACAGTTCTACGAGAGCTTACAGAGTACTAAGAAAACCCCAAACAAACCTTTTTGTTAATATTTTGTAGCTATGAAAGGGAATTTGGACCTGACAAATAAATATTTTGAATTTTGGTGAATAGGAGCTCTCTGCACACCATTTCAATGGAAATGGTACATTCCATGACATGCAAGGTTCAAGCTTCCTTCAGTCACTATACAATATGAACAAAAAGAGCTGGGGTACAGTTAGGGTTAGCAACAGCATAAAAACCTAAGCGTTGCAGGAATCAGGCATATTTATTTTTTAAGTATTAAGAAGTTATACAGAGGAGAAGGATTTGATTATTTCGTAATGTTCATCCCAGATAATGAATTCCAAAGTACCACCTCAAAGAAAGACCTACCTGTCAGACAAGCATCCCATCTTCATGACTGTGTATGGTTCATCAGCAGGATACCTGTTTAAAAGTGCCATTTGCCTAGCAAGCAGTTAAGGTTACCAGGAATACTACACTTTGATCTTTTAGATACTTCCTCAGCCGCGGTCCGCTCATTCTTTTTTCACTTTCTTCTATTATTTAAATGTCAAAACTCCAATTTGTCATAGAAACCATCAAATGCACATCATAGTCAATTTATTTTAACCTTCTCGTTTCTACAGGGAAATGCTCAGTGATGGTCATGAGCTAATGATCTTCAGCAGATCTCGGTTGTACAATTTGTGAAGTCTATAAGCTACGAGCAAAATTTGAACAAATGTAATTTAAAGGGAAGGTGGGGAGTAAAAGAAGATTTCACTTGTAGAATTACAATCCTTTTATAATGGGTATATAGGGATGAGCAGAACAAACTGGGCATGTTATCTGCCATTTCAACTGACACCAGAATGGCAAGAAAAAAAGTCTGAAAAAAAATACTGTGTCTATACCGTGACTAATGAAGATTTGGCCATATCAGAATTTAAAAGTGAGTGAAAATGGGAGTAAGAGATAACAGGAACATTTTGGCAAAATGCATTGGAGTCCATGAGGGAGGTAAATTAAGATGACTCATACTGACATGAAAAGCAAACTGCAGTTGCCTATTGAAGCCTGTCAACACTTGCCCTATTGCTGAACCTAACCATTTCTATTATAAACAAAGTCATGAAATCACCATACTAACAGTGACATGGTGACAACATGAGTTAACTAGCAAAGCAATGGGATCAACATGTCTGCACTGACATGTGGACCACATGGCTTTGTTTATATCAACAAAATCATGTCACGCAGTGATGTATAATTTTGATCACTTGCCAAGTTGTCCTTTACAATAGAGATTGTCATTGCTGACCTCATTCTGAGAATGCTAGTTGCCTGGCTGCCATTGGTTTTGGTACTTTTAGGCCTCATGCACAATGCGCATTTGCTCAACTCCTCTGAACACCTCCTGGCAGGAGAAAAGCTGTTTATGCAATCTATTGGCCAGGTATCTATGGAGAGATAGATAGATAGATAGATAGATAGATAGATAGATAGATAGATAGATAATGGAGAGCTAGATGGATACATAGATCAAAGATAGATAGATAGATAGATAGATAGATAGATAGATAGATAACATTATAATCCACTGGGATCTATAACAATGTTGATCAGTAATTTATGTGACAGAGAGATAGAAGGGAGCATGTACTGCCACTGCCACCACTGGGTTAATTACAAGAAAGAAAGGATGTCTTAGTTTGTGTTGTAGTAAGAAAAAATGAAGCACCAGCAATATCCCAGAGCCTTATTACAAAGCCTGGGCAAGAGAATGTCACCCTGCAAGCTTATATATATTTAATGGAAACACGACGGCACTGCCTGAAAGGCTAATTATTCCGAGCTAAAATGGGTCAGTGTACTCGTGGGAGCAAAAAGATGATTAGGAGCACTTGTGAAATAACATCAGCTATTGTCATGCAGGCCACTACTTTGTCTTATGGGGTGTGTACATTTTCCTCATTTATATTCAGAGGAAGAAAAATCATCTCAAATCCTGTGTGAAATCTGAGGACGCTTTGGCTCAGCGAAAGCCATGATTCACATTTCACTAAGGGAGCACGCAAGAGAGTCCCTAGGCAAACAATGTAAATGCAACCAAGCTCTACAACATTTCCCAACTCTCACTTTCCAAATTCTTCTTCTTCTTTGTATAGGAATAAGAATGCTGTGCTGATGTAGATTCTGCATCCTGTACTGTATCCAAAGCAGCCAACCAATTAAGAAGCAGTCAAGGGGCCATGCGGCAAGGCGATGACCCTGTCTCTCTTAATGCCTCAAGGGTTATTGCCAAGGTAAAGGTAATACCCTAATTCATGACATAAATGAACTTAGAAGGGCATGGCTTAATTTTGCTACTTAACAAATATTTGTTCATATTTAAAAGAGAAGTATAGGAATAAAAAATATACGTACATACTCACCTGGATGGCTGCAGCATTAATCCACGCTGCAGTTGTCCCCCACCGGCTGTACATCGAGAACTGAGAGATCAAATACAGCTGTCTGCTCAGTTCTCGGGCTGCTCTGAGCACAGAGCGGTGACTGTCAGTCACCGCTCTGTGCTCTGCCTCTCCAGCACTCATTGGAGTGCTGGACTGTGTAGGGGGCAGGAGCGGCTGGCTCAGGCTCTTAGTGGTGAGCTGACAGGCTGAGTCAGCTGCCAGTCAGGTATCTGGGTGGATCCTGACATTATTTTGAGGATCCCTGCAGAGCCTGAACCAGCTTTGTGACATCAGCCAACAGTGGACTTTAGTCTGCTGTCAACTAAATCTGGGTCACAGGTGAGCAGAACTAAGCTCTTTTGGCCGTACTTCTACTTTAAATATAATATGTTTTAACAGTGGCACACATTAATCATTTTCAAATTATCTCTCAAATGCACTCAAACAATAAAGCCCCAAATTATAGTGTCCATTTTACTCTCATATATACAGTATATGTGCATTACATTGTGCTATGATAAATACGCCATCAAAAATGTTTTTCCAATTAAGTTCATCTACTGTCCTTCCATATCCAAGTGTCTGTTTCTTTCTGTTTACCTTGTGTGGTCACAATATATTTCTCACAACTTGTTCCAACAAGTCTATGTAAAGTTGATAGATTTTTTGGTTTTGGATTGCATGTGGAAAGGTTAGAACTGATGTCAGGTTTTTATTTCAGTCTCAGAATACTCAGAATACTTTATATGTAATTTTAACACCTACTAAAAGAGAATGAAAACACATTATAAGTCCAATTAATCCATACATTTTAAACCAATATCTCAGAAATAAAAAGCTTTTCCAAACTCCAAGCAGGCTTTCATGTGTTTTGCCACAAAGCCCAGATCAGTCGAGGGCTGCAGTGATGGTTGCTATTCTGGAACTTTGTCCCATCTCCACATAGGATCCCTGGAGCTCAGTCAGAGTGACCATTGGTTTCGTGGTCACCTCCCTTACTAAGGCCCTTCTCCCTGGATTGCTAAGTTTAGCTGGGTGACCAGCTCTTGGAAGAGTCCTGGTTGTGCAAAACTTCTTCCATTTGGGAATTATGGAGGCCAGTGTGCTCTTGGGAACCTTCAGTGCAGCAGAATTTTTTTGTAGCCTTCCCCAGATCTGTGCCTTGCAAGAATCTTATCTCTAAGGCAGGCAGTTCCTTTGAGCTCATGGCTTTTGTTCTGATACAGTATGCATTATCAGCTGTGTGCCTTTCCCAATTATGTCCAACCAATTTATTAACCACATGTCCAACCAATGTATTTACCACAGGTGGACTCCAATAAAGGTGTAGAAACATCTCAGCAACAATCAAGAGAAACGGGAGGCATCTAGGTGTTGTTAAAAGTGGTTTGAATACTTATGCCAAAGTAATATTTCAGTTTTTTTATTTTTAATAAATTCACAGACATTTCTAAAATTCTTTTTTTCCCTTTGTCATTATGGGGTACTGAGTGTAGATTAATGACAAAAAAATTAATTTAAACAATTGTAGTATCAGGCTGCAACATAACAATATTGAAAAGAGTGAAAGGAGTCTGGATACTTTATGAATGCACACTTTTTTATTTATTGTAGGTATTTATACTGTAAAGGGCTGACAGTTCATTCAGCACTTTACATATTGTACATTCACATCAGTCCTTGCCCTCAAGCAGCTTACAGTCCAAGGTCCCCAGCTCTCTCATGCGTATATATTTATATACACTCGACATACTAGGGTCAACCAAACCTAGAAAACCCTAGTGCTGCATGGCAAAAGTGCTAAACACTATATATTTAGAAATTAATGAAAATGTGTATCCAGTAAAAAAGATCTGTGGTCATGGAAACAGCCAAGTAAAAGTTGCTTTTGGAGACACATCATTAAAATCCAATCCTGATTTTCTAGCAATACATACTCCACTTCTAGTCTAATTTTGTCAGTCCCTATTTTCATAGGGCATCCTATATATAAGCCCTGTTGGTTCTTATAACTAAATGTGTTTGCAAGCTCAATAGCAAACAAATTGCCCCTTTTACTTAATGAATGATTTTACTGGTGATTGCCATTGCCCTGAGGTAAGTAGCTGGCAAAGCCGAGCAGTCCCCGCAACTACCTCCCATCATGTGTACTAATACCTCCAGGATGGACAACATACCAGCTTCTTATATTTCTCTGTGACTCTAATGCCATGATCTCAAGATCAACCTATATACCTGACACTCAGTTCCCTGGATTGATTATTTGACACTGTATAGAATGCAACAAATAAAGTAGGACTATTTGTTTTGCAGATAATGATAATGAGCTCAAGACAGAAGTGCTGCAGAGCCATATTATCTATAACTTACCTACTGTGCTGTGCAGGCAGTAAAGAACTACAGAATAGGTCTACCTTATATGAATTTACATACTGAAAAAAAAAACTACATAAATCTAACAGAGGCGAAAAATACCAGTAAACAAAAGTTCAGTAACATTGCAAAGGGAGCCGGAGTTTATAAGTAATAAGTTGATACTAATAGAAACAGGGGTGCTGGAAAAAGTCTGCAATTGTGACTGCCGGAAGGGCACCTCCAGGCTATGAAACAGCTTATAACTGCAGTCAGTCAATATGGAGAGTGCTGCTTAGGGAGCAGGACTTTGCAAAGAATAAACGACTTGTGTCAAAGGTTGAGGCAAAAACCCCAATGGAGCTGGCAAACACAGCAGAAGCCGAAGAGCCCCAGTGTTATTGACTTTCCTCCAAGTATATAATGATCTATAAGAAGTTGTAGCTCCCAGAATACCCCAATGAGCTGTCACATTTCCCCAAGCCTTCATCTATTTTGGATGGTATAACAAGCACTTATAGACTTCTCTCTCTACATTAATCTTAAATGAACTGCTCTGCTGAAATGAAAGAGGAATACATTCTCTTGCCAGGTAAAAACAGAATGGAGTATCTAGAATAATTATTACAGACATCGTCTAATTCTAGGTGTAAATTTCCAGTATTTCAGGCACTTATGGGTCTCATTAACAGGTTTCAGAATCTGAGGACCAGCAAGGGGTTCCTAAAACATCTTCTCTACCCAGAATAACAATTTAGGAGCAGGAATTCATATTAAGAACACCCTCAGGCAATGACTGAAAACATCCTTTTGCTTAAGAATGTTTTCCTTTAGAAGCCCATAAATCATTATTCAGGTCTGCTGCTGAAAATTCCTAAACTTTGTCTTTATAATGCATTACTCATGCCAGCTGAGAAATGAAATCGGTCTTGCCAGCTGAGAAATGAAATCGGTCTTGCAGTGGGAATGTAAGTTGATGAGCGAGAGGTACAGGAGAGGTTATGAATGCATGCTAACTCAGTGATGGTCAACTTACTATAAATAGAGGACCACAAATCTGTCCTCTGACATTACCAAATAGCCACTCATAATGTACCATAGCCACTCATAATATTCAGTTAATATTATGTAAAGACTGTAGATATGGAACAGAATATGATAAGGGAAAACAAACATGAAATACGAGAGACTTGGGACCTGCTTCAGAAGACAGTCATAGACTGGTGACTTGTTTTATGAGATTGATAGAGATCACTTCTTTTAAAGCCCTTATACAAATCAGTGCTACCACATATGTGCTCCCTACAGCCCACTTGAAACAAGGATAAGAGGAAAAAAATCTAAACAGGAGAAAACTTTATTGAATGTCGTATTTCCCGGAAGTCACTGTGCTCAGTCCTGTATAGGGAAAAGGCGGAGATTGTAGTAGCAGTCTATTACATATGAATGACATATGTACTGCCAATAGAATGTGAGCAGCAGAGTCGAACTGTAAGTATGTTCTGAGTCTGGCAGTTCTACAATCTGGTAAAATTTTCAATTAACAAATACCATTGTGCGTTTGTTCTTTTTCTAACACGTTGCAAGGCACAAAACCACTAAAAGCAAAAACTTTACGATTAAGAACTTTTTTTATGTTTCATTCTCCTTTGCAATGGCTGAGCATCAGAAGAGTAAAAACAATTAACACAAGTTGCTAACTGTGGGTAAGAAAGCTGTTTCTTAAAGTATAACTCCAAGAAAACCCCTTTTTAAAGTTTTGGTCACAATGGAATATAATTAGAATTTCCATACAGTTGATATTGCTATCCATGACCCCATTGAAGAGATTTTCTGGTGGTAGGCTAAAACCTCTGGCTGTTTACATTTATTGCTTTCTGTGAATCCATTCACAGACCTCTTTCGCTTCCTGCTGTGGTAACAACATTGTCACTGTGACCAACAGCAAGAGGAAATCTCCTCAAGCTGGGGAGTTTCGTGGATCCAAATAGACCAGGCACCTCTGAGTGCACAAATTAAAATGTTGAGGGGCTGGTAGGATACCATGAAGTCCATTGAATGTGGATTGAAAATTAGATAACTGATACAATGCTCCAAGACTAAATATCACAATGAGACACAAGGCACTCAGAAGAAAACCTGGGGTACCTGAGTAGCAGGGTCTATCAATGCCCAAGTCCTCAAGCCATAGACAACATTGTAAACCTGTACAAAGTAAATATATTTTTACTTTTATGGTAGCAATTCTATTTAGTAAAATGTTGCCCATTAGGCTAGGTTCACGAGTTTTGCTGCGCATTTTTGAATTTTGCAGAAACACACTACAGTCCATTTAAAATGAGTTCCTATAGGGCATGTTCACATCTCCGTGTTTTCATCCGGTGTGATTTTTGGAAAGGTCAGGGACTTTTCTAAACACAAAACGTTGTAAAAGACTTCAAGGGAGACGCTGCAGAAATGCATGTAATGCATTTTTAATGTGTTTTTGATACATTTTTTTACGTGTTTGATGCTTTTTGCATTTTTTTATCTGCCCAGCAACAAGTTGGCCAAAAAACCCCTATAAAAATGCAAAACTGATCACACTGGTCAAAACACAAGTGTAAAAACTCAAAACGTACATCAAAAAGCACTGCAGAAACGGATCAAATGCAAACTGCATAGGTATGAACCTAGCCTTAGAAATACACAGGAAAGTATAATAGTTTTTATTGGCTGCACTAAAATAGAAACGTGCTATACTACTAGCAGGACTTCAAAGCAGATACCTTTGGATTACCTGCCTCCCACACTGCACTGCTAAAGATGCTAATCACACCAAGAAATGCTAAGATCTTCATAACACCCTGGGTTTAAAAGTGTATTGCTCATCAATCATATACACAGGTCTCTGTTTAAAGTGATACTAAACCCCGGACCCTGCATTCACTATATCTGGTCTCCCACAGACACACAACATGGAAGTGCAATTATTTTAGTAAATATAAACTGCTAAATACCTTTTCTCATCAGCAGTTAGAGCAGTCTTTTGACTTCAGCAGAGCACTGGTTAAAGCTTGTAGAAGGAGTTTTCTTTCTGCTCTAGGAGGATGTGCAACCTCTGACCCTCTGTCTGGACAGTGCTGATTGGCCCTGTGCTGATCACATGCACCCTCCCACGAACAAAAAAACAAAACCTCTCTAGTAATACACACCAAACTGAGCATGTGCATGTGACCACAGGTTTCGTCTGTATCAGGTGGTCATTTCAACAAGAGGAGGAGCACAGAAGAAAGTATCAAACAGCCTTTTTACACACTGCAGAGGATTAACCCATGAGGTTCCACAGTGAGTATAACAAGCATGATTTACTGCATATACAGACTGAGTTTACTGTTGTGGGTTTAGTAACACTTTAAGCCACCATTCACGTCTGAGTAATACATACCTCATTTCCAGAAGCAAGACAATGCTTCACAATAAGATTTCAATTTGATCTATGGGGCCCCATTCACATGTGTTCATGCCAAAGAAGTATAGGCACTTCTTTGGGGTAGGATTGTACATTTTAGACCCACATACTGCAATGGGATTGCCTGAAAAGCATGCATAACATGTTTTTTGATGCCCAAAAGCCAGTCTCCTGCCCTTATTAACTTTTGTTCCATTGGTCTAAAAAAAAATTGCATATGCCTGAAAAGGCATGAAAAACATGCATAAAACCTCTAAAATCCTTGAAGAAGCCAATGCCCAAGTGTGGACCTAGCCTGACAGTACTGCAAGCAGTTTATCAGGTTTAATCTCAGAACAAATTTACTTTAACTGTTTTTTTTACAAATTTTTAAATATAATTACTTAGGTGTTTCCTTTTAGCCAAAATACCCAGTACTTCAAGGTGTGGAGGAGCAGCTCGGTCATAGTACTGTGTAAACTGTAGGGTTGATTTACTAAAAGCAAATTGACTGTGCTCCTTGCAAAGTGCAGTTGTTCCAGAGCTTAGTAAATGAGGTAAAGATTCACTTTGCAAAGGAATACCCAATCACATGCAAGGAAAATTTAAAAAAAAAAGCATTTTTGCTTGCACATGATTGGATGATGGAAGTCAGCAGAGCTTCTTTTCATTTACTAAGCTCTGGAGCAACTGCACTTTGCGAAGTGCTCAGTCTATTCTCCTTTAATCCCTTAGTGCCTGCGCCTCCCCCCTTTTAAGGGTTTCAGAACCCGGGAGGCAGGACGGGGTTTTAGGGTCATGTGACCACCGTGATTCGCTGTCACGGCGACCACATGATTGGGAAAGGTCCCGATCGAGAGAGGAGAACGGAACCTTTCCGTGAGTACCGGACATGTGTGTGAGCGCGCAGGGCGTGCACTCTCAGCACATATGTTTTTCTTAATTGCACACAAATGTGTGGCCGCTCGGCTTAAAGGCCCAGGCGCCGGGAGGTCGCACATTTGTCAACGGTCGGCGCGAAGAGGTCAATAAATCAACCCCTCTGTCTCCAGTGGCTTATACTTTGCAAAGGACTTTCTGCTCCCCTACCATGAATTAGTGGGGGAGCAAAAGGAAAATAAGTACACTGTATGTGTCTGTGGAAGTCCGTATTGAAGTGAGCTTTAAAAGTTACTTGGTCCTGCATGAGTAAAGCATTGGTTTGCTTTAATGTGTCTGGTCATCCACGTCATGAACATTTGAGGGAGTCTTCAAGAAAAATTGGCTGAACATGCAGACAACTATCAACAATCTTCAACATAGCAAACAAAAGTCCCATTGTTATACTGGGCAAAAAAAGTGTTGCGTGCACAAACAGCAAAATTCCCTAGCTGCTTTATGCTACGGGTTCAGCGAACTAAAAGCAGATGCTGCACAGATTCTGGATGTGTTATCCATGGGTGCTTTTCTTACATTGCAGATCTTTGCAAAAAGCCATTGGAAAACTCCCTTGTTATTTCTCGCAAGCTTATTTTCAGCCTTTTTCTGGTAGGGTTGCGGAAAGTTAATTTACAGCAGTTAATGTTTCAGAGCGTTAGGAGATGTTCCTCTATGGAGAAGAAGCGGAGGAATTTGTTCATTCAAGATGATACTTCTCTCAGCACCACAAGTTTACAGTGATTGAATTTCACTCAGGGTCAAAGAAAGAAGAATTTGAGTAGAAAACAGGAAAACGAGAGCGGAAATAAAATGCTAAGTTTACTAACAAAGACAACCTGCGGTTTAAATAAAATCCTTTAGATTTTCTCTTTAAGTAAAATGGAACCTCTGCCAAATCAAAGGCACAAACAAATCCTCGATGGCAAAGCAAAGAGGGAGCTGATTTAGTTTTCAGCCTATAAATATTTTTAGATTCATCTTAATCGGAGCGGAATTCTAAATGAATAAAAGCCACCGTTTTTTGGTAAGACAATTAAGCTGCTGTTTTATTTAAGATGCCACACATAAGAAGAGTAGAAGACTATGCTAATAGGAGAACCTTTGGGACAGGAATAATAAAATCAGCATTTTACTTGAGATAACTGTAAAAACATTGGGGTATCTAAACACTGTAAGGCCCTATAGGGTCCCTTAATCGCTTGCCGAACGGGCACTTTTACCCCCTTCCTGTCCAGGCCAATTTTCAACTTTCAGCGCTGTAGCAAGTTGAATGACAAATGCGCAGTCATGCAACACTGTGCCCATATGAAAATTTTATCATTTTTTCACACAAATAGAGCTTTCTTTTGGTGGTATTTAATTACCACTGGCAGTTTTATTTTTTTCTAAACAAATGAAAAAAACAAATTGTGAAAAAAAAAGTTTTTCTTGTACAATTTTGCAAACAGCTAATTTTTCTCCTTCACTGATGTGCACTGATGAGGCTGTACTGATAAGCACTGAGAGGCAGCACTGAGAGGCTGTACTGATTATTATTATTTTACATTATTTATATAGCGCCAATAGTTTGCTCAGCACTGTACACTATAATGGGAGACAGTACAGTAACAATACAATACACGAGGGGTTCCAGGGCCCTGCTCCTTGGAGGTTACAATCTACTGATGAGGCGGCACTGACGGGCATTGATAAGGAGGCACTGATGAGACTACACTGATAGGTGGCACTGATGGGCACTAATAGGCAGCACTGAAGGGTGCTAATAGGCAGCACTGTAGGGCACTGATAGGCGGCACTGACTGGAAGCACTGATGGGCACAGATTGGCAGTGCTGATGGGCACTGACTGGCAGCACTGCTGGGCACTAATTGGCAGCACTGCTGGACACTGATTGGCAATGATAGGCAGCAGTGAATCAGGGTACTGAAAATCATTGCCCTGATTATCAGTGTAAATGTTTCCTTTCACATTTGCCGTTATCGAATGTACAAAGCTGCAGACTCTTTAAGAGGAAATTTTAAATAGCAATTAATGTTGCGCTAAGTGTGAAAGAAAAAAGTGTAATTAAAAATTAATTGTTCGTGTGAACAACCATACATACACAGTACAACGTGGAAAATAATGCCTATAAGTGATATCATATACGATCCAATAAGGAACAATACAATGTTCAAAGTCCACGTGAATGACAACTTCCACAAATAATTCATGAAAAAGAACATGCGTTTCTTGAATGCAATATTAATAGTGTTGATCTTCTTTTCATCCAAAAAATCACCACTGTGAACGGACCACCACCATATGTGTAAAATGGAGGCTTACCACATGAGAAGACCCCTTATTATAGGGGGTCTAATAAGGCTCTATATAGATGTAACTCCGTCCAAACCTCTATGTTGTCACCGGGACCCAGATTCCACTTAGATCAGTAGGCCATTCTCATAGCAAAGCCAAGACAGTGTCATGTAAAATAAAACATGCCTCTCATTGTGCAGTAAAAACTAATGTGCCTTTATTGCGCAAGTAAAATCCTACTTACAAAACATAGAAAGAATATCAGCATTCAAAAACAGCTTCCAAAATGGTGGACAACGTGTTTTTTTTTCACTGTGGCTTGCAAGCATATGGACATATGACTTGCCCAAAGGGAAATGCCACTTTTCCCATGTTGAAATCTTCACAGTTTATTTTTTAATTTCTGTTTGAAAACATGTAAAGCAACACTGGAAATGCCTTCACCCCTTGTTTTTTTTTCAGACACTGCCATGGGAGTCACAATTGTGTCCTCAACAAGGACGCAGGTAACAATGAGAACAGGTTCCAATCCTTCCATACTCTATAAAGAAAAAAGTTTGGGCTATGCATATATTTTTTAAGCCCACATTTCCCTCACCCTATGCTACACCCCCAGATAATATTTTGCAAAAATCAAATGGTTACAACAATTCACTACACGCAATGTCCGCAGTTTACCTTTCCCATCTCTCTCTTTACTGAAGTGGTGTAAATAAACTTATGTAGGGGGAAAAAATATATTCACCTTTCTTTTGGCTTCCGTGGTGCAGAGGGTAACATCAAACTCCTGGCGAGATTTGGGCAATTCTGAGTAATCCAAATCTTGCGAGAAGACACTACAGTACGGTACTGGGAGAATCTTCTAATAGAGATTTGGAGTACTCTACCTTCTACTCTGACCGGAAGGAGGGTTGAGTCACCCTCGCCATGTGCCAAAGCTGGAAGCCAGGGAAGGTTGAGTATTATATCTTTTTACAGGTGAATTTTATAACTTTATTTGCAGTGATACTGAACAGGGAGGTGAGGCAAATGTAAAAAGTGGACTTTAGTTTTAAGATGGAAGGTCCACTCTTATGGTATACTAGACAGACTAAAAGGGAACAAATAAAGAGAAGTTCATTGTTAGAGTTTACACACTTTTTAAAGAAAAAATGTTCCTGCTGCTTGTAGCTTGTATTAACAAACCACATTCTCCCTTTTTTTTTCTACCAGGAGACTGGGGAGATTATCAACCAAATGTGATTGGTTGCTGTAGGTCACATGCACAGATATTTTGTTCAGACACTTATGAGACAGATAAATGCCAAAAATGTTGTCTATCAGCAAAAATTCACAAATAGCATATTTTTCAGTCACGTTTCTAGGAGAGCAATTTTTCTAAAGAGCACTTGAAAGTGGCTTCCAATTGGCATCTGTGCAAGCTGCAGAAATCAAAGCACCCCAGCCATGTCTAATTAATTTCAGCACACACATACACACATACAAATATAACTTCAATAGAACTTATTTGCACATACGTCGAGATACATATGGGACATGAGATAATTCATCATACACACTGAATTTCCAGAGTGGCAGAAAATGACTTGTATAAGAAGGATCGTCCTGTTCCCTTGTGATAAAGACTGTTTAATAAGTATTGGCTGGTAAGTGGTGGAATAATCACACTTTACTTACCAACATCAGCTTCCTTTAGATTGGTCACACTATGACATACAGTGATGTGGTTACAGTGGTATCACACTGGGGGAAAAGGCTAAGCAGTCCAATTTCTAACACTACCTAGAAGTCTGAAGCTGTATTACGGTACAGACATGAAAAGCTAGGTTTTAGTAAAGCTAAATATGCAGTACATGTTTGCAATACATACACCTTTTCCAGTGTTTTATCCCTTTAAAGACCTTGAAAGTGCAGTAAAATACCTGCTGATCTGTCAGAAATGCATTCTGCTCCTAGGTCTGGTTGATAAGCTGACAACATACAGCCTTTTTGGGACTGAGTGGTGTCAGGCCTCCCAGTTTTCTTTTCCTAACTACTCCCACTCACAGATCTCTACAACATAAAGGTTAATCATTATGTAGTCCAAGATAAGAATTAGGAGGACTAAATAAAGTCTTTGAGATAACACAGGAAGTGTGCAGAGGACACAGGACATCTCTGAATTTCTGACATGATCAATCTGAGATGTAGGTATCATAAATACTGTATATGAGATGACATATTAAAAATCCATCCACTCTTAGGTAGCTGTCAACAAAGCAGATATACCCTCTGGAAGATTTTCCCTACAATTCGAGGTCTTAAACACAAATGTTTCTGGCAAAGGCTAGAACTGTGATTTTAACCACTTCTCGTCCGGTCCATGTAGATAAACGGCCGGAAGGGAGCGCTGCCGATGCAGGTGGATGTTTCCCCGCATCCATTGCTTGTGCACGCTCCCTCTGTGTGAGGTCCTGATTCATGTGATCACTGATTGGCCAATCAGTGATCACATGAATAGTTATATTGTAAAGCGCTGAGCAAACTGTTGGCGCTATATAAATCCTGTATAATAATAATAATAGTAAGCAAGATGTCACTTCCCGACATCATTGCTTACTACTTGTGAAATCTGTGAATGATCACAGAGGTCACATAGTACAAGGCTATTCACAACAGCCTTGTACCATGTGACAAGCTGTAACCAATCACAGCTCTCACAGTATTTCTCAATGGCTTCTCAATGGCTGCAGGATTGCTTTTTGATTGCTTTTACAGCCTTTATGGCTTTATGTAAATAAAGAGAAAAAAAATCTTCATCACCTCCCACGAGTAGTACAGTATGACTATGGTGACACTGTACTGCTTGGGTGACAGTATGTTAAAAAACAAACAAACCATAAATAATATAAAAAAATAAAATACAAATGTAAAAAAAATTCAAAAATTATAATTTTTGGTTATAAACTAATTTGTTTTTTTTGTTTTTTTTTACTAAAAAGATAGATGATTACATTTTGGCCAAGAATTGTGAAGAAAGATTATTTATTTGCAAAATTTTATAAGAAAAATAATTTTTTTCAATATTTTTGGAGTTTTTAATTTATATAACAAAAAAAATAAAATCCCAGTGGTGAATAAATACCACCAAAATAAAGTTTTATCTGGCACAAAAAAGTGCAAAAAAATGAATATGGGTACAGTGTTGCATGACCGCGCAATTGTCATTCAAAGTGTGATAGCGCTGAAAGCTGAAAGTTGGCCTGGACTGGAAGCGGGTGAAAGTGTCCGGACTTGAAGTGGTTAAAGTGGAATGTCACTCTCTCAGTTAACATTGACTATTTTGAATCCTTATGCTGCTATCATTAGTAAATAGATAGGAAAGCATATCATATTTACTTGTTTTAAACTATGTTTTTACATTTCTTTAGTCACTTCTTAGTTTCCATGCCTAGGCAAATGATGTCATACATCTCAGGAGTCTTCAGGAGGGGTTTTCGTAGCTAAGCACACCCTCCTGCCTGCGTGCATGTACTAAGGGCAGATGGATTCCAGGAAGTAATTGCCCTCTGCTTCAACCAGTCCTAGTCTGCCACTATACAGCACAGTGGTGAAGTGGTTGACACTTATGCCTAGCAGCACTGGGTTATTAGTTTGAGTCCCAATCATGGCACTACCTGCCTGGAGTTTGCATGTGTGGATTTCCCCTGTTTACTTCAGTTTCCTTCCACAGACATGCTAGTAGGTTGGTTCCTAGTATGTGTATGTATGAATGTGAGTTAACCCTTTGAGGACCGTAAGATTTTGGAACACCAAAAGAATCAATTGTTTTGTTTTTAAAGTTCATACACTTCAGGTGCTGTAACTAAGCCATTTCATGAAATAATTGGCAAAAAGCTAGATCCATTTGTTGTTTGTTGATAAGAACTAATATTTTGACTCAAACCAAAAAAAAAAAGAGTTTTAAGTTCTTAATCAGATGATACACGCAATTAAAAACATGGGACAAATACGTCCCTTGGTCCTCAAAGGGTTAAGGAACTTAACTAATGCTTCCGATATGGGTTACTTCAGACTTACTTTTTTTTAACTCAAATGAAGGGGAAGGCCAGATTATACCAGGCTGCCTTCAAGAACTAATATTATGCCAACATTATATGATAAGATATATGTAAAGCATATTTAAGATTAAAGGTTAACTACACAATCATTAATAAGTCTACTCCCAATAGACTCATTAGTGAGTCAACTGCCACCTTTCTCAACCCTTTAACCCTAAAGGAACCTCTAAAATAATTTTCAGGTCTCAGGGAATCCTTACTAACATCAATTTATTGGGAGTCAATAAGAAAATTTTCACCTGCATTTGTGCTCATTGGGAAGAATGCAATCCTTACAGATGTGGAGAGAATACCACCATTACAGCCAGTTAGAAAGTCTATCGTGGTTATGCTGCCATCTTTGCAAAGTGGCGTTAGCCCTGGAACTATACAAGCACCAACAATTGGGAAGGCAATCAGCACCAGCTCAAGGAACACCTAGAAACCTCTTAAGGAAGGTTAAGAGTGGCTGGTCTATTGAATGGACAATAGATTGATTATCTATTGACCATCCCCTCTTCTAGGGGATCACCAACAAACCATCAATCCAGATATGCTGCTTGTGTGTGTGAGATAATGCAGATCAGCAGTTCTGCTTATGCAGCGGGTTGACTGTAAGCACGGGTTGGAGGAGAATCAGTTTAAGTCAGGGGTCTCCAAACTATGGCCCTTCAGATGTTGAGGAAGTCCCATGAGGCCTTGCAAGACTCTGACAGCCATAGGGAAGGCATGATGTGACTTGAAGTACTTCAACAGCTTGAGGGCCATAGTTTGGAGACCCCTGGTTCAAGTGAATAATAACTGTAAAAAGTTAATTGATTCAGAAAAGTATGGATAAATCTCCTAATGAAGAAAAAAGTTCCTTTAAAAAGTTTTTGGAACTAAGTTGTGGCCTTTCTCCTTTAGAGAATCAACTCAGTCTTAAGGTCTCACTAACCTGAGGCCTGGCCAGACACACCAGCAGTTTGCCTACCCCTGAGACAAACCATGAAATTCTCTGACTGAGCAAATCTAGATGTATAAATGAATATTTTCTTTCCCAAAGCTAGCATGGGCAGCTAAGCATGAACATCAGAAATGCAGGACTGACAGATGCTCTGGAGTGTTTGTTGTGTGTGCCCGTGTGTACGCATGCAACACAGTCACAGTATTCTCAATTGAATTTAATTAAATTGAAATCTTTACAATATTTTGAGAGAAAGAGAGAACTTGAGGGTTCCCAGACCTGCATAAAATATAATTCTGCTAATCTGTCGTTTAAATTAAAAATGCACAATAGCTGCATACCAAATGCAGAAAAGGTCTTTCTGCTTTATAAGTGCGGCAGGAAAAGTTAATTGGCAATTCTTTGAAATTCCTCTGCAGACTTGATGCTGACACTACACAGAAAATTCACACGGTAGCCGGAGAGAGAGACTAGACCAACTAGCCAATCTGATTTACAAATGCATAACTCAGCTGGACTTCTCAAACCTATAAGTGTAACATAGTATACTTTATTATTTTTATTACTTATTATTTTTAGTAATACGTTTTACTTTCTTTTATGTTGTTAAAATGTTACAGATTATCTTATCTAAATTTAAAGTGGAACAACGTAATAAAAAATAATGTTCTTTAGCAAGGAACGTACATTCCACATGAATAATTATGCTACCAAAATTAATGTGTGCTCGAAATTGCCTTCAATATTGCACCTGTTTCTTCTTGCTGGAGGCTGCCATTTTGCTGAAGGCCAGAACCCCTGAGGACCTGGATTTTAACCAGTATAGGCAATTATTTTTAATGTTTTACAAAGCTATACCTGCAAAAGGGGCACACCTGAAGTGATCTAGCAGGACTTTCTGACTAAGGTTCCACTTTAAAAAAAGAACTACAAAAAAGGCCCCTTTTCTAACAGAGAATGGATTTTTACATGGTCTTTACACTATGGCCTACATTTTACCGCCCATTTATAAAATACAGGCCATGGCGTACCAGATTCAGTGTTTTTAAAGCAGAACTTAACTGTTTCTGAGCACTACAGACTGACAATGCTATTTAATCATTTGCCACCCCACAGTACATTTACTGCAGGGGGGCCGGCAGCACAGCCAGGCCAGGCAACGTACTGGTACATCACCTGGCACATGTGTACTAGAGTGCATCCCTAGGGCACACAGCGGGACGAACGTGTGGTCGCTGTGTTCGGTGTCAGCAGCTGGGGTATCATGTGATTGTTATGACAAATCATAGTGATCGCATGATATTTATGTAAGCAACTGTCATGAATGAGGTTACTGTTATGATGCTGTGATTGGCCCACAGCTATCACATGGTACCTGGCTACCTGTACCATGTGATTAGTTGTAGTCAGTCACAGCATGTCAATAGTAACTAAGGTGTCAGGAACAGAAACCCATTCATCATAGCTAAAACTATTGATTGTAACAGTGATATTCACTAGTATAAGCAGTAACAGTACTCCCCAGAGTTGTACAATATCACTATGGTGACACTGAAGTGCTCTAACCAAAGTATGTAAAAAAAATAGGAAAAAAGTGAAAAAAATAAAAAAACTTGACCAAAATGTTTTTATTTATTTTTTTACCAGTCACCAGTCATATGATGACACTGTATTGCACTAGTGACAGTAAGTAAAAAAATGTGAACCCCCCCCCCCCCCCAAGATTTTATTTAATTTCTTAATTTTCCAAAAACATTTGACAACAAAATTACAACTTCAAAAAATTCACTGTGCCTGTTACTAAATACCTTGGACTGTCTACTTTCCAAAAAGGAGTCATTTAGGGGGTTATTTGTACTGCCCCAGCATTTTAGGGCCTCATACATCAGGACTGATCAATTTTCAAATACATGTACCATAGTTTGTAACTTTCACACAGACTAAATAATATACACTGATTGGGTTGTTTTTTTTTACCAAAAAAATGTAGCAGCATACATTTTGGTCTAAATTTACAAAAACATTATTTATAGAGGTGCATGGCACCAGAATGAAAATTCTGGTGCCAAAACCGAAACGGAAAATTCAGGATGCACTTGGTCGAAAACCGTAACCGAAAGGGACAGTTTCTAATTTTCAAAAACATGTAATTCATGTGGCTGCAAAAATGTTTTTGCATTGAAGTCAATGGGACGTGATTTTGCATGGAAGCCTATGGAATGCGATTTTGCATTGAAGTCACCAAGGGGGCGTTTTTGCATTGAAGTCTATGGCACACGAGTTTGCATTGAAGTCTATGGGATGCGATTTTCCACTGACGTCTATAAGAAGCGATTTTGCATTGAAGTCACTAGGGGTCATTTTTGTATTGAAGTCAATAGGATGCAGGAATCCGGCTGACAGGTAAGGATAGCACAGGGTTGGCAGAATCAGTAGGGTTGATTTAGTAAAGACTGTACACTTTGCAAGTGCAGTTGCTACAGAGCTTAGTAAAGTAAGGGAAGTTCTGCTGACTTCCACTATGTGTACCTGGGCAAAGAGGGTAGTTAGCAGATAATAATATACTTATTATTATTATACAGCATATATATAGCACCAACAGTTTGCGCAGCGCTTTCCAATATAAGGGAGACAGTACAATTACAATACATTTCAGTACAGAAGGAATATGAGGGCCCTGCTTGTGGAGCTTACAATCTAAAGGAAGGGGGAGATGATACAAAAGGTGATAGCTGCGGGGGATGATCTGGTGGAGGTGATTCAAGTACAATTCTTAGGTGGAGGTGGGGTAGGCTTCCCTGAATAAGTGAGTTTTCAAAGATCGCCTAAAGGCAGACCGGGTGGGCGCTGACTGGACATACTGTGGTAGGGAGTTCCAGAGGATGGGAGATGCTCTGGAGAAGTCCTGGAGGCAAGTGTGGGAGAAGGTGATGAGGGAGATAGAGAGGAAGAAATCTGGGAAATTTGGACGATATCTGCAGATGAGGTTGGCGATGTAGCTGGGGCAGTTTTGTGGATGGCTTTGTAAGCTGTGGTTAGTATTTAGAATTTTATACATTGGGTTAGTGAAATCCAGTGAAGGGATTGTCAGAGAGGGGCAGCAGTTGCTGATCGGTTGTTAAGGTGTATGAGTGTAGCAGCAGCATTCTTAATAGACTGAAGGGGGATAGCCTGTGTAATGGTAGATCAGTGAGGAGGGAGTTGCAGTAGTCAAGGCGGGATAAAATCAAGGCGTGGATAAGTTGTTTTGTGGTGTTATTGGTCAGAAAAAGGCGGATTTTGGAAATGTTCCGGAAGTCGAGGTGGCAGGATTTAGCCAGTGATTAAATGTGGGGCCCAAAGGAGAGGCCAGAGTCTAGGATTACGCCTAGCACCCTGGCATGAAGGGAAGGACCAATGGTTGTGCTGTTGATCTTAATGGTAAAGTCGTGAGTGGGGGATCGGGGGGGAGGAAATATTACAAGCTCGGTTTTGGAAAGATTGAGTTTAAGGTAGTGATGTGACATCCATGCTGATATGTCGCTTAGTAGATTTGTGATAAGTGAGGAGATTGAGGGGGGTGAGCTGGGAAGTGGAGAGATAGATCTGGGTGTCATCAGCATAGAGGTGGTATTGGAAGCCATGGGAGGTTACCAGTTGGCCTAGGGAGGAGGTGTAGAGAGAGAAAAGGAGAGGCCCAAGGACCGAACCTTGGAGTACCCCAACATAAAGAGGGAGAGGAGCGGAGGAGTAGGAGTTGTATGTGACACTGAAAGGTAAGAGGAGAACCAGGAGAGAGCAGAGTCACGGAGGCCAATGGAGTGGAGTTTACTGAGGAGGAGCGGGTGGTCGACTGTGTTAAAGGCAGCGGAAAGCTCAAGGAGTATGAATATGGAGTAGTGGCCATTGGTTTTAGCAGTTAGTAGGTCGTTAGTGAGTTTTAGTAAGGCAGTTTCTCTGGAATGTTGTGGGTGGAAGCCAGACTGTCGAGGATCAAGAAGGTTGTTGTTAGTGAGCTAGCAGTTCATACGGTTGTGAACAAGGTGCTCGAAGAATAAAAAGATAAAAATGAATATCCCATTCATCTGTTCCTCTATTAGATGCCCTGAGTCTGACAGCCAGAATTATTCAACACACTTCCTTTGAGCCCTGGCTGTTATGGATCAGCCTCTAGCCTAGGACTGGACAGTGAAGCAGAAGCAGCACAAAGGTGAGCTCATCCCTCTGCCTTCCCCTTTATCAGCACGTGAATTGACTCTTTGTTCTGCTTCTTTTTTCCACACTCTGAGCTCTGCTCTATATTGGATGGCAAGAAGCCAATACAATTCTGCTAGTTGTTGGGAGCCTCTCGACTGCTATAGCTACTGGTCTCTGAGCCTTACCCCTGACCATGACACTAAGACCGCTTTCCGATCAGGTCTTGGCTCTGATGAAGAGGGGATCACCCCTCGAAACAAGCCAGCCGTTTTGGAAGATTTTCATGCATTTGGGATTGCACAAGTATTAGACATTCTCATGTCCATCGTGGAGTTTGATATGCCTTTTGACCTATGTTGTTTGTGAGTATACATCTACTCTTTTTATTAATAATAAAATCATCATTGTGCTAATGTGCTAGGCTGGTGTGCTCTCTGTTTCTTGTTTCTGCAGTTCTCTGAGCCTGATCCCTGATTGTGATACTAAAACCTCTTTCACACGAACGTTCCGATCAGGTCTTGGCTCTGATGAAGAAGGGGTCACCCCTGAAAATACGTCAGCCTTTTTGGAAAGTCTAAATAGAAAAAATACGAGCTCTGGATAATCGACCAGAGAGCGGCTAGCATGAAAGGCAAATACCAGGAGCCTCAAAAGTAATATATATCCAACAACCATGCAGCGCTAATACGTACAATGATGCATGCAAATAATCATTTGGTGCAGGTAATAACTAGTGAAGTGAACACCACTTGATATTAGAAAGGATCTTAAGAGTTATCTAAAAAGTCCAGGAATACTAATGATGATGAATATAAATCATTTAACAAGAGTGTTCTTGCGGTGCATAATACATAAAGAATTGACACAATATGTGACTTTTGTGACCATATTCCTCCCGCAGAAATGAGTATAGATTGCACTAACCAGAGAGCGCAATCTTAATGCGCATTTGAGTATTAACCAACTCCTGGTCATCCGGCTACTGCAAACTGGAACTGGATCACAGAGTGGTCATCTGGCCTGCATCAGCTGGGCAAACATCACAACCTCAGGGACACCAGATATCAGAAGCCGTGCAGTCGTCTCACCACCGGGGGGAGTCTAACCAGTCCTGATGTGGCCACCAGATCATCCCAATATGCCTTGAAGGAGGGGGGGGGGCTCGGAAGTAACGAGCCAAGACAATAGAAGATTCTGATAGTGTAGTACTTTATTATCCACATTAGAACAGTAAACAAATAGCTGAAAATCTTACTCACATGTGTAGTGAGCAGCTGGTAGCAGGGAATTCCAAAATGGCCGCCGGCCGTCCACAGGGGCCAAGCAGAGTGACGTCACAGGGTATACAGGCACCTCTCTAACGCGTTTCGTGCGATGGGACGTTATCCCCTTTGGTTAATACTCAAATGCGCATTAAGATTGCGCTCTCTGGTTAGTGCAATCTATACTCATTTCTGCGGGAGGAATATGGTCACAAAAGTCACATATTGTGTCAATTCTTTATGTATTATGCACCGCAAGAACACTCTTGTTAAATGATTTATATTCATCATCATTAGTATTCCTGGACTTTTTAGATAACTCTTAAGATCCTTTCTAATATCAAGTGGTGTTCACTTCACTAGTTATTACCTGCACCAAATGATTATTTGCATGCATCATTGTACGTATTAGCGCTGCATGGTTGTTGGATATATATTTTTGGAAAGTCTGCATGCATTTGGGATTCACTCAAGTGACCAGAAGTTCTCATGTCCATTATGGAGTTTGATATGCCTACATCCAATCTGATCCACTAAAAACAAACAGATGGGGATCCCTTCCCCTCCGTCTGGCAGGATCAGATCAGATGGCAGTCGGGTGTTTAGATCCGACCGTCCATATAACAGTGCAGGCTGTATCCATGGGTGAACATGCGGATCACAGACACAGTCCGCCCCGTGTAAAAGGGGCCTAAAAGATAATTTTGTCTATACCTACATATTAAGGATGTATTAATGAATACATAGCTGCATTAATTTTTTATTTTATATTTGCTTAGAGTTGAGTTTGAATCCATGTAACAAAAACTCTAGCTTGTTCTAAAGATGAAATATGTCCTAGCCAGTACTAGAGAGCTGTGCGTAATAAGATGGCTGCTGAATATATATCATGCTGTAGATTATTAGCAATGAGTGCCTGTCCCCCATCAGTGACATTTGGCTGGCTGCTCCTCTGTATGTCAGATCTTTCAAAATCTCTGCCTTGAAGGTCATATAGCGAGAGAAGCAGTTTTACTATGTCATCTGGAGAGGCTCTTATAACATGGATTAAATCTCTGCACTTTCCTGCAGCTGAAGTGATTTATTCACAAATTGTCAGCGAAAGGGGATTCTACTGAGCCTGAGTCCCTGAAAAGATAAATGAATCCTGATAAGGAAAATGTATCAATCCACCAGGGCCGTAGTGTGAATGAAAAATATTCAGTACGTGCTTAATTGTTATTTGCGGCAGGGAGGGCTGCGGTATTGTTTTGCCTTTCACAATTTCTCCAGAAACACCGCTGTCTATGAGGATTTCAACAGCCACAGGCTTCTGTAGGGGAATCATGTCAGGTACAAGCACTGGAGGAGGAAAACTCTGAATTAGGGCTTGTAGAAAAAAAATTTAAGAGGAAGAACAAACTAAATCTGCCATTACCCAAGATCAAGTTTAAAAGTTTTACAGCTGTTTAAAACTTTTTTTGAATATTTATATAAAATCCCTGAATTAGAAAAAAACAAATGCAGGACAAAAAACCAATGGCAAACTAAAGACAGTATGCAGCAGAAGCTGTTTAATTTCAGACTGCCTCTCTTTATTTGATACTCCATAACAGCTCTCTCTAAACAGAGCAGAACTGGAAAGGAAGGGAGTGGGAAATGCCACTCTCCTCATTCAGTACTGTTTGTGAGCTTGAGCTATAGAGCTCCGTAGACAAGAAGTCTGTTTCCAACAAAGCAAGTAAGAATACGGTAAAAAAGAAACATGAAGCACCTTCTTCTGGCTGAAAATAAAATAAAAACTGCAATATTTCATATATGGCACATAAAATGATTACATTAAAGTGACAATAAAGCTTCACTATTTTTTTTAAATAACAAACATGTCTATACTTACCTGCTCTGTGCTTTGTTTTTGCACAGAGCAGCCCCAATCCTGCTTGCCCTGGGGGCACCGACGCGTGCTCGTCCCTGAGCCGCTGCTCTGTGTCCATATGACACCCACTCTCTCCTCAGTGGCTCACTGGCTGTGGCTGACAGCAGCTGGAGCCAATGAGCTCCTGCTGCTGTCTCAGCCAATGTGGAGGAAGAGTTCATGCATAGAATACATGAAGGTAAAAAAACCTTCTGTGTGCAGCCCACCCCCTCCCCAATCCTTACCTGAGCCCCCGCTGATCCAGTGACGTTGTCGACAGTCTCTGCTGCATACAATACATGAAGGTAAAAAACCTACAGCCGTTAGAACTACTTTAATATATTTTATTATATATTATAATAATATAATACACAGCAACTATCCTTCTGCTCTGTTCAAGCTGAAGGACCAATATCCAGTACTTTTATATATGGAGGAGCATGCAACTCATATCATGTAACATTGCTGAGCCAGTCAGTGCTATGACATAATTAGTCCATAGCCTTTTCTTCTCACCTGCCCTAGAAGTGGGACGTTGTAGGAGGTACCAGCATCTGCATGACCTATCCCATGGGCTGTGTCAATGGATCCCTAAATCCCACAGGGTTCCTGTGCCATTGCAAAGTCTGCATAAATGGTATGTCCATCCCTGCATGGGCAAACCACAGGTTCACTTTAAACCTCAAAATTAAATTACATTTTTTTTTTAGATAAATAGGAAATATTACATATGAATATGTATGTGGAGCACTTCACTCCTCACTTTCTCTTTCTTGGCTTTTCATTTTCCCTGTTTCTCCTTACCATCTGCAGTAAAAAATGTCTGTAATTTACAGACTTGGGAATGATTCATACCTTATTGGATGGCTGTGTGGCTGAAAAGGAGGTGCTGTCTTTTTAGTTAACCTATAGTGCTCTGGGTTTCCTTTATTATGAATTAAATATTGATTTGTAATACATATTGTAACACAAGATAAGACTTTTCTAAACTAAAAAACAAAATATGACTTCAAACCACAGGGCCTTTAAAATACTTTCCAATAGCCTCATTTTGTCTAATTGATGTCCCTTACAGCATTCCTACAGACACAGTGCAAGTCGTCCCTGTGCACATTTGAAGAATGACATTTCAAAAAAGAATATAATGGATATAGAGAATCAGGAAGAAATGTGAGATTTTTCAAGTAGCTCATCAAACTCTTCAGCTAGATAGTCGAGAGAGATATAGTAACCCTATGCGCTACTATCCAGAATATTGTAAGATAAATAGTCAAGACAAGATATTTTAATAAGATTCTTATTATCAAAAAACTGCACATATTTTAGTAATTGATATTATTGATTAGATCACTATAGCTGGTGACAAAAGAAGAAAATGACATATTTTTTTTCCTTACTATTTTTGTTAAGTAGTTTCCATTAAAATGGATGTAGCCTGATCCACAAGACCTACTTAAAAGTTTTACAAAGTCACCAAATTCCACAGAATCTGCTTTGAGTTTGACATTTGACTTTTAAAACTTTGTGCAGCGTGTTTAACAAGAACACCAAAACTACATTCTATTATTAAGAGTAATATGGAAGCTGCTGGGAATATTGCATAAAAGGCTGAGCTCAACACAGTGCAGCACACGTAGTGTATGAGTCAGGGGAGATGACCTTCCTAACTGGAGCACACAAAAATGCAACTGTTACCTGCAGCAACCAAGAGGAGAACCCATCTTCTAATTCAAAAGAGTAAGTTAGATAATAAAAGCTGTTACTGGTAATGACCCAGTTTTTTTTTTTATCTGCTCCAGTTTGCAGAATTGTATTCTTGTAATGAAATAAAATCATATGCAAATATCTGGTATACAATTATAGAACCACTAATCCAAAAATGTGGGACAGAAGGAGACACCTATTATTCTGCTTAAATGTAGAATGAACAAAGACACCAGTGAAGAAATTCTCTTTTATAAGAAGACTGCTATAATTCTATAATCAGCAGGGAGAGTTAATACACAAATAACAATGTTTCTGTCAGGAACAAAGGAAAGAAGGAAAGGAAGAAAGAGGGAAAGAAGGGATGGAAGGAAAAATAGAAGAAAGGAAGGAAGGAAAAATGGAAGAAAGAAAGAAAAAGAAAGAAAAGAAGGAAGGAAGGAAGGAAGGAAGGAGAAAAGGAAGGAAGGGAGGGAGAAAGTAAGTAAAGGAAGGGATGGAAGGAAAAATAGAGGAAAGGAAGGAAGGAAGGAAGGAAGGAAGGAAGGAAGGAAGGAAGAAAGAAAGAAAGAAAGAAAGAAAGAAAGAAAGAAAGAAAGAAAGAAAGGAAGGAAGGAAGGAGTAGAAAGTAAAGAAAGAAGGAAAGAAGGTAGGTAGGTATAAAAGAGAGGAAGAGAGAGCGAAGGACACTTGCGTGTCATAGGATTGAACTGACAGAAGCAGGAACCAATAGCTCCTGATGTTATCAATCTGGTGGGGGTGAGGGGATCCTAGACACAGAAGGCTTTTTTTTTTTACCTTAATGCAAAAAATGCGTGAAGGTAAAAAAAACCTTAAGGCTTTAGAACCACTTTAATGTGTCACCTAACTCTGGTTAAAAAAAAGAAGAAAATTCTTTTTAAAGTGGAACTTCACTCTCTCAATCTACATTGATTATTTTGAATCCTTATGCTGCTAGCATTGGTAAATAGCTAGAAAAGTATATCATATTTACTTGTTTTAAACTGTATATTTTTACATCTCTTCAGTTACTTCCTGGTTTCCATGCCTAGGCAAGTGATGTCATACATCCCAAGAGTCTTCAGGAGAGGAGGAGGGGTTTTCTCAGCTAAGCACGCCCTCCTGTCTTAGCTAAGTGCAGATAATTTCCGGGAAATAAATGGCACATGAATCATGTCCTTACCCAAGATGGACACGGCCAGTTATTTGCTAGGGCGTGTTTTTGTAAGTGATTTCTCTGCAAAATAAAGCATGGAGACATGGATGGATGTTGGGGTTTGCTTTAATTATTAAAAATGAATTCAATAGTGCTTTTGGTTTGTGGTGCTCAAATACAGTGTAGTTCTGCTTTAAGTATGTATTTTTAATTTTAAAAAATCCCTTCTACTGCTCTCAGGCTTCTCCAAATCTTTAAATTCCTTTTGTTTTGCTACTATGTTCTCCCTGTGCCTGCATGGGTTTCCTCTGGGTACTCTGGTTTCCTCCCACACTTCAAAGACATGCTGGTAGGTTAATTGGTTCCTGTCTAAATTGGCCCTATTATATGTATGTATGAATGTAAGTTAGGGACCTTAGATTGTATGCTCCTTGAGGGTTAGGGACTGATGTGAATGTACAATATATATGTAAAGTGCTGCGTAAATTGACGGTGCTATATAAGTACCTGAAATAAATAAAAAAAATAAAATACTATGACTCGACTTCCTGTTAGAGGGTGGCTACATTTGTTTTCTATGGTCCCACTGTATGTATTAGATGGACTATGGGCTATGAAATTTGTAGAGAGCAGCTTACATGACCACAAATTAAAAATGCTGTTTAATTAATTTTTAATAATTAATTTTTAATATTCAAAGCAAACTCCCCCATCCATCCATGTCTCCAAGTTATATTATGCTGAGAAATCACTTACAAAAACACCTCCTAGCATTTTTGGCAGTGGCCAGCTTGAGTACGGGCAGATAATTCAAGTAGCATTTACTTCCTAGAATCCATCTTCTCTTAGCTCAAGCATGCATGCAGGAGGGTGTGCTTAGTTGAGAAAGCCCCTCCTGAAGACTCCTGAGATGTATGGCATCATTTGCCTGGGCATGTAAACTAGAAGTAACTAAAGAAATGTAAAAAACAGTTTCACACAAGTGAATATGATATACTTTCCTGTCTATTTACTAATACTAGCAGCATAAGGATTCAAAATAGGTAATGTTGATTGAGAGAGTGAAGTTCCACTTTACGACCACCCTACTCCTTACTCATCTAGATTTTGGGTCTGCTAGCATTTTTGGCTTCCCTTCTGAACAGCTCTTCGATCTTTACCTTCAGCGGTAAGTGCCTGCCTGCAATCCAAGGTCTGTTTAACTCTCCAATAATCACAAGTTATGATACCGTACAAATTTTATTTTTTCTCAGCAAATCAATCTCCGGCAACATCATGAACACCTAGGCACCAACCAGGAACATGTACAAAGATTGTCAAACTTGACTCTTGGTGCACAGAAATGGATACTATCACTCTAGGTGTGATCCCATGGATTTTTCACAACCAGGATTGGAAAGAAATGACAGTGCAGCCTTCTTCAGACCAGGGTAATCCAACACTGCTCAAAAACATGAAAACAAAGAACAATGAGGGCGTGAGTGCCTAGCACATTACCTTAAAACAATTTATTGAAAATGAAAGACAAAGGTTTTACTCACAATCCAAGTAGGTAATTGGCATGTGGTTGCATAAACACACAATGTGGACCACTCTCCACCTCCATTGAAGACAAGATGGTGTGAGCCCACTGATGCGTTTCGGGGACCCTGTCCCCGTCCTCAAAGTAAAGGCTGCCCGATACACGTCAGCAGCTCACACCATCTTGTCTTCAGTTGGCGGTGGAGAGCAGTCCACATTGTGTGTTTATGCAACCACATGCCAATTACCTACTTGGTTTGTGAGTAAAATCTTTGTCTTTCATTTTCATTAAATTGTTTTAAGGTAATGCACTAAGCACTTGTGCCCTCTTTGTTTTCATGTTTTTGTGCAGTGTTGGATTTCCCTGGTCTGAAGAGGGCTGCACTGCCATTTCTTTCAAGTTCTGGTTGTGAAATGTCCATGGGATCACACCTAGAGATGGTATCCATTTCTGAGTGTCAAGTGTCAAGTTTGACAATCTTTGTACATGTGCCTGGTTGGTGCCTAGGCGTTGGTGTTAGGCATTTGCACCCTGTTTGTTTTCATGTTGTAGACCAACCAGGAACATGCAGGGGTTGATATAGTAAAAGAAAATAGGCTGTTCACCTTGCAAGAGATTTTACCCTTGATGAATGAGCGGAAACTCTGCTGACTTTCATCCCCCAATCACGTACAAGCAAAAATTTAGTTTTTTTGTGTTGTCCTTGCATGTGATTGGGTAGTCTTTGCAACGTTAAATTTCACAACATTTACTAAGCTCCTTGCAAAAATTCCCTTGCAAAGTGCAGTTTCTCTTGCAAAGTGAACAGTCTATTTGCTTTCATAAATCAACCCCAATGTGTCACATGGATTTATGGTAATTAATATCCAGACTCTTTCTTAAAAGTCTCCTTTCTTATTAAGCCAGGAAAGCTGTCTACAAGAACTCGATGTACAGCTACCCGTTAAAGATCTGTACCATTAACAGATCAGTCCACATTCTTTCCAACTTTCTCAACTAGTGTCTAAAGTTCTCCGATAGTTTAATTGGCTAAAAACAAAGTATGGTAATAAGAGGCCATTAATGTCATTGTTTAACTCTGTGATGTGTTACCTCGGAGAGCTCATTAAAAGGCAGGGAATATTAACAACCGACACTTGCCACAGCAAGGCATTAGTCTGTGCCAATAGCTATAAATGTTTTACCAACTGACTTCCTCTGCCAATGATGTAATTATTAGCTGTAAAAGCCTTCACAATATATTAACATGACACTAATGTAATTCTTTTCAATGCCGTCATCTGACTTCACCGATTATAAATTTTCCAGTGTGGTGCTCTTGTTTAGCATTGTCAAGAACATTGATAAGCAAGATTAGTCCTTGTAGCATTTTATTATCTTAGGGCATTAAAAGAACATAACAGTTTAATGGGATGTTGGAATAAAATGGTGCAAATACTGTGCTCAGAGCTATTTTAAGGGAAACCCCTACTGAGAGAAATATATACTATACTATACTATGCTATACTATTGATGTTCCCAACTGTCTCTGTGGACTACAACACACTCTATGTCATGGAGATGAGGAGAAGTGGTAGAAATCTGTAGCGCTGGGACAATTTCTGTTCAAAGGTGGCAATGCTGCTCCTCCTGAGTTAACAGTGTCACCTAGAACTTGAGTTACTTTCAGGATCACCAGCTGAATAAAAAAAAGAAAACAAAAAACATGGAAGAGTAAACTAATGCAACAAACACATTTTGGTAAACTGCAATATATTACACATGGGATTAGATGCACTTTGGGGTCGGTTTACTATAACTGGAAAGTACAAAATCTGGTGCAGCTGTGCATGGCAGCCAATCAGCTTCTAACTTGTTTCAGCTTGTCCAATTGAGCTTTGACAAAAAGAAAAACCTGGAAGCTGATTGGTTTCTGTGGAGAACTGCACCAGATTTTGCACTCTCCAGCTTTATCAAATAAACCCCTTTAACGTCAATACACTTGCACTTAAGGTCATAATAAAATGGAACTTCAAAAAGTGAAGTCCTGCTGAGTTACAGTTTTTTTGTGTAGGGGGATCAACGAGAGTACTGATTTTATCAGGACCCGCTCCACTTTCGCAATGCTCACCTAAACCAGGATGATGCCCCTTGCCCTGCCCTCTCCCACTGCCTCCTGGGACATGTGACATGTCCCAGGATGCTGCAGGGGCATTCATTAAACCCTGGTTCCTCAGGAAGCCACAGCGGTCCTCCGTATCCAAGATGGCGGTGCTGGGAACTCGCAGTGTTAAGAAGAACTGGCTGAGGGAAGACAGAGCTTGATCCCAGGCACTGGTAAGCAAATGATTTTTAAAAGTCAGCAACTACAGTAATTGCAGCTGCTGACTTTACAACAAACTGAAGTTCATCTTTAAGTTAAAGGTTAAGTTTTAGGTTGCCTTCAGGTTGAGGGTTATATTTACTGGTTAGGTTGTTATATTTAACATTTACAGTGATTGTAAACCCTCACCTTGTAAAACAACCCATTCAGTTTAAAATAGAAATGAAAGGCAAAACATTTGTGCATCGATATAAAAAAAATTGATTATAAATACATTTTTCCCCCTTTTTTTTAAGTGATCACATTCCCTCTGTTCTCAGCTTCATAAGAGCTGGGGGAGGAGAAACAACAGTACACTTACCTTTCCAGTGAAAGGTTGTGCACAGGGGTTGTGTCAGGACATGTCTGATCATTGGAGGAAAGCAGGATGAGTTTCCAGCACAGCTAGAGAGCTGACCACACTCTGCTCTCATGCCCAGAGTGGCCAGTTTTTAATAGGAAAGCTGAGGGACTGGCAGGAACACCAGGGATGTCACACAAAGGAAGCAATAAAAAGAACAGGATACGTTTTCATATAGGTACATGGTACAGCAGGCACATATCAGGAATATGAAAAGTAGGATTTACACATTTTAGGGTTCAATAAATTATGTTTTAGTATGACATTTTCATTTTATTTTGAAAGGTCTAGCAATTTATGTTTTTCCCCTTTCAAATTACTTGGTGCCTAAGTGATTATGCCCCACACTATCTGACTATGGCCACAATCAACATGTAGGATCTTCAAAATACATTGAGATATATGAAATATTTCTAAACGAGGGTGGAATATGACATATCTGAGATGAATTGGCTGTGAAGCAGAGATGAGAATTGACTTCACAGACTGACCTGTACTGCACTGCATGGAATCAATCTATAGCCTTAATACAGAGCCAGAGACAGAAGTGGCAGTCCGATAAGACTGTAATGAATGCTGGGTAGAAAGCAAAGGCCTGATAAGAGGACACTTACAACGGCTACTCTACAGCTAATGCAACATAGGTGACAAATAACTGGACTAGACCAGGCCACTATATCACAAAGAGGGGTATCAAATGATGCTTGTTTTTACTGCATGGAACAGCAAAATATATCAGATTAGCTGAACATCACGAGGGACCTTCTTATTAAGACAATATAGGCCATACATTCACAGACACAAAATATATAAAAAATGAAATTCAACAAAAGGTAACTAACATATTATATATATATTACATATTACAATTGTTTAAAGGTCCTGTCAACCTGAAAATGTAGCTTGGAATGGTAGTTTGTTTTTGTATATATTTTATTATGTTTAGGACTAACAATATTTTATTTCTGTTCAATCGGTAAACATAAAATATTTTCACGGAGTATCCTGTATCCCACTAGCAGCCACCAGGTGGCACACTCAGCCAGAACTTTCTGGAGGCTGATTTATTGCTATGTTGTTAATATGTTAGATTGGTTTTCCAACAAATTAAAAAGATTAGAGTAACAAACCCTCCTTTTTAGAAGAGAAATGGGCCAGCTGGCCTAGTCAATTATACATAGGCTGCTAACAAGAATGCAAGCTTGAGAAAATACAGGTTATGAGAAAATTATGATTTTTTTTTTAGTTTTAATATAAACTTTTACTTTTTGGCTAGCATGGATGGGATAGCAGAGTAAACCACTGTCAGGGTTTTATTACTATCTGTGCACTATTTCTGTCCTGAAGAATTACAGGGCCCAAAATGGGGAATAATCTCCCAAAGTGGGACACTGACAGAAAAAATTGAGAACTTGAAAATATTTTTTAAACTTTTACCACTCTATCCAAAATGCTGCAGTTCCACTTTTCGGCTTCTATTGAGTCAGGTGGAACAATAGACTGACTCCGTGTGGTTTAGTAAGCGCCCTCCTTTGCACAAGTGTGTAAGGACAATAAGTGGTTCTCTAATTTTTACTGAAATCTATTCTCCTCTTCAAAAGGACTAAAAAGAATAAAACATATTAATAAGCAGTATTTGAAGACCTGTGGACACACAACTGATACGGGATAAGAGATTGGGTGCAGCTTAAAAGCAACTGTGAGATGTACAAGTTGAAATAAGCATTCATAGGACTTTGTAAGGGAAGGACCCAACATTTTGTTATTTTGGAGCACAGTCCACTTTGGTGACAATCTCAGACATATTTACCTAATAAAATTTTTTTTGAAAATAATAATTATTTTTTCCAATACAAAATAAAATAAGAGCATAAATACAAAACCACTAACAAGTGCTACACTTTATTGGTTAAAGGCTGGAGGGTGACTGTACAGGTGAAACTCGAAAAATTAGAATATCATGCAAAAGTTCATTTATTTCAGTAATGCAACTTAAAAGGTGAAACTCAATATGAGATAGACTCATTACATGCAAAGCAATATAGTTCAAGCCGGGATTTGTCATAATTGTGATGATTATGGCTTACAGCTCATGAAAACCTCAAATCCACAATCTCAGAAAATTAGAATATTACATGCAATCAATAAAACAAGGATTGTACATAGAACAATATCGGACCTCTGAAAAGTATAAGCATGCATATGTACTTAGTACTTGGTTTGGGCCCCTTTTGCAGCAATTACTGCCTCAATGCGGAGTGGCATGGAAGCCATCAGCCTGTGGCACTGCTGAGGTGTTATGGAAGACCAGGATGCTTCAATAGCGGCCTTCAGCTCTTCTGCATTGTTCGGTCTCATGTCTTTCATCTTTCTCTTGGCAATGCCCCATAGATTCTCTATGGGGTACAGGTCAGGTGAGTTTGCTGGCCAATCAAGCACAGTAATCCCACGGTCATTGAACCAGGTTTTGGTGCTTTTGGCAGTGTGGACAGGTGCCAAGTCCTGCTGGAAAATGAAGTCAGCATCCCCATAAAGCTCCTCTGCGGAAGGAAGCATGAAGTGCTCCAAAATCTCCTGGTAGACGGCTGCGCTGACCCTGGACTTAATGAAGCACAGTGGACCAACACCAGCAGATGACATGGCTCCCCAAATCAACACAGACTGTGGAAACTTCACACTGGACTTCAAGCATCTTGCAGTTTGTGCCTCTCCATTCTTCCTCCATACTCTGGGTCCTTGGTTTCCAAATGAGATGCAAAAGTTGCTCTCATCAGAAAAGAGGACTTTGGACCACTGATCAACAGACCAGGTCTGTTTTTCTTTAGCCCAGGTAAGACGCTTCTGACGTTGTTTTTGTTCAGGAGTGGCTTGACAAGAGGAATACAACATTTGAAGCCCATGTCCAGGATCCGTCTGTGTGTGGTGGCTCTTGATGCACTGACTCCAGCCTCAGTCCACTCTTTGTGAAAGTCCCCAACACTTTTGAATGGCCTTTTCCTGACAATCCTCTCCAGGCTGTGGTCATCCCTGCTGCTTGTGCACTTTTTTCTTCCACACTTTTCAATTCCACTTAACTTTCTATTAATGTGCTTTGATACAGCAATTTGGGAACATTCAACTTCTTTTGCAATTACCTTTTGAGGGTTTCCCTCCTTATGGAGGGTGTCAATGATGGTTTTCTGCACAGCTTTCAGGTCAACAGTCTTTCCCATGATTGTGATTCCTACTGAACCAGACTGAGAGACCATTTAAAGGCTCAGAAACCCTTTGCAAGTGTTATGGCTTAATTAGCTGATTAGAGTGGGACACTTTGAGCCTAGAATATTGCACCTTTTCACAATATTCTCATTTTCTGAGATTGTGGATTTGGGGTTTTCATGAGCTATAAGCCATAATCATCACAATTGTGACAAATCACGGCTTGAACTATCTTGCTTTGCATGTAATGAGTCTATCTCATATATTAGTTTCACCTTTTAAGTTGCATTACTGAAATAAATGAACTTTTGCACGATATTCTAATTTTTTGAGTTTCACCTGTAAGTGTAGTAATCATTTACAGTACAAAAAAAACATTGATTTAACATTTATTTCATTTCAAAATGTTACATTCAAGGCATGCTGTGAATGATCACTGTCACTATTTCTTGTGCTCTCAACCAAACTATCAAGTTATCAAATAGCTGGCGTTACAAATGATCACATGTGCAGCACCATGACAACGGAGGCTAAATGGCAGCTTCCTTGACTGTAAAGGATAGGAAGGTTTAGTTCCATTTGAACAATTGTGGAATCGCATCAATATTTGAACAAACTGGTGTCAAACTGCAGATTCATGTGTAATGCACATTGTAAAGAGAACCATTCAAGGCAGTACAAGATGAACATTTGATAAACACACAGAATGTGGCTTTTATTCAAATGAAAAGAAAAAAAAATGAAAAGATCAATATTTTACAGAAGCCCAAAATTGACAGGTGATGAGTATTTTGGAAAGGAAGGACAACAATGGAAGCCACTCTACCTCTCTCAGCATATCTTTCTGCATTTTTTAAAGTGATTCTAAAAGCTTATTTTCTTTTTTTTAAATAACAAACATGTCTATACTTGCCTGCTATGTGCAGTGGTTTTGCACAGAGCAGCCTGGATCCTCCTTTTCCTGGGTGCCCTGCTGGTGCTACTGGTCCCTCCCTCCTGTCGGGTGTCCCCACAGCTAGAAGCTTGGTATAGGGGCACCCCCTGCTCCCTGTATCCATTTACTTGTGGAGCTGCATCTTGGCCCTGCACCCTCTCTTCTCATTGGGTCATTGGCTGTGATTGACAGCAGTTGGAGCCAATAGCTCCCATTTCTGACTCAGCCAATGAGGAGAGGGAGTAATTGGATAGCTGAAACTCCAGTGCATATTGCTGGATCGAGAGGGGGCTTAGATGAGTATTAGAGGGGCTGAGGGGGATGCTGCACAGAGAAGGTTTTTTACCTTCATGCATAGAATGCATGAAGGTAACAAAACCTTGAGCCTTTAGGACCACTTTAAGCAATGATTACAAACTGGATGGCAACCCCAACTCTAGGACCAGTAAGTAAGAAAATGTTCTTTGTAAGAGAGGAGAACCCAGCAGTGGGCTGGTACTTAGGGCTCCAAAGGTTGTGTGTCTACTGAAGATATTCTCAACCTTGTTAACATGGAGGAATCCTTGAGATTTTTTCTCAGTTTCAAGGAACACCCGCTAATAATATTTATCTTCTCAAACCCGCAGTACAATGTGCAAAAACAAAACACCAAATACACAAAAAATGTATGTGAACCCACACAAAAAAAGTGCACTTAAGGTGTGTCATATGGTCCCCTCATGAAGAAGGAGTCTTCCCTGAGCCCCAGGGGCACAAGACTCCTGACAGGGGCAAGGCACACCTAGCCAAAATGTCTAATGGATGCCACTCCTCATGGTCAGCTAAAGCTGACCAACAAGTACTAGTTGAGGGGCTACTCTGAGGAGAGACCCCCCCTCCTAAGGCAAGGGAAGAAGGAACCTAAGGGCCACACATCCTCCCCCTAGACTTCTGGGTAGGTCCACACACACACACACACATAAATACAAAGTTACACACATATGAGAAAAATAAATAAAAAAAATAAAATGGTGCTAGTGCATTTGCTAGGCCTTGAAGCCAGGTAACAAAAATTGCCCTGGTCTCGGCCATAAGACCTAGCCCATGAGGCGTTTTGCAGAAAAAAAGCTTTAGTGATGTGGCCTTGTACTGTTTCACACAGTGGGGTCCCATGCCCATATTGCTACTCTGGTACCCACAGGATGCCAATCCCAAGGTGTGCTTGACACTGTGGGCTCTCAAATTTTGAGAACCTCCATATGTGCTGGATGTACAGTGCACCCCTGTGCCTTTAAGAAGGATGGGCTCCCTCCAGGCTTACCTGCCCTCAAACTATCCCTTATTATACAGTACATGTGCTTCTACTATGGAGGCACTCAAAATTTATAGAGTTAGGACTGCAGAATACTGGGGTACTGTGAAGAGGTTCTGCAGCTTACACATATATTTGCAAACTAAACCCCTGTTTTTAACGTGAACTGGTAGTTGGTAGGCTGGTTGGTAAGTTGAGCTGGGAACTTTTCTTTGTTGTTGTTAGACCTACGTTGCCCTTCCATGTGCTCCTTGCTGCAATGGCCAGTTATAGGTGGGAGCAGTTGTTTGCTTGTGCTCTTGGTATATTGGGGGGGGGTACTGGAAACCTTTACTGCCATTGTGCTATGGGCTGGGTGTACAGTGTGCCTTTGTGCCTTTAAGGAAGGGTGGGCTCCCTCCAGGCTTACCTGCCCTCAATCTATCCATTATTATACATATGCTTCTACTATGGAGGCTTTTTAAAATTTATAGTTAGGACTGCAGAATACTGGGGTGCCATGAAAAGACTCTGCAGCTTAAGCATGTATTTGCAAATGTGTGAAAACTAAACCCCTCTTTTTAACGTGAACTTAGACAAGACAATTTGGTTGGTTGCAGGCAGGCCAGTAAGTTGAGCTGGGAATTTTTGTTTGTTGTTGTATGACCTCCATCATACCAGCAGTAGTACTATACAGGCAACCATCACAGCCATAGAGCCAGAACGATAGGGGAGCACCCCTACTAGACACTGATAAGAACAGGTACTACATTTGATCTTAGCCAAAAGGCTGAGAAGCGATCCTCCTCCTGCTGCTATTAAATACTATATTTACCGCTTACAGCACATTACTGTGATGGTCCTTACATTTGTGGTCAGTGGGAAGAATCCTGCCCTTACAGATAGCTTAAAAGATAATTCACAACACTGGTTACTTATCTCAAAGGCAGAAATTACTAATTGCTTGAGGAACCCCTTGAACCTCTGGAGGAACCTAGTTGAGAAAGGCAGGCTTCAATGATGGCAATCCTGCCCTGCACTTAAATGATGATAAAAAGCTAGTATCTCCTTTTCCTGCAATTCCCAGAAAACGAAATCATTCTGCTCTAGTAGATGTCTTCAAAGTAGAATTGCATATGCAAAATAATGCATAATTCATGTAAATAATTTTGCTATTACTGGGCTCTATCCGTATACCTGTATTTTTAACGGCTGGGGAATAATGCTAAACGCACAGAACTCTGAACTATACAAAACTATTCATACTGGAAACTTTTTTCGGCAGGCACTTCAGTCTTTAGGGATTTGTAACAACAATGTGAGGACAGAAATGATTTCTCCCTGTTACCTTACACCAAGAGCAATGGGAATTGTCGAAGAAACTAATTACAGTTCTATAGAGCAGTTTTAATTCCAGAGATGTTACACAATTCTAATAGTTAAGAGATAATGGCATGCAAAAATATCTCCTAGCTGTGTAATTGCTGGTTCTGGCTTTATTTATGAATGAGTTTTAAGGCGACTCCAGAAGGACTTTTATATTTTAACTGCTTCTGCTGGAATTCATTGTTGTACCATATTTGTCAGGTTTAAATATTATAGGATAAGCCAATAAATATTTTCCTTTCTCTAGGAGTTTATCGTTGTGAATCTCTTTTTGCCCATAGACGCAAAACGGCATGTGTTTATGCAGGTGCAATCTGACCGCACTCAAGGCAAGATTTCCACACAGCATTCCGTAGACATGTTATGGCAGCTAGTTTGTGTAAATAGAGGGGGAAAGGATTATCTGTGATAATCCTTTCAGTACAGTAGTTTGAAGGTATAGCCTAGTAGCAGTTCATATTTGGGACACCACTGGAGATATGACATAACCTCAACATCCATTTCCATAAAATACAGAAATCTACAGACAAGCAGAGAAAGAGAATATGATCACAATTAAACTGTGCAGAGGGGTGATATAAAACGGTATAAATTGTACTAAGTAGGTGCGATTAACTAAGAAAAATCAATGCACTTTGATAGCATCATTACATGAGTTTTTATAACTCAACAGTCACTAAATGTGGTGACACACATATTGATATTGTCATTCAGTTGATCATCTGATGCAATTAAAATAAGAATCGTAAACCACGGAACCTCCATTTGATCCATTTAGTGAGCTTTTGAACAATTTCACCACTGATAACTTGATTGGCTGTGGCAGAATTTTATAGTTTTTTTCCTGATCAATCAATTGAATAATTGTGCATGTTAGAAAACTGAGCATAATAAAAATTGATCAAATAATCATTTTAAATAGACCACTTCTGGTAGATCGTATTTTCAATTGATACTTTATGTGTTGCATCACTCTATATTTTAATTGATGTTGAATCGCTTATTTGCCATTACTCCACAAATCAACACACAAATTCATGAATGCCTCCATAAGATTCAGTATAAAATTACATGATGGCAATGCCCAAAAGTGGAGTCCTGGTTAAAACATTTGCTTCTTTGCAAAGGAAGCCAGGAAGGACTAATATCTTCAGACGTTTGTATTGCTTTCTTTGTCATAATTGGGAACCATTGTCACAGGACATATAGTAAGAGAAATCTAAAATGTTATACACCAATCAGTCATAACATTGTGATGACCCACCATATCCCATCGATGCATAGATTCCCTGAGACTTCTGAAGGTATGCTGTGGTATCTGACACCAAGCCGTCAGTAGCAGATCCTTTAAGTCCTGTAAGTTGCAAGGTGGGGCCTCCATGTATTGGAATTGTTTTTCTAGCACATCTCACAGATGCTTGATTGGATTGAAATCTGGAGAATTCGGAGGCCAAGTCAACACCTCATACTCCTTGTGTTCTACAAACCATTCTTGAGTTCATCAGACCAGGACACCTTCTTTCATTTCTAAGTGGTACAGTTCTGATGTTCATGTACCCATTGTAGCCACTTTTGTCTGTGGATACAGGTCAGCATGGGCACCCTAATCAGTCTGTGGCTATGCTGGCCCATATGTAACAAAATGCAATGCACTGTGGATTCTGATATCTTGCTATTGGAACCAGAAATAACCTTTTCAGCAGTCTGAGCTACAGTAGTTCTTCTATTAGATAGGACTTCATGGGCCAACCTTCGCCTCCCACATACATCATTGAGCCTTGGACCCTGTTGCCGGTTCACCGGTTTTCCTGCAATGGACCACTTTTGGAAGCTCCTGACCAGTGCAGATTGGGAACATTCAACAAGAGCTGCAGTTTTAGAGATGCTTTGATCCAGTCATTCAGCCATTACAATCTAGCCCTTGACAAAGGTGCTCAAATCCCTATGCTTGCCTATTTTTTTTTTGTTTTCAACAGATCAACTTAAGGGACAACATGTTCACTTGCTGCCTAATATATCCTACCCACTTTGAGATGTCCTTGTAACATGACAATCAATGTCGTTCACTTTACCGGTCAATGGTCATAGTGTTATGGCTGATCGGTTTATATGTTACTGCAACAGGAGTAGAGGAGAGACAGCCAATTGGGGACCCACAGCCAATTGGGGACCCTTGGTGACAACTGTCAAAGGTTGGATTCTCACTTTTTGTTGTATTTCCAGGACTGGAAGTCTTACCAGTATAGTGCAATAAAAACTTTGTATTTGTCCCAAAAACTAGAAAGAGGTTTTGGCTGGAGGTCAACTTTTACTGACTTTGCAGAAACTAGTAAAATGTTTAAGGTTTCCTCCAATGATCTGGCAAAGTGAATGGTAGAAATGCACTGAAACAGCCTTTCTCAAACTTTTCAACCCAGAGGAACCTCTAAATAAATTTAAAGGAACATCTGTTTTTTACAGCTTATGGTACACTAGCATAAATATAAGTTGTAGATACAAATATATAAAATAATAAGGAATGTGATGCACTTAGCATATTTGACACCTATTTTTGCTTGGCCTGCAGGCTGAATGAAAAAGATCTAACAGATTCCTCTATCAACGCCAAACAGCATGGATGGATAAATCTCCTTCTGCAGCTATTATATTCTGACAGCCAGCACCATTCAAATTGATGCAGGCACTATTTGGCTGAAAATGTTCTGCCCGACTCCTTCAAACTTTCAGTTGAAGGATGTTGGGCAGGAGGGTGCAGACAAGGTCGCCCATGGGGCGAATTATGGCTTGTTCATCAGGAACCAAAATTGTGTCAGTATATATGACCAACTTTGCAAATCGCTAAAATCGGTACCAGTGATTATTAACTGAAGGGACAGAATTTGCTTATTGCCCAAGGAACTCCTAACTACCTTTGGATGAACCCTGGATGAGAAAGGCTGCTAATAACCACTGCAGGCCAGGAACATTCCACAAGAGCTGCAGATTTGGATATGCCTTGACCCAGTCATTCAGCCACTACAATCTGGCCCTTGACAAAGTTGCTCAAATCCTTACACTTGCCCATCTTTTCTGCTTTCAACAGATCAACTTCAGGGACAGCATGTTCACTTGCTGCCTAACATGTCCTACCCACTTTGAGATGCGCTTGTCCTGAGATAATCAATGTTGTTCACTTTACCGCTCAGTGCAAATAGTATTATGGCTGATTGGTGTATATGTTACATATGATCGGTGTACATGTCGCTAAAAAGTTAATTGGTTATTAACTGAAGGGACATTATTTGATCATTGCTTGAGGAACCCCTAACAACCTCTGGATGAACCCTAGGGTTACAAGGAATCCTGGTTGAGGAACACTGCTCTAAAGGTTCCCTCATCATTGCCGACAAGACAAAATTAGCCTCCTTGTTGCTCTCAGTGTGTAGGTGCAAACTGTTTCAAAGCACCTAAGAGGATGACAGCTATTTTCATATACAAAAATGAGGCTCCGTAGCCTACACAGATAACCTCGGAAATGTTACACAGCTCATTTATAGACACCCAGCAAAGTTCAAGCACATTTCCAAGTGAGGCAAAACAGAAAACAGAAGTTGATCACTGTGAGACTTTTTGCAAAGATTTGCTATTTGAAAGCATTGACATCATATGAACTTAAACTTTTTGGCTCTTGAAAAGAAATAGAAAAAATTATAACAAACCTAGGAACCACTTTAAAAATATAGTGCAAAAAATATGTAGTGTATAAACCATGCCTAATCTATATAAGGTATAATCTATATAAAGTATATAAACCATGTCTAATCTGAATAAGCTTTTAAGAGTCTAGTAACTAAAGTGTGAATAGTGTAAACCATATCTAATCCCTCGCTGCAAGCTTGTAAAATCCTAAAGTTTCAAGCAGAAGGCACAAGACAATTTAAAAAGACAGCTTGGCTGGGAAAATCGAATGCATTTAAAAAGTTAGTAGCTTAAAGCATTCACACCTTTAAATGCACCCAGCACCAATTGTATAGGAGAACCCCAGCAGGAGTTCCCAGCAACTCACTGGTGGAGGCTGCCCCATTGAAAGTAATGGAAGGCTGCCAGATCCAACAGCTAATTGCTGCCACTAGCATGCAATTGCTCACACAGCAATCACATGCAAGTGATTGTCCATGGATGCAGTCTGCACTGCATGAGTGATTTACATGTGAGTGTCCGCATTAGCCGCGGGAGCCAGCAGCCTCCATTTCCTTTCTGTAGGGTTGCTTCTTGTAGCTAATCACCAGGAACTCCCACAAGGGTTATCGCATTTAATCGATGTTGGATGCATTTTGTAGGTGTGAATGCACACTTAGACACCTGTCATTGGACAGTTAGGTGACAACTTAGAATGTGCACTGCTAATACTAACACTAACATGGTCAAACACATACACTCACTGGCCACTTTATTAGGTACACCTGCTCAATTGCTAATCAGCCAATCACATGGCAGAAACTCAATGCATTTAGGTATCTACACGTGGTGAAGATGACTTGCTGAAGTTCAAACCAAGCATCAGAATGGAGGGAAAAAGGGGATTTAAGTGACTTTGAACGTGACATGGTTGTTGGTGCCAGATGTGCTGGCCCGAGTATTTCAAAAACTGCTGATCTACTGGGATTTTCATGAACAATCATCTCTTGGGTTTACAGAGAATGGTCCGAAAAAGAGAAAATATCCAGTCAGCGGAAGTTGTGTGGATGAAAATGCCTTGTTCTTGTCAGAGGCTCAGAGGAGAATGGATAGACTGGTTCAAGATGATTGAAAAGCAACAGTAACTCATGTGAACATGGACTCTGTGGAATGTTTCCAACATCTTGTTGAATCTATGCCATGAAGAATTAAGGAAGTTCTGAAGGTAAAATGGGGTCCAACTCAGTACTAGCAAGGTGTACCTAATAAAGTGGACGATGAGTGTATATGTGAAGTTCTAATACTAATAAAGACATGGTCAAACATATATATATATATATATATATATATATATATATATATATATATATATGAAGTTATAATATACTACTAACAAGGACATGGTCAAATGCATACTGTATAAGTGCAGTTCTAGTACTAACAAGTATATGACCAAACACATACACTATATGTGAAGTTATAATAGTACAAAGGACATGGTCAAACACATACTGTATATGTGCAGTTCTAAAATTAGCCAGGACATGGCCAAACACACATGTGAAATTCTAATATTAACAAGGACATGGTTAAACACATTCTTTCAACAAGGACATGGTCAAACACATATATGTGAAGTTCTAATACTAACAAGGACATGGTCAAACACATATATGTGAAGTTCTAATACTAACAAGGACATGGTCAAACACATATATGTGAAGTTCTAATACTAACAAGGACATGGTCAAACACATATATGTGAAGTTCTAATACTAAAAAGGACATGGTGAAATATATATATGATTATAATACTGTATATGTGATGTTTTCATACTAACAAGAACATAACCAAACACATATATGTGCAGTTTTAATACTAACAAGGACATGGCCAAATATATACTGTATATGATTATTATACTAACAAGCAGGGCCATGAATAAGGGGGTACCACCAGTCCTCCTGTATGGGGCCTAAGCCAGAAGGGGGGCCCAGGCAACTGGGTGAATAGAATGTGGGCAGGGAGGGTGATTGGCACAGAGGGGGGCAATTACAGCCAGCTTATAGCCGGCTTCTTCTCCTCTCCTGCTGGCTTTCAGCTGCAGTAGAGAGAACCATACAGGGGATTGGTTCCACTAATTGCCCACCCCCCACCACACCCATCACCCTCCCTGTGCACAATATATGTCCCCTTCTGCCTAGGCCCCTCACCCTTGCAATGCTTCTGGCTTCCCTCCTCTCCTTCCCACCAGCAGCTGCAAGCACACTGCAATACACTGCAAGTTGCAATAGGATCCTTCAGGATGGAGAATGGAAGAAGTGTCCAGTTACCATACCCTTCCTTTCCTGAATGAACACAATGAGTGATCAGCACCCATCACTTACTGTGTTCATTCATAACTGAAGCATAGTAAACTGTGTTTTGGGGAAGGCCGCCCTGTCAGGTTGGCTGTATGGGGCCCCGTGGTTTCTAACAGCAACCCTGTAAACAAGGACATGGACAAATATAAACAGTATATGATTATGATACTAACAAGAACATGGCCAAACACATATATATATATATATATATATATATATATAATGTTATAATACTAACAAAGACATGGCCAAACGCATATATGTGGAGTTCTATTACTAGCAAGGACACAGCCAAACACATGTATGTGACGTTATAATACTAACAATGATTTGAGATTACATCCACTTCAATCTTGGCCTCTTTAAATGGACAATAAAAACTTCCGTATTTTTATTTTCCTCATTGTAACTTCACCAAGTTTTACTGACTGCACACAGCAGGGCTGTTCTAATCATTTCCTTATTTTCCAGTTCTCTAATTTACTATTGACTGCTAAAGACCCACAGTAAAGGCCTCGGTGGGGTCACTCACAGAATTGTCTTGTACTGCTTTCCCATACAATACACTTTGCTTTTCATTAATCCCAGCATTGATTCCAGGTTAACAGATCCATCTAGACTCCCTTATGTTCATCTTGGGAAATTACTGAAGGCCTTAATGCGAATGCACTTACTATTGTAGTCTCGGAGATTTAAACAGAACCGGAGAATATTACCGGCGGTGAGTGCAGTTCGGAAAGACTCTGGCTTTGATACATTGGCGTTGTAATGTAGACAGGGTAATTAAGTCTCCAGAACACTGAGTACTGTGAGCAATTTAATTGAAAATGAACCCAGACTGTTTTCCTCGGAAATGAGTTAACAAGGACAAACTTCACGCATTCCCGGCTGCAAAGCCTACTCTGGACAAAGCTACTGCGTTTATAATATAAAAAACTGTATAACTACTGAGAGCAATGCCAGACACCAATCTGACAGAACAAAAACAATGAAGTCTATATTTAAATCTCTTGGGGATCAAATCCATATTTATAGATACAGATGTGAATGTGATTAAAGTAAATAATGGTATGAATGTAATATGTTAATATACTGTAATGCCTTTTTTAAATAATCCTTTTTCTATACTATAGTTTGAACAACTCCAGACAGATATCAAGTAAAATCATTAATTGATGCAGTTATGTATTCATTAAAAATCAGTAAGGAGTTTATTTAGCAATAATTCACCGGGGAACCTCACCAAGAGAAAAAATAGCTAAATTCATCAACGGGATTCAGGTACCGTTTTTTTTTTCAGGATGTGTCCTAAGTATTATATGCAAGTTTTGTTAATGTGGATATTGCCAGGATGAGTTTTGATAGTACAATAACAGCTAGTTTTCATCTTTGGATGAATCTTTGTGGTAATGTTTTGGGTGAATCTTGTAACATAACTAGAAAGTTTTTGCACACATTTGCTTTCCATGGTGCTGAAAACTTGTATAACTACAGTAACAGTTACATAGTCTGGCTGAAAAAAGACAAACGTCCATCCAGTTCAACCATTAGAAAAAAAAAAAAAGTTATAATCCTACACCCACAGTTGATCCAGAGGAAGGCAACCCCCCCCCCCCAGCAAAGCATGATTCAATTTGCTCCTGCAGGGGAAAAAACTCCCTGATCAATCGGATATTCCCTGGATCAACTTTGACCTATAAATGTTAGTATCCAGTTATATTCTGTGTATCTAAGGAATCCAGGCCTTTTTTAAAGCAATCCACGGAGCTGGCCAGAATCAACTCTTGAGGGAGTCTATTCCAAATTTTCACAGCTCTCACTTTGAAGAAACCTTTCCGTGTTTGGAGATTACATTTCTTTTCCTCCAGATGTAAAGAGTGCCCCCTTGTCCTCTGTGATGATCTCAGGGTGAATAGCTCTACCCCGTGTTCACTATATGAACCACTGATGTATTTATACATGTTGATCATATCCCCCCTTAATCTCCTCTTCTCAAAAGAGAATACATTCAGTTCCTCTAATCTTTCCTCATAGCTGAGCTCCTCCATGCCTCTTATCAGTTTAGTTGCCCTTCTCTGTACTTTCTCCAGTTCCCCAATGTTATTTTTGTGAATTGGTGCCCAAAACTGAACTGCATATTCCAGATGAGGTCTTACTAATGATTTGTACCGGGGTAATATGATATATCTCTCTCTGGAGTCTATACCTCTTTTAATACGAGAGGATTTTTCTCGCTTTAGAAGCCGCAGCTTGGCATTGCATGCCATTATTAAGCTTGTGATCTACCAGAACCCCCAGATCCTTCTCCACCATTGATTCCCCCAGTTGTATCCCCCCATATGTATGCTGTATGCATATTCTTAGCCCCCAAGTGAAGAACCTTACATTTGTACGTTGGAGACATCCTGTAAGGACGTTATTCCACTGCACAGCTTGGTGTCATCTGGAAAGACTGAAATGGGATTTTTAATCCCAGACCCTATATTGTTTATAAATATATTAAACAGTGAGGGTCCCAACACTGAACCTTGGGGTACACCACTGACAACCCTAGGCCATGCAAAGTATGAATCATTAACCACTACTCTCTGAATACAATCTTTTAGCCAGTTTTCTATCCATTTACGTACAGATTTTTCCAAGCCTGTAGACTTTACCTTACACATTTGCCATGTGTGGGGAACTATGTCAAACGCTTTTGCAAAATCCAAGTATACCACGTCCACCACCACCCCTCTGTCCAAGGTTTTACTCACCCCCTCATAAAAAGAAATCAGATTTGTTTGACAACTTCTGTCTCTCATGAATCCATGCTGTCTGTTACTTACAATATTTTTTTTAGCAAGAACTCCTCTATGTGGTCTTTTATTAAACTCTCCAGTATCTTCCCAACTGTAGAAGTTAAACTAACAGATCTATAATTACTTGATAAAGATTTTGACCCCTTTTTAAATATTGGCACCACATTGACCTTATGCCAATCCAATGGTACTATGCCAGTCATTAAAGAGTCTCTAAAAATTAGAAACAATGGCTTTGAAATGACAGAGCTCAACTCTTTAAGGACCCGTGGGTGTATGCCATCCGGTCCAGGTGCTTTATTCACCTTTATGATGTCTAAATATTTTTGGATCATATCAATTGTGAGCCAATGTGGATCGTCTGGAGCTGTGTTAATACCATCCCCATTATGGACAAGAGCTCCCCCATGCTCCTTTGTATACACAGAGCTGAAGAAGATATTAAATAAATTTGCCTTCTCTTTGTCCCCAGTCACCCACTCTAGATTATTTTGTAAAGGGCCTACATGATCGAACCGGAGCTTTTTACTATTAATACATTTGAAGAATTTTTTAGGGTTGGTTCTGCTATCTTTTGCAATCTGTCGCTCGTTTTCAATTTTTTCAGCCTTTATTTCCTTTTTTGCATATTTTATTATATTCTTTGTAATGTTTAAACAATGATAGCATTCCTTCATTTTTATATTTAATAAAAGCTTTTTTTTTTATCTATAGCTTTTTTAACTTTGGCCGTATGCTACATAGGTTTGATTTTTAGTCTTTTAAACTTGTTGCCCATGGGAATATATTTTGCAGTGTGTTCACATAAAGTCTTTTGAATAACTCCCATTTCTGTGTTGTGTTCATGGATGCCAATATTCCCTCCCAGTCTAAGTCTTGGAGAGCAGCTCTCAGCCTTGAAAAATTAGCTCTATTAACATTGAGCGTTTTTATTTTTCCCATATGTGCTTGCTGTTTACAGCTAACAATAAATGAAATCATGTTATGGTCACTGCTACTCAGATGTTCTTTTATATAGACGTTCATAATAAGCTCAGCATGGTTTGAGATTAACAAGTTTAGCAGAGCATCATTCCTAGTAGGGGCCTCTATGAACTGTACCATAAAATTGTCCTGTAGTAGGTTTTTTTGCCCTTTAACTGTTCCTGCAGTACCATTACTCCAGTCAATTTCTGGGTAGTTAAAATCCCCCATTATTATCACTGTCCCAGCTCTTGAAGCCCTTTCGATCTGTGCAAGGAGCTGAGTCTCCACCTCCTCATTAACACTGTGAGGCCTATAACAAACTCCAATAATTACCTTTGTAGTACACACCCCCATGTGTAGTTCCACCCATAATACTTCAGCCTCATCACACTCTCCATCAACTAGGTCCTCCTTCACATTCGCTCTGAGATCACTTCTCACATAGAGACAGCCACCACCACCTTTCCTATTTACCCTGTCTCTCCGAAAGAGGACATAGCCAGGAATATTAATGGACTAGTCATGTGAAGAATGAAGCCAAGATTCTGCAATACCAATTAAATCATAGTTCTCTTCATGCACTAAGGCTTCCAACTCACCTATTTTGCTTGGCAGACGTCTGGCATTGGTGAACAAACACTTTAATTCATTTAATTCATTCAGTTGAGTCACTTGGCCTTGTTATCATGTCCTTTGCATGAAAAGATGGGGACTGGGGTGCAGAAAAATGGCAGCAGGTGCTCTGAGGTGATATGTCAAAATTTGAAATATTTGGCTGTAGTAGGAGGAAGTTTGTTTGCGAAGGGCTGGAGAGCTGTACAGTAATGAGGGTCTGCAGGCAACAGTGAAGCATGGAGGAGGTTCCTTGTAAGTTTGGGGCTGCCTTTCTGCAACTGGAGTTGGAGATTTGCTTAGGATCAATGATGTCCTCATTGCTGAGAGACACAGAACTGATGCTTATCCATCATGCCATACCATCAGTGAGGCGGGTGATTGGCTCCAAATTAATTCTGCAGCAAGCCAACGACTCCAAACATACAGCCAGTGTCATTAAGAACTACTGTATCTTCAGCATAAAGAAGAACAAGGAGTCCTGGAAATGATGGTTTGGCCCCCACATAGCTCTAATCTCAACATCATGGAGTCTGTCTGGGATTACATCAAGAGACTGAAGTATCTGAGGCAGCCTATATTCACAGAAGGTCTGTGGTTAGTTCTCCATGAAATTTGGAACAACCTACCTGCAGCGTTTCTTCAAAAACTGTATGCAAATGTACCTAGAAGAACTGATGCGCGTTTGAAGGCAAAAGGATGGTCACACCAAATATTGATTTGATTTGGATTTCTATTCTGTTCATTTACTTTCCATTTTGTTAATTGATAAAAATAAACTATTAACACTTTTATTTCTGAAAGTATTCTTAATTTACAGCATTTTTTCATACCTGCCTAAGACTTTTGCACAGTTCGGTAAATAAATAAAAGCTGACCATTGTAAGCACCCTTGTCAGTGGTAAATGGTTTGGCTCAACCCTCTTTTACTGGACAGCTTGATCTGTTAAAGGTAGTTGGAAAACAACTGACTTACTGGCTAGATCACCAGGCAAACATAAACAAAAAAATGCCTAAAAGAGAAAATGAATGCAGCCACAACATTGAAGTATTGGTAAGCTGAAATATATAACATTTGGGGTTTAGATACACTTTAACTGTAGTAACCTGTAGCAACCAATCTGAATTCACTCTACTGATGTTAACTCAGTATATGATGGTTTTTGGTTGCAATAGGCTGTGAATCAACACAGTGCTTTACACCGTGTATTGAAGAAGGCAGTGCTCTACATTAAACCTTTCTAGAAACTCCTTTGTAACATTTGTAACAAGTACTACTTTAGTTCACAATAACAGAAACAGCTAGAGCACAGAATCTGATGTTATATATTTACCGCCAACCCTTTACCCTGCCCGAAGTATTCTTCTAACGTTTCCAGGTAACAGCTGTATAGTTTTCATCCTGTTGTTAGACAAGCAGATCACAGAGTAGAAATCCTTTAACTAGAGTCTGAAAGTGCTGGCTTCTTTCTCTTTACTGCTGCAAAACCTTTTGAACCGCCATTGATTTGTGCCTCGATATGTGAATTACTTGTACAGCAGATATAAGATGACATTAGGAAGCTCGAAAATCGAACATGGTTACCATTGTTGATGGAAGCTAATGCATTTGTAACCCAATAAAAAAAAAAAAACACTTTTCCTTTTTTGTTTTTGTTTTACAGGACTATTGACAGCATTTCTGTAGGCAAAGCCAGTTTTTAAATGGACAAAAGGACAAAATGTACTTAAAGTTTATCTGAATGCAAAACTTTTTCTTTAGTTTTGGACAGAGTTGACAGGGATTAGAACATGTCAGTTTTTATTTCTGTCTAAGCTCCCATTAGGGAGATTCACCCTCTCTATTTGTCCTGTTTAGCATTAGCATTGGAAGTGAAAAAACAAACAAAGTTTGGGTTGTCCACAGAAAACTACTAGAGGGGAAATCATCCAATGGGGACACTAGTTCTGGTGACCTGGAATTCCCTTAGTTTGCAGGAAATGCCTCTCACTTTCTGTTTTGGATATGGGACAGGAAGTGAAGGGAAATCTCCGTAATGGGACACGGATAGCAAAAAATAAACCAACAGGGGTTATGACCCTCCCATACTCTATCCAAAATGAAAAAAATGTTTTGCCTATAGTTCTACTTTTATACAATTTTTGTGATTTATGTTAAGCTGGCCATAGAAAATCAGCTACCACTTCAGCCATTTTAATCAGCTACACCTTTGATTGACCATTTTTGTAGAAGAGGATTGTTCAGAAATGTCCTAATGCCTCATCTGTGGTTTCTTCTGTCTAAACCAGTCATTCTCAACCAGGGTTGCATGGAACTATACGGCTCCTCCAAGATGTCTGGGTATTCCTTTAGCTGTGGCTAACTGACCTCCCATCTGATGGTACCTGCATAGTTACAGATCCAAGCCACTTGGCAGAGCCAGTAGCATGCCTGCAAGGGTGTCATTCTTGCCAGAGGGGCATTCTTCCAACTTACCACCACCAATGTAAGGGGCATTTTCCCAATTACCCCAGATGGACTAATTTTACCAGGGGTTCCCTGAGATATAAAAATGATTTCAAAGGTTCCTCTGGGGTAAAAAGATTGGGAAAGACTGATCTACACCCTTAATATGCCATCTAGTAGCCATAGGTATATTACTAATATAGATAGCATCTCTGCTTAAAGTGACTGTCACTTTAACAAAATGAAAAAAAAGTATAAAGTACTTACTGTACCTCCACTAAAACCTCCAGGTTTTAGTGCCCTGCATTCTGACCTAATGCTATGCCATTCTGGGGAATAGTTATATTGCTATATGGTAGTGTAAAAGCTTGTCTGCTCCCCATATATTCAAATAGGCCCATCACTATGACTGGCAACCTCACTGGCCAATAGGAATGTATGGGAGGTGGAAGATCAAGGGCAAGCTTTGATATTTTGCTAAAGCTTCTGACCAGAATTCCCTGGCGTTTGGGAAGAGTGGCAGCATAGAAAGCTGGCAGCTTATCAGAAACCCTTTATTAAAAGAAAAAATCAGTGTAATTAACTAGTTGCCGACCGCAGATAGCCGAATGACAGCTACACTGTGGCCGGCCAGTTCTGGGAGGGCGTCATATGACGTCCTCCCAGAACGCGCTTTCCTGCGCGCCCCCGGGGGCGCTCACCCGGCGATCTCCGTGATCACTGTGTCCTATGGACACAACTGATCGCATGATGTGGTAAAAGGGCAATCACAGTGGCTTTTTACCACATGATCAGCCGTGTCCAATGACAGGCTGATCACAAGGAAATGCAATTGCTGGTTCTCGGCTGCACTTTCCTCATGCTGTCCAAATGTGGGGAAAGTACTGCTGAGAACCGGCAGTTGTCAGAGCAGGGATTGGCACCGATCATCAGGGCACTGATGATCAGTGCCCTGATGATCGGTGGCCAGAAGTGGCACCCACCAGTTCCGCCCACCTGTGCCCAGCAGTGCCACCCACATGTGTCACCCACCTGTGCCCATCAGTGCCACCCACCTGTGTCACCCACCTGTGCCCATCAGTGCCAACCACCTGTGCCCATCAGTGCCACCCACCTGTGCCCATCAGTACAGCCCAGCAGTGCCACCAGTCAGTGCCCAGCAGGTGTGCCAGTCAGTGTCCAGCAGTTGTGCCAGTCAGTGCCCAGCAGTGCCGCCAGTAAGTGCCCAACAGTGCTGCCAGTCAGTGCCCAACAGTGCCGCCAGTCAGTGCCGCCTGTCAGTGCTGACTATCATACCCATCATCAGTGCTGCCTATCAGTTCCGCCTATCATTTCCACCTATCAGTGCCACCTCATCAGTGCCGCCTAGCAGTGCCCATCAGTGCCGCCTATCAGTGCCCATCAGTGCTGCCTATCAGTGCAGCCTCATCAACGCACATCAGTGAAGGAGAAAAATTACCTGTTTTCAAAATTTTATAATAGAAACAAAGAAACTTTTTTTTCAAATTTTTTGCTCTTTTTTTCTTTATAGCGCAAAAAGTAAAAACACCCAGCAGCGAGTAAATACCAGCAAAAGAAAGCTCTATTTGTGAGGAAAAAAAAAAAAAATTTAATATGGGTATAATGTTGCATGACCACACAATTGTCATTCAAAGTGCGACAGCGCTGAAAGCTGAAAATTGGCCTGGTAAGGAAGGGGGTATAAGTGCCCGCTAGGCAAGTGGTTAAAACCCCACGCTGGCACAATTTGCAAAGGGTCTCCCAGAAGCTTAAAAAAAGTAAATCTTACTTATTCTCTGACACTGTCACCACCAGTAATTTCTCTTTGCAACAAGAAGTCATCAGGAAGACTGAGGACATACTGTGAGTGCAGGATGCCAATGAGTCGCCGCCCAGGGGGAGGGGGGGTTGCAGTGTCCAACCAGAAGAATGCTAAAATTATTAACACTCTTGTCAGTATACGGGTCTGATCACCACTGCATAGAATCCAAAAGGACCCTGCTCACCAAGTGACAAATAAAGCAACAAATACACAATGAGGAATCTCTGTGGGGGTAAATTAGTGCTGGAGTCAAAATAAATAATATTTAGACCTTAGTACAAGCTCATGTGTATCCTAACTTTTTATTTTTATTATTGTCACCAAGCATTAGATTTTCACTGATCTATGCTCCATTCATAAAACATTGTAAAACCTAAGCAGGCATGCATTTCTAGTAATTGATTCGGAGTGGTTTAAGTAATAATGTACACCAGTAAATGTTGACTTTATGTAACATATATCATATAGCAGAGTGTCAGGTCATTTTTCCTCTACCTGAATCAGCAGCATAAAGTTCAGACGCAGCAGTTCAAGCCGCGATTGGCAAAGAATTTAAGTCCAGGCATATAATCCCTTCTATGATTTTCTTCTTTTTTTATACCTGCTCGCTCAGTAGCAGAAAAGTATTTATTTTACAGATTTCTTAAGTCAGCACATTTGGAAAACATCAATCATACAGCCAATAAAAAAAACACAAAATAACAGCTAACGAATATGTAACATCACCTAGACCGCAAATAAATTAATCACACGCTGGGGAAATATACTCCTTAGTTGGCTGTTTTTTTGATAGGAACTGTAAAATGTAGATTGTTTTATTGACTTCGTGAAAAGAATAGGTCAAAGGAAACAAACAGTGAGAGGTGGTCTTTAATGAATGTAGCCCGAATAAAAAATGCTGTCCTGTCTTTGACACCATATTTGTTACATATGCAAAAACGTGTGTGTGTGTATATACAATATATATATATATATATACAGTTAGGTCCATATATACAGTATTTGGACACAGGCACAATTTTAGATTTTTTTAGTATTTACCAAGACGTATTCAAGCTATAGTTCTATAATGGATATGGGCTGAAAGTGCACACTCTCAGGTTTAATTTAAGGGTATGTACATCCAAATTGGAGAAAGGGTTTAGGAATTACAGCTCTTAAGAGTAGACATCCCCCTTTTTCAAGGGACCAAAAGAAATTGGACAAATGAATATAAACAAAAATAAAATGTTCATTTGTAATATTTTGTTGAGAATCCTTTACTGGCAATGACTGCCTGAAGTCTGGAACCCATGGACATTACCAAAGACTGGGTTTGCTCCTTTCTGATGCTTTGCCAGGCTATAACTGCAGCTGTCTTCAGTTGTTCTTTGTTTGTGGGTCTTTCTGCCTTTAGTTTTGCTTTCAGCAAGTGTAATGCATGCTCAATTGGCTTGAGATCAGGTGATTGACTCAGCCATTGCAGAATATTCCACTTCTTTTCCTTCAAAAGCTCCTGGGTTGCTTTTACAGTGTGTTTTGGATCATTGTCCATTTGTACTGTGAAGAGCCGTCCAATCACCTTTGCTGCATTTGGCTGAATCTGGGCTGACAGTATATCTCTAAACACTGCAGAATTCATCCGGCTGCTTCTGTCTTCTGTCACATCATCAATAGACACCAATGACCTAGTGCCACTGGAAGCCATGCATGCCCATGCCATCAAACTGGCTCCACCATGTTTTACAGATGACGCTGTGTGCTTTGGATCATGAGCTGTTCCAAGCCTTCTCAACACTTTTTTCTTCCCATCATTCTGGTACAGATTAATCTTTGTGCCATCCATCCAAAGAATGCTTTTTCAGAACTGGTCTGGTTTTTTTAGATGTTTTTTGGCAAAGCCTAATCTGGCTTTTCTATTCTTAAGCCTTATGAATGGTTTGCACCGTGTGGTGAACCCTCTGTATTTGCTCTTGTGAAATCTTCTCTTGATTGTAGACTTTGACAATGATACGCCCACCTCCTGGAAAGTGTCCTTCACTTGTCTGGATGTTGTGAATGGGTTTTTCTTTACCATAGAGAGGATCCTGCGATCATCCACCACTGTTGTCTTCCGTGGACGTCCATGTCTTTTTATGTTGCTGAGCTCACCCGTGCATTCTTCTTTCCTCAGAATATACCAAACTGTTGATTTGGTCACTCCTAATGTTGTTGCTATCTCTCTGATGGATTTGTTTCGTTTTTGAAGCCTTACAATGGCTTGATTCACTTGCATAGACAGCTCCTTTGAACGCATAATGTAGGTTCACAGCAATAGATTCCGAATGCAAATACCAGCCTTAGAATCAACTCCAGACCTTTTACCTGCTTAATTGATGAAGAAATAACGAAGGAGTAGCCCACACCTGGCCATTAAACAGCTTTTGATTCAACTGTCCAATTACTTTTGGTCCCTTCAAAAAGGGGGATGACTACTCTTAAGAGCTGTACTTCCTAAACCCTTCCTCCAATTTGGATGTACATACCCTCAAATTAAACCTGAGAGCATGCACTTTCAGCCCATATCCATTACATAACTATAGCTTGAATATGTTTTGGTAAATATCTGAAGAAAACTAAAATTGTGCCTGTGTCCAAATATATAGGGACCTAACTATATATATACATATATAATATATAAATAATAAATTCAGAATAAGACACCATGTCAATCGCTAGCTTCTCCTCTGGTGAGTAGTATATACTATATATATTCCTATGTAGATTAGGGCCAGTGTTGTGCTTGCCACAATACTGCTTCTCTTCCTGTACAAATCTTCTAGAATGCTAAAGCTGCTGAAGCAAGTAAAATGCAGGTCAACTACACCTGCATTAAAATTTGAATGATCTCAGAAGCATCTTAGACTGCTGTCAAAAGCACCCTGCAATTGCCTTTCAAAGCTTGTCAACACAGGCCCTAACTTAGTTTGAGATGGAATGAATAGGCTTCAAACCCTGCCTATTATTTATTATTTGTAGATTTTATGTCCCAAGTAACATATTCTCTATTCATTTCTTATTTCTTATCTTGGTGTTACAGACAGGATGTGAGTACAAATCTCGAAGGGGACAAGAAAACAATATCCCTTTCCGTGCTCTGGTAAAAAAAAAAGTGATTTTATTGTAGTTTCTCTGTTAGAGAGATTTCACTTCCTGTACCAGTGGCCACTATTACTGACTGTAAGTAAGGGAAAAATCTTAATCAGGACTAGTGACAGGACAAGGTCGTCCAGTGCTAAGGGTGATGAGGCCTGTGTCCCCCTCCCTTTGTGATGTGTGCGCATGATGGTCCCACCCTCATCCAATGTAGACACCCAATCATCATACCCAAACACAGAATAAAGGGGCAGGATTTTGTAATCTACAGAGTGAAAGGGTCAGGTGTGTGTAACCTACAGAGTGCAGGGGTCAGGAGTGGATATCCTAAAGAGTGCAGAGGTCAGCAGTGGGTAAAACTGTGAAAGGGTCAGGAGTGGGTACCCTACAGTTTGAAAGGGTCAGATGTGGGTAACCTACTGAGTGAAAGGGTCAGGAATGGGTAACCTACAGAGTACAGGGGTTAGGAGTGGGTTACTTACATATTGAAAGGGTCAGATGTGGGTAACCTACAGAGTGAAAGGGCTGGAGTGGGTAACCCACAGATTGCAGGGGTCACAAGTGGGTAACTTACAAATTGAAAGGGTCAGATTTGGGTAACTACAGAGTGAAGGGGTCAGGAATAGGAAACCTATGGAGTGCAGAGGTCAGTAGTAGCTGAAAGAGTGAAAGGGTCAGAGGCAGGAAATCTACAGAGTGCAGAGGTCAGAGTGGGTAACATACAGAGTGCAGGGGTCAGGAGTGGGTACCCTACTGAGTGACATAGTCAGATGAGGGTAACCTACAGAGTGAAAGGGTCAGGAGTGGGTAACCTAGAGAGTGCAGGGGTCAGGAGTGGGTAACCTACAAAGTGAAGGAGTCAGGAGTGGGTACCCTACAGAGTGCAGTGGTCAGGAGTGGGTACCCTACAGAGTGAAAGGGTCAGGAGTTGGTAACCTACAGAGTGCAGGGGTCAGGGGTGGCTAACCTAAAGAACACAGGGGTCAAAAATGGGTAAAAACAGAGTGTAAGGGTTAAGGAATGGGTAACCTACAGAGTGGAGTGTAGGGGTCAGGAGTGGTTATTCTACAGAGTGAATGGGTCAAGAGTGGGTAACCCACAGAATACAGGGCTAGGAGTGGGTAACCTATAGAATGCAGATATCAGGAGTGGGTAATCTACAGAGTGAAGGGATCAGGAGTGAGTAACCACTCAGAGTGCACACACACAAGCACACACGCACACACTCAGTAACATGAATCTTTACATCATAATCCAGTGTAAATATATGAAAATCATTGATGAAATGACTCAACAAGCCAGGTTCTACTTACATATTGAAAGGGTCAGATGTGGGTAACCTACAGATTGGATGGGTCACAAGTGGGTAAATCATTGATAAAATGACTCAACAAGCCAGGTTCTACTAAAAACCGAAATACATCATTTTAGTTGGACTGAACTGTTAATGTTCATGAAGACGCTAATAATACACATAATGGTAATTCCAATGATTATGACACTGTGCTCCCCTATGCTAACAGCTACAGTAGCTAGGTTCACAAGTTATCAGAGCTGCAAAAACCTGTGTCCTTTAGTACAAAATTCCTTTTCCTTTCACAGCTATGATAGCAGGTCACAAGCCACAGTAGGAGGGATCCTTGCCATCCCCAAATTATATGTGGAGGCATACATATACATACATACGTGCACACTCACAAACTGTATACACACACACACATACTCTCTCTCTAATGCATGCCGTCACACACATGCACACACTCACATACATACTCTTATACACACACACAGGCACTGACCCCCAGAAGTTGTTCAGTTCAGACTGTCTGTCAAAGAGGAAGGATGTTAAATTGGTATAGTTTTTTTAAAAAAATAAATCTGTCAGTTTACAATAATAATTTAAACACCTAATTGAGACCTGTTCTAAAGAAAACCATGGAGTCCTACATTTCGGTCTTTTCCTTCTGAAAATGCTGTATGTCTGACTGACACTGGAACACTGGATTACATATGGTCGCCGAACTGGAACAAGCAAGCAGATTGAGACTTTCAAGACCTCCACACTTGTTTCTGGTCAGTGATTTAGGAAGTATCAAAGTCATAGGGTCAGTATGACAGATAGGTAACTGGCATTCTCACACACAGATCATCAATGGCGTTGTCAGTGCTTTAGGCTTCTGGCAGGATTACATTATCCTTTAGCTGTTTCTATGATGATTATTTATAAGACCACTCAGCTGAGATAAAGATATAGTTTGCACAGTAACTTAATGACTTGCATTACCGGGATTATCATCAAAATCTCAGAAGCCCCTAATTCCAACAGTGATGGAACCCCTCCTTACTCATTTGCTCATTAAATAGAACTTGGAATTGACACAATCACAATACAAAAATGGCTCCAGCCTTCTAAATTGAGATGAAGGCATTGTCCAGGGAGTACTATAATCTCTGTAAGAGTGTACCTGGAAGTGTTGAACTTACATATTATGCACTTAACATGAAAAAATATATCTGATGTTAGTTTCACTTTAAACTGAAAGACCGACTATACTGCATAAAAAAATGAATCGCTCCTCTGGAGAAGTGGCCATTGGTATTGCTTTTATTGAAGTTGTAAAATAAATTTGATTTAATTTAAGCAGGAAGTAAATGTAATTTCATATCAGCGGGACATGTTGCTCCCTGTCATTTTCACTTGGTGAGTGTATCTGTAGAAGCATGCTGCGCGTGGCCCTTAGCTTGCACAGAACATCACACACCTTACAAATTGCTTCTGCTGTTCGGGCCTAGCCCAGTAAAATTGTACCGTGACATCAAAGACCCAGAGAAACACAGGAAAACACTTACTAAACAAGAGTTGACAAGAAAGATATTGAACACGACAAAAGCCAAACCTTGGTGAAACAGAAAAAGTAAAGTAGAAGGAATACATGAACTGAGGATAAAGACAATTTCCTTTGGCCTGCCTTTGTGACAAGCCTCAAGAAACTCAATATGTCAAAGACTGACTAGAAAAACTATTCCGCAATGCGTGTTTTTTTGTGTCACACCACATGCAGAAAATACAGGGGGAATTTACACGATTTTTTCACATTCAATTTTATTGTAACTAAAGAATTCTTGCACTATAGGGGTCTAGTTATAAACATTTTTTTTGTACAAATGTACCATCATTTGTGCAAAAGTCATAAATATTACCTGTAATGTTTTTAATATGTGTGAAATGTAATTGTCTTTTATGTTCCCTAACATTTCCTAAGAAAAAATAGACTAAAGCAGCCCATGGATTATGCAATTTTCTTTTCTTGCATGGGTGGAAGGGAAGAAAATAGCTCGATTCCCCATCAACACAGTCAGTGTTGATGGGAGAATCCCTCCCAGTGCAATTGTGTATGCTGAAGCCTTTCCTGCCAGCAGAATACAAAGATCACTGCTGGCAACTATAGCCCCGGCAGTGATCTGGCAAAAAACCCGACAGTCTGGTTGTACTGAAGTCGATTGACAGATCAACATAAGTATAACCAGCCTGCCTATAGCTGGATCGAATCTCAGCTCGTTGATGCTGAACCGGGCAAGACTTGATCCATCTGTGGCCTGCTTAAGAACATTCAACCAGCAGAGAAAACAGAGTAAAACATTAGCCCAAGAACATGCAACCAATAGGGTAAGTAGCCTAAAACAATAGTCTAAAAGCATTGGATAAAGAAAATAGCCTAAAACAATAGCTTAAGAGCATGCAGCCAATAGAGTAAATAGCCTAAAACATCATTGTATAGAGCAAACAGCCTAAGAACATGCAACCAATAGAGTAAATAGCGTATAACAATAGCCTAACAACACTGGTAAGAGAAATAGCTTCAAACAACAGCCTAGGAACATACAACTAAAAAAGTAGAAAGCCTAAAACAAAAGCCTAACAGCACTGGATAGAAAAAATAGCTTAACAACATTGGATAGAGAGAATAGCCTAAAACGATAGCCTAAGAACATGCAACCAATAAGGTAAATCGCTTAAAAACAATAGACTAAGACTATTCAACCAGAAGAGAGAATTGTAATATAAGGTATACCTCTGCATTGAATTGATAGTGATGAAAACATACACTTTTCACAACAGAACAATGATTAGATTCCAAATCAAAAAACGCTGAACTATAGGATAAAATATGATAATGGAAAGATAGCACTTAACTCTAGGCGAAACTAATGAAAATTTAGTAAAGTGTATATTGGCTTTCTACATTTCCCAATAAAACTCTGCAAGAATGCCCAGAAAAAGGCCATAGGTAAATAACAAGCATGGTCTCGGGATGGGTTGGAGTCTGCAGTGGCCTGTCCACCCACCTGCCAAAAGCAAATGTCCATCTGCTGGCCATCTGACCTCCCTTATTGGGTTGTTAGTAAGCCGACGGAGGCATGATGCATCCCTGGCCCACATATGAATGTTAAAAATTGGAATGCTGGTTAACATCATTGACCAAATCAGATCATGACCATATTTGGCCAATGATGTTGGCCAGCATTCAAATAATGGCAACCAGGATCATTAAATAAGGGTGGTGCTGTTATCTCGAGACACAACCTGGGGCACAGCATCTTTAGGACAGAGGGCAAAGATGCAAATCTTGAACAGTTGGCATTTATGGTATTCAGACAGCCACCATGGGTGCAATAGCACTGAATACAATAGTTAGGCATGCAGATACCACCATACATGTTGTTTAGCATGGATGAAGGAACCTATTAATGTTCTCCAATTCAATCCACTTTTAACTGTTTATGGCTAGCCAAAAGCTGCTGGCCAAACCCCATGTACTGAATGCCAAATAAAAGGCTTGGGTCAATTTAAGATCAAAAGAATGATCCCTGCAAATACTGGCATCCTTATCTTTCCAGAGTCTGCAGAAAGGGGGGTGAATATATATTTATGGAAAGAAGAAAATTTATTTTCACTTAAATTCTGTGGTAACCTGTATTAGGGACATTTCATATCTTGGTCCACTTACACCCACAGGCTATGAAAACATAATAACCCAAATATTTTAGAAGAGCTACATAACAGTTCAATAACTCTAAATAAATCTAAGTGTTCCTTTAATAAAATAAACTACACAGCTCATTTCATGGGGAAAAGAACAGAGAAGGCCTCAAGGCCTAAAGAGCCACAAACGTTACCATTAACTCTAATTTAAGGCAAACCATATCACTTTTAACTATAGTACTCCATTATTCATGAATGAGCAAATTTTCCTTCCAGCGGTAATGTTTGGTGAAATTGATAAAGAAGTCCCCAGCTACCGGAGAAAAAATAGAAGGCAAAGGAAAGTTTAGTGTGTGATTCTTTAAGATATAAAAAAGGCTCATTTGTCTAAAATCTACAAGAAGCTAAAAAGTTAGCATTAACCCCAAAAACAGAGAATAATAAGAGAACAAGCAGTAGTGATTACTAATTAACAAAAATAAAGCTTTCTAAATTCTGAATAGCACTCCAGAGCATCCACAGAGTGCTCCACAACATACATGCTACTTAGCGCACCGTGCCCTGCATGAAAGGTTGCATGTTTATTAGGATAAGCATAGGCACAATCTATAGGGTCATCTAGGAACCAAATCAAAAGTATTTTCAAAGCATTAAAAATGTCCTTCTAAGCAATTGTGAAAATATAATTGTTAAACTCTTTACATTATCATAGAGTGTTCTGCCAAGTGCCATCATTTTGTAGTACAGTAACTCGCCATCAAAAAACTTTAAAAATCAACAATCCATGGCAAAAAAAGTGAAAACAGTAGGTATACATCTTTTATATACATTAGTTAAAAAACAATACAAAATGGGAGGTAGACATAAGATGATTGAAATGAGTTAAAAAAGGCTTTAAAACATTAAAACATTTTCTCTCTACAGCTTAAATTATATTATGTACCTGTCTCACAATGTGCAGGCTGCTGGATTCTGTAGATATCATCACTGCAGGGCTGCCCTGTCCTCTTCCTGCTGCTGAACTTCCAGCGTTACAGGGGTATCAGATTTGAGTACCCAGGCTCAGCTGCACTAAAGATGATCTGACAGGTACAAGCCCCTTCCTTCCTTCAGAAAAGTTCTTTCACTCATCACACTGTCTATAACACCATCTGTGAATGGGGGAGAGAATCCTGAGACTGGTCAGACTTTCCCTCATTTACAGGTTGTGTTACAGGCAATGTAATCAGTGAAAGAACATTTCTCATTGGAGGAGAGAGCAGAATGGGGCATGTCCCCATCAGATTATCCTTACTGCGGGTGAGCTTTGAGACTCGAAGCTGTTAACCCCCACAGCACCAGACGTTCAGCAGTAGGAAGAGGACAGGGCAACCCTGCATTGAAAATTTCTACAGAATCCAGCAGCTTGCACATTGTGGAACATAGTTCATTCCAGGTAAGTAATGTAACTAATGCAGAGAAAAATTTTTCTTTTTAACTAAACTGCAGCTTTAATATGCATCATGTTGTGCAGACCTAATAAATCCTGTGTTGAGGTGCATTGGCAGCCTATTCAAGATTTAATCAAAGCTCATTTGAGATATGGTATCAGCCATATAAGAATTTGTGAAGCTGGCATTAATACAGTGATAAAAGTTTTTGGGCCTACCAGAACTTCATTTTCATTGTTATGAATCTAATGTTCAAGTGAGTTGTAGGACAAAATGAAAACTGCGCATGTTGTGAAGTTGGCATATTGACACCATCAAAGGCAAAATATGCAAAATGTTTCCAGCCTTTGAAATATTCTTTGCAGTCTAAGTCCTGGATCTCTTGTGATGTATGAGACAAAAAAGGCCTAATTTGATTTGAAGTGTATTCCTGATTAGCAGGGGTCAAGTGCTGGCATCTGTGCTTAGCTTCTGAGGGGTCTGTTGACAGACCTCTTGGATTCCCTTAAGGTCTATTGACAAATCTGGAGTACCTTCAAACGCACCTCACTACATCTTAGCTGGATCTCGTGTCGCCAGTAAACCTTTTATAAAATCTGGCTTTGGTTTTCCTTAAATTGTACCATTTTGTCTGTGTTTGTTTAGCAGATGGTGAGTGATTGCATGTACTTGTCTACTCTGCTTCCAACATAACCATCCACTTTGGATTCATATAAATCTAAACTTTGTAGTAACATCTGAAAATGGAATGGGGGGCACTCTTTAAAGCTGAACTCTGGGCAGAAATAAAACAACAATGTGTCTGGATACCAAGATTGGCTGTACAAAACTAAAAATCCTTTGTTAGGTAAAACTTTTCTATGTGCAGTTTGGCACATAAATCAACTTATTATGTCACTAATATGAGAGTGGCCATTGCTGACTTTTCATAAGTAGCTAATAACCTAACTGTCATGATTACCCTATGGTAAGTCAAGTCAGTGGTCTAACAACAAACCTCACTATTCCGATAATGCTGTAACCCATATATTATATTGTTGACTACCCATCATTTGTTCAGCATACTCGCACCTTATTTCAGACTTACCTCTAAGTATTTCCTCCTTCAGCACTGATAGCTTCAAGATCCCTGTCACTTCCACTTCTTCCAGACTGGTGTCTTCTCCATTCGCCCATTGGGTGGCCACTGATTATGTAAAATACATTTGTGTACTCAGATTACATTGCCTTGGGCTCATTGTAGGCATCTTACAGATTCTGGTACTGGGTCGGCAGTAAACACGGCACTGCTCACAGTTTTTTGGCAGAAGAGATCTACAAAGTCTTGTTTACCAAAGAACTCTACCTGTCAGCAATTTATTTATTTTGTCACTTTAGCTCTAGGGCAAGTTCACACCTAAATCACACAGGAAGAGGGTCTGTGTTCCTATGTGATACCTGCATGTTCCTGTGTGGTGCGATTTTACAGCCCATTTGATTTAATCTCTTTTCACTTCCTGTCATGGCTATGGGGCAGAAAGTGAAGGGCAGAGGCTGAGTCAGCTACTGGTCCAGGCACCTGGATGGATCCCGAGTTTAAAGTCGGGATCTTTCCAGAGCCTGGACTGGCTGAATGACATCAGCCGACAGCGGGCTTTGGCCCTCTGTTGGCTGAAAATGGGTCACAGGAGTGCAGAACGAAAAGCACTCCTGGGATTCATAAGAGGATCTCCTAAAAAGCACTCTTGGGAACCAAAAGAGCTTTGGCCATACTTCTCCTTTAAAGTGGTTCTAAAGGCAGAAGGTTCCCTACCTTCATGTATATTATGCATAAAGGTAAAATCCTTCAAGGTACAGCTCCCCCCTCAGCGCCCCCTTACACTTAACTAAGCCCCATCTCGATTCAATGTGCATGAGAGTCAGGTCTCTCCCAGGTTTCTTTCTCCTCATTGGCTCACACAGCAGTGGCAGCCATTGGCTCCTGCTGCTGTCAATCATAACCACTGATCCAATGAGGAAAATGTGGGGGGCGGGGTTGGGGCACAGTCTGTGTGTGAATGGACACAGTCCATTCACAGGAGTTTGACTAGGGAACAAGGCTGATTGAGTTCACCCATAGCAAGAGGCTTGCTAATGGGGGCACTTGGCAGGAGGAAGGAGCCAGGATCGCTGGAGGGGGACCCAAAAAGAAGAAGATCGGGGCTGCTCAGTGCAAAACCTTTGCACAGAGCAGGTAAATATAATGTTATAATATAACACGGAAAGGTTTCTTCACAGTAAGAGCTGTGAAAATGTGGAATAGACTCCCTCAAGAGTTGGTTCTGGCCAGCTCAGTGAATTGCTTCAAAAAAGGCCTGGATTCTTTCTTAGATACACAGAATATAACTGGATACTAACATTTATAGGTAAAGTTGATCCAGGGAATATCCGATTGCCTCTCAGGAGATCAGGAAGGAATTTTTCCCCCTGCAGGAGCAAATTGGATCATACTTTGCTGGGTTATTTTTGCCTTCCTCTGGATCAACTGTGGGTATAGGATTATAACTTTTTAAAAACATTTTTAATGGTTGAACTGGATGGACATTTGTCTTTTTTCAGCCAGACTAACTATGTAACCATGTTTGCTATAAAAAAACCCCCAAAAACCTTTAGAATTACTTTAAATATAAAAAAGACTGCACTGGACTGCTTCTATTTTGAGGTCGATATGAAATGAACTTTCAAAGCGTAGGTTTAGGATCATTTCAGAAGCTATTTCTATCTGAGCTTTATACACCTCAGTATTTACAACCAGTACAATCTGAAAATGTGGCTGGGTCCAAAGGGGCAAAACAAAGTAGATAATCCAGAAAAGGGCAAAGAGAGGTAACTGAAGAAAAGAATAGTGTTATAATCGAACGTGGGCTTTAAATATTTTATTTTATTTAAAAAATTTAATTTGCTTACTTCTTTCCAGAACAATTGTTGGAGTGCTGTGTTGAATTAACCTTTAAATAGTCTGATTTAGTCTTTTTTCAATGCCTTTTTTTAAATTGAAAGCTCAGGCATATTCGGCACCATTTCCAGAGTCAGTTGATTGCCGATTAAGAAACGAGAGAATGACTGAACTCTTTCCTAAAACATGTCAGAAATAATTTCAAGTGCTCCTCTGTGTGATGGGGTAATGGCTCTAGGTAGAGCGAAGCCTACAACTTCAATTAAAACGATCACAGGAAATGTAGTGAAATGTCTCACCTAGGCAGGGACAGATTGTTTCGCAGTTCTAATACTTGGATAGAAAATGGGAACATTTTCAGAGACATCCTATGTAGTAATTATGCTACTGTAGCTCATAGAAACTTTCAATGCCAAAACTTTGGGGATGATTTATTAAGGCAAATAGGCTGTTCCTTTGCAAAGGAATTGATCCAAGAGTTGAAGTGGTAGTAAATCTGGGCCCCCTGCAAAGTAATGGCATATTGTGCTAGTATGCATCTCATACTAGCACACTATGAAAGACTTACCTGTAAAACGAAGCCTTCCAGTGCCACGCGGTCATTGCTGACAGGGCTTTCATCTTTACCCGGTCTTCCTTTCCGGTTCATGGGTTCTGGCTGTTTGAATAGCTAAGCCGTGATGATGTCACTCCTGCGCATGCTCAAGGGAGCCATGATTACAGCATTCAGAAGCAATGGAAGACCTCTGCATTAGCGCATGTCAAAGTACATACAGTCAGGTCCATAAATATTGGGACATCGACACAATTCTAACATTTTTGGCTCTATACACCACCACAATGGATTTGAAATGAAACGAACAATATGTGCTTTAACTGCAGACTGTCAACTTTAATTTGAGGGTATTTACATCCAAATCAGGTGAACGGTGTAGGAATTACAACAGTTTGCATATGTGCCTCCCACTTATTAAGGGACCAAAAGTAATGGGACAATTGGCTTTTCAGCCGTTACATGGCCAGGTGTGTGTTATTTCCTCATTATCCCAATTACAATGAGCAGATACAAGGTCCTGAGTTCATTTCAAGTGTGCTATTTGCATTTGTAATCTGTTGCTGTCAACTCTCAAGATGAGATCCAAAGAGCTGTCACTATCAGTGAAGCAAGCCATCATTAGGCTGAAAAAACAAAACAAACCCATCAGAGAGATAGCAAAAACATTAGGCGTGGCCAAAACAACTGTTTGGAACATTCTTAAAAAGAAGGAACGCACTGGTGAGCTCAGCAACACCAAAAGACCCAGAAGACCACAGAAAACAACTGTGGTGGATGACCGAAGAATTCTTTCCCTGGTGAAGAAAACACCCTTCACAACAGTTGGCCAGATCAAGAACACTCTCCAGGAGGTAGGTGTATGTGTGTCAAAGTCGACAATCAAGAGAAGACTTCACCAGAGTGAATACAGAGGGTTCACCACAAGATGTAAACCATTGGTGAGCCTCAAAAACAGGAAGGCCAGATTAGAGTTTGCCAAACGACATCTAAAAAAGCCTTCAAAGTTCTGGAACAACATCCTATGGACAGATGAGACCAAGATCAACTTGTACCAGAGTGATGGGAAGAGAAGAGTATGGAGAAGGAAAGGAATTGCTCATGATCCTAAGCATACCACCTCATCAGTGAAGCATGGTGGTGGTAGTGTCATGGCGTGGGCATGTATGGCTGCCAATGGAACTGGTTCTCTTGTATTTATTGATGATGTGACTGCTGACAAAAGCAGCAGGATGAATTCTGAAGTGTTTCAGGCAATATTATCTGCTCATATTCAGCCAAATGCTTCAGAACTCATTGGACGCCGCTTCACAGTGCAGATGGACAATGACCCAAAGCATACTGCAAAAGCAACCAAAGAGTTTTTTAAGGGAAAGAAGTGGAATGTTATGCAATGGCCAAGTCAATCACCTGACATGAATCCAATTGAGCATGCATTTCACTTGCTGAAGACAAAACTGAAGGGAAAATGCCCCAAGAACAAGCAGGAACTGAAGACAGTTGCAGTAGAGGCCTGGCAGAGCATCACCAGGGATGAAACCCAGCGTCTGGTGATGTCTATGCGTTCCAGACTTCAGGCTGTCATTGACTGCAAAGGATTTGCAACCAAGTATTTAAAAAGTGAAAGTTTGATTTATGATTATTATTCTGTCCCATTACTTTTGGTTCCTTAATAAGTGGGAGGCACATATGCAAACTGTTGTAATTCCTACACCGTTCACCTGATTTGGATGTAAATACCCTCAAATTAAAGCTGACAGTCTGAAGTTAAAGCACATCTTGTTTGTTTCATTTCAAATCCATTGTGGTGGTGTATAGAGCCAAAAATGTTAGAATTGTGTCGATGTCCCAATATTTATGGACCTGACTGTAGCTGTGAATGAGCCCACCTGGAGCCCACTTTCATTGTGCATGTTCAGTCACTGAATCATTAATGATCCAATGAGCACTATACATACACCCGATTCTTCCATTGACACCCCAGCAACTATTTCAAAAGAAACAGTAGCAATTAGCTAGAGAAATTTCCATCCCAGCCAATTAATTCCCCGCCTGAGAATGTTCAGGGGATGTCAAGAAAGGCCAAAAGTCAAACATTCCCTAATATGATAAATAAATTGATTGGGCGTACATTTTTTAATGTCTCTAGGTACTTTAACACTAAGCTAACCTTGCATATACAGAATATATTGTTCTTCTTTGCAATCAATAGAAAAATGAATAATAAGAATTAACTGCTTCCAAACACATCACACAAATAAAGCACTTTTTTTAGGTTAAACACTTGTAAATAGATTAGAGTTCCAGCTGAATACAAAGTGACAGGCACATGGATCTTTACAAACACTTTTCAGAGTAATAAATCCGGTCACTGGCATGACTGCAAGGAAACAGATCTTTAGAAAGTAATGTAATTTGCGCTGTGCCATGATTAGACTTGCCAATCAATATGCTTTTTAAAAGAGTGTCTGCCTCGGGGTGATTCAACTCCCCAGAATCCAGGTCAACACACGGAACCCTATTAAATCTATTAGCATTTTTTCCATTCACGTTGCTTGACATAGAAAGTAGGCAAAAGAGGCAGTCTGGTGCCAATTACTTCTGCAGCTGCTAATGCACTAAAATAACATATGGAAATTATAAGATCAAAATCAACATGCTTCGCAGGAGGAAATAAATTATTATCTATCAGTCAGATTTGACTGTAGAAAGTAACACAAATAGCAGCCATATTCTTCGTTTTCTCTTCCTTCCTTTCTTTCTTCCTTCCTTCTTTCCTTTCTTCCTTCCCTCCTTTCTCTTCCTTCCTTTCTTTTTCTTTATTCCTTCCTCTTCCTTCCTTCCTTTATCTTCCTGTCTTTCTTTCTCTTTCTTCCTTTCTCTTATATCCTTCCTTCCTCTTCCTTTTTTTGTCTTCCTTCATCTTCCTTCCTTTATTTCTTTTCTTCCTTCCTTCCTTCCTTTTTCTTTCTTTCTCTTCTTCCCTTCCTTCCTTCCTTTTTCTTTCTTTCCTTCCTTCCTATCCCTTCTTTCCTTCATTCATTTCTTTGTTTTTCTTCCTTTCTTCCTTTGTCTTCCTTCCTTTGTTTTCTCTTCCTTCCCTCCTTTCTCTTTCTTCCTTTTCTTCCCTTCCTTCCTATTCTTTCTTTCCTTCATCTTCCTTCTTTCCTTCCTTCATATCTTTGCCTTCCTTCCTTCTTTCCTTCCGCTCTGTGTGCACACAGAGATAAATATATATATACATACAGATGTTTTCTCCTGGGATGGACTATGGGATCTACAGTGTGCATAGAACAGTATATATGACTTCAACTAAACAACCCCAAAAAAAAGTGATGTGAAAAAAGAAAGGTTCAGAAGCTCACAAAGGACATTACAAGGAAGCAGAAAAACACAGTAAGAAACAATTTAATGAAAACCAGCATACAGGGTATTTGGTAGTGGTTAAGCATGGATTCCAGATTGTATTATGAAAGCTTAATTGAACAAGCTGAAGTTAGAAGTTGATTGGTTACCGTGCACAGCTGCACCAGATTTTGCATTCTGAAGTTTTAGTAATTCAACCCCTAAATGTATCTAGTTTACAACCAGGGGCAGACTGACCATTCGAGCACTCGGGCACTGTCCGAGGGCCCGGGGTCAGTAGTGGGCCCCATGAAATGCCCCTGGTACCTTTTTATAGGCTTTTTTGAGTGTGGGCAAGGACACAGGGGACCCATGATCCCCTATTGCCCGGGGGCCCCATGTGTTGTCAGTCTGCCCCTGTTTACAGCCGATAACAAGATTTGCCAGCACAGTACATACAGGGCTAAATATAGCAAACACAACCCCTTCATAAACATAGTTACATAGTTAGTCTGGCTGAAAAAAGACAAAAGTCCATCCAGTTAACCCATTAAAAAAACAAACAAAAAAACAAACAAAGAGAAAGTAGAAAGTATATGAAATAGGTAAGCTGCAATTCTTATTTATTTATTTTTCTTGGTTATGTATACCATTTCCATTGTATATCCAAATAGTGTATGGTAAGGCAATCAGACTATATACATGGGCTCTAGGTATGTCTTTAACAATGATGTACTACTCTGTTTTTATGAAAACAGTTCACACTAGCCCGTGGGCTGGTTGTGGGTGCAGTATTCACACATGTTGCTGCACCTGCAACCACCTGCAGCCATATTGTGCTGCTCTTGCGAGATGCGCAGGCCTGCCATTCATTCTGAAGAGCACATGGTTTCCCTGCGGCCGTCTTTTTAGAAAGGTGCATGCACCTTTTTTCTGCAGGAAGCGCGCCACAGCATTATTCAAATGAAAATACCCAATGTGCAAAATGTGGGCCACACAGCCTGCAATAGTGTGAACCAAGCAGGGGTGGACTGGCAACTCATGGGGCCCCCGGGCAATAGGGGATCATGGGGCCTCTGTGTCCTTGCCCAAACTCAAAAAAGCCTATGAAAAAGGTACCAGGGGCATCTCATGGGGCCCCCTACTGACCCCGGGCCCTCGAGCAGTGCCCGAGTTTCCAAATGGTCAGTCCGCCCCTGGAACCAAGGGTTAAATAGAAATGACAATTTTATTCATCTACATTGAGTGGGTGCCTCAAAAATGCCTATTAGTCTTTTCTTTGGCATACATTGCATAATTGGGATGTGGCTCTTTTTGGAGCCAGACTTTAAAAATACTTTTTTTTTTTTTTTTATAGTTTTGTTATGTGACTGGGGATATCTATTATTTATAAAGTAGGTGGAAAAGTGGCAATGAGGCTTCATGTGTAAAGTTGTAGTACTCTTTGTTCATGTACAGGGGGAGCTGTGTGACACTGACATCCACACCAGGCAAGCAGTGTAGCCATAAAGGAATTTCCAGGAAGATTCTAATAAAGTCTCAATAGATTGGAGTCCAGCTGCATAACACAGAGCTCCAGATGAAGCGTTTACTGTGAAGGGCTCGATATCATTTGACGGCTGTGTGAAGTGTACGCAAACCCCTCATACGGCGGCATTTCAATTCCTCACGTAAGATTAACAAAAGTGCAATGGTGGCTGCTGAAAGGCACACTGGGGCTTGTATCTCTTCCACGATTCCGTAAAATGCACACGGGAAGAGGCACAGGATGATAGTCACTGTCACACCTTTAAATGTCTTCGGCTGAGTTATTTTGTCATTTCTCTGGCGGATGAGATTCCGGCTCCTGCGCGGGATTCAGCGGCTTTAAAGCTATTTTCCTCCCATATCCCCACTTCATATCAGTGTTGTCAAAGAACAGACGTTCTCTTTCTCTGCCTTTGCAGTTGGCGGTTTAATTACTATATTTATTTTCAGTGCAGGTAAAGGCTGTCTCTCATTTTTACTTCTTTCTTGCTTTTTTTTTTCCCTATGCAGGTGCAATGCATGAATGAATAAATTAGAGAATAAAGCGCAACACTGTGATAAAAAAAAAGTCAAACTAAATTTATGCACTCCTTTGTACCTGGCAGAGTTGATTCTAGCAGTCTTAAAATCATCACTGATATACAGCACATGCCTTTATGAACTGCCTGAAAGCATGTTGAAGAAGGAATTGTGCTGAGGAAGGGAGAGAGGAGATAGGACATGAATGCCAGTCAGTTGTGTGCTAGTCTCAGGAGGACAGCAAGAGAAATGAAAAGATCTGAGAACTTATATCTGCAGACTTGCTTGGTTCTTAGAGTTCAGAACATGTTTAAGGCTAGGTTCACACCCATGCAGGTTTCGTTTGAGGCATTTCTGCACTGTGTTTTGTGTTTTTGCACTTGCGTTTTTGATGCATTTTTGCTGCGTTTTGCATTATTTTGCATTTTTTAAATTTTTTTTTCTTGTTGCTAGGCAGATTTTGAACGCAAAACACAAAACGCATCAAAATTGTGGCAAAGACGCAGCAAAAACTTAATACATGTTTTTTTGCAGCATCGCCATTGAAGTCTATAGAACCAAAAACGCAATGTTTTGCGTTCAAAAAAGTCCCTGACCCTTTCCAAAATACACACCGGGTGAAAAGACGGAGTTGTGAACCTGTCCCATAGGAAATCATGTTAAATGGACTGTACTGCGTTTCTGCAAAACACAATTTGTGACAGAAAAAGCTTCTGGACTGTAAATGGACTGTACTGCGTTTCTGCAAAATGCAATTCGCTGCAGAAAAAGCTTCGTTATGAACCTAGGGTAAACCTATAACAGGACGACATATGACAGTGACCCGAAGGCTGCCAATGTTCACATGGGGAGTTTAATGCTGTCTAACACTATCAGATCTCACTCCAATTTACTATTAAATATATTAAATCTAATCTTAAAGTGGATCTTCACCCTCTTTATCCATTATTTTCCCTTATATTAAAGCGACAATAAACTCTGGTTTAACTACTTAAAGTCTGGGCAAATTCTGACACTTCTCAATACATGCAAAAACAGCATTTTCTTTGCTAGAAAATTACTTTGAACCCCAAAACAGTACATATTTATTTGTTTAAGCAGAGGCCCTGGAGAATAAAATGGCTGTTGTTGCAATTTTTATGTTGCACAATATATCCAACACAAATTGTAAGGAAAGTATACACATAAATTAATTTTAGTGCACACATACACAATGTAATACCCAAAGCATAAAAGATGACGTTATGCCATGTAAATAGATACCAAACATGTCATGATTTAAAAGTGTGTACATCCATGTACAGGTTACCAGTTTAGAGTTGCATAGGAGGTCTGGCACTATTTATTTACTATAGGTACTTATATAGCACTGTCAATTTATGCAATACTTTACATATATATAGTACATTCACATCAGTCCCTAACCATCAAAGGGTGTACAATTTAAGGTCCCTAACTCCCATTCATGCATACACATACTAGGGCCAATTTAGACAGGATCCAATTAACCTACCAGCATGTCTTTGGAGTGTGGGAGGAAACTGGAGTACCCAGAGGAAACCCATGCAGGCACAGGGAGAACATGCAAACTCCAGGCAGGAGGTGCCGTGGTTGGAATTTGAACCGACAACCCTAGTACTGCCAGGTGGAAGTGCTAACCATTTAGCCAATGTGCTGTCCAGAATTATTGCTTGTGCTCTGATGTTCACTACAATACCTCACATGTGTGGTGCGGTCACTGTTAACATATGCATGTGGGACCTAAGTGAGTGTTTGCATTTGTGAATGAGCATGTGAGAATGGGGGGCACTTTCAATTTTTAAAAATGGTATTATTATACTTATTTATTTGTTTATTTTTTACATTGTACCTTTATTTATTTTTTTAAATCGAACTTGATTGCTATCACAAGGGACGAACAACATCCCTCGTGATAGCAGGGGCCATGACAGGTCCTCTAAATGGAGAGATCTGGGCCTCTAAATGGTTTGATCAAGTGCTGTACAAACCAGTAACAGCATGCAAACAACAAACCAAAACTAGAAGTGACAAAATACTCATCACTTCTGCTTTCTTACATCACAGAGGTGAGGTGGGTACCGGTGTATCTTCCTCCTCCAGCAGTGCTTCACTGATCTGAGTGACAGAGGTACCAGGCTCTCCCGAATGGCGGTTGCAGGATGGAGGCGACCCTTGCGCCACCTTTAACTTTGCAGGGAGTCGCTGGTAGATGAAAATGATATCTTGATCATTGCTGAAACTGCAGCAATGACCGCAACATCACCCATATCATCCGAGGACATATATACTGTATATATTTGCCCGGGGTCAGTAGGGGACCCCATGAGATGCCCCTGGCACATATATATATATATATGTACAGTGGACAGGTAGTGATTGATAAATAATTCTATTATATTTTCTTAAAGCAGTAGTAAACACCACTTGGTCAGTTGTACCTACAGGTAAGCTTACATTTAGATACAGTGAATATCACCTAAACGTGCCCTGTTTAGGAGATATTCACATCTTTAGCAGGACGATTTTTTATTTTTGGAGTCCAAGGATATAATTTAGTGTCATGTTAATCCTCTCCCCTCCCCCTCCACAATCACAAAAAAAAGGTATTATTTTATAGAATTTAGAATCCTAGAATACCCATGTCACACATTCGAGGAAAAACTCAGGGCAATCACCTCAAAATGCACATGCGCTGCAGCATGTAATATGGGGGCTGGCTGTCTCTTCCTGGCTTTTGCAGCCAGCTGCCAATGACACTCCATAGCGCAAGTTTGTCATCAGGTGTCCAAAAAAAAAAAACTCTGTGGGCATGTTCACAGCTACATATTTAAATAAAATACGTCTGACTTGTTTTCCTCTTTCAAATATAAAAGAAAGTATTTTGCCGTTTTCTTTTTCTTTTCATTGCACTGATTACATTTTCATGGTGGATTATCCCCAAAGCTGATTTTTTTCCTGCATTTCTCATTAGATACTGAGCACTCAAGCTCCACCCCAATACACTATAGCTCCCCAAGTTAAATACATTTTTTATCAAAGCCACGTCCATTTTCTAAGTGTCTGTGGTCATTTTTGTCTGGAGTTCTGTTTTAAAGTATTATATGAACTCTACCAAAAGGTTGATCACCACCAGTGTCAGTATAGATTTATCACAGACCACTTATTAAACCAACATCATTGCGCCAATGTGCTTCAATTCAAAATATACACGGTAGGAGCTGCTATTAATAATAATAATAGTACACTGTAAAGAATCTAAAGAATCCTCAGCATCTGGACGCACTTCTGGGTGTGTTGGATGACCATCGATCCCTTGCTAAGCACTGTGGTTCCTTCCACCAGCCCCTATGTCACTAATGAGTCCTAAAGTGACAGATGGGACAAGCGGATGAAACCACAGAGCGCAGCGGGGAACCAGGCAACTGAAACTACCAGCTTCTGAAGACAGCCAAGATGAGCAACAGGACAGGTAAGTGCTTCTTTTTTTAATTTCTAAATAGCAACAGCTTGATAAATTCTTGCTGAAGTTGATGCTTTTCAGATTAGCATTTGTAAAAAGTGAAACATTCAGTGAAGAGGATCTTAGTGCCACGAGGTACCTGTTCAATGAAATACTCAATTCTATAACGACAGAGTAAAATGGCGCTATTATGAAAGCAATCACTTGCATAAGCTTCCAGAATGGCGTGAATTGCATATGTTCCAGTTCTGGATAGATCTAGAAAATGCTTTGTGTAAGTCATATCAAAGATGGCTTAATGGTAGACACAGCAATAATGATGCAGAATATGTGCTCACTGAAAATGCACTCTGCTTCCCTTAACAAAGCAATTGAATCAGATGTTCTTCATTGCAAGAATCTTTAAGTTTCTCTGCAAAGCAAACAAAATGTGCCTACCAACTTCCCCAAAAAGATGGAAAGGAGAAATCAGGACCCAAGTCTGTGATAAGAAGTAATATAGGACCGCTTCTGCTATAACAAGACCCAGATGTCTCGACGCAAAGCTGGCATTACAGTTACAAACTACACTCCAGATCAAACTTCACTCCAAAGAAGCCCAAAGTAGAAAAACAGGAAATTGAATCAAATCAGTATGCAAACACACCTTCAGCCAATGAAAACAAGAGAAAAACTAATAGTCTGATAAAACAGAAAATAGAAAAAGCAGCTTTTTTTGCAGTAGTCATTCTAGAGCAGTGTTCCTCAACCTTTTTTCAGTCAAGGCACCCTTTAAAATTATGGATAATCTCAAGGCACCCTTTAAAATTCTGCACAATCTCAAGGCACCCTTTAAAATTATGGATAATCTCAAGGCACCCTTTAAAATTATGGATAATCTCAAAACACCCTTTAAAATTATGGATAATCTCAAAACACCCTTTAAAATTATGGATAATCTCAAGGCACCCTTTAAAATTATGGATAATCTCAAGGCACCCTTTAAAATTCTGCACAATCTCAAGGCACCCTTTAAAATTATGGATAATCTCAAGGCACCCTTTAAAATTCTGCACAATCTCAAGGCAACCCATTCTAAAATGTAAAAAAACTATTCTAAACACTTCCAGTACACCCAATTATACAGGTGATTTATTCTTCCAAAATAACTACACCTTTACACACTGGTACTGACTAGTATTCCAGTGTGTCTCTCTGTTTCTCTCCCTCATAATGCTAATGTGACTCCAGTGCTGACGGAGAGGGGCAAACAACGATGATGTGCATCTACATCCTCCTTATCAACTGATGATGTCATTGGCAGCTAGAAGGTCATAAAAGTGCACAATGAAAACCTGTGGCTTTGTGTTCTAAAAGGCAGGAATGATCCAGCTGCTGGCTTGTGTACAATTTTTGGGCATTTTGCCAATGCACCCCTAAAGTAGCCCAAAGGCACACTAGGGTGCCTGGGCATCCTGGTTGAGAAAGGTTGTTCCACAGCTTTCCCCTGCAGTACTTCTTTGAAGAAAGATTATAGGAACTAAATGTATTCTCTCTTGAGAAGAGGAGATTAAGGGGGGATATGATCAATATGTATAATACATCAGTGGTTCATATAGTGAACTCACTGTAGAGCTATTCACCCTGAGGTCATCACAGAGGACAAGGGGGCACTCTTTACGTCTGGAGGAAAAGAAATGTAATCTCCAAACACGGAAAGGTTTCTTCACAGTCAGAGCTGTGAAAATGTGGAATAGACTCCTTCAAGAGTTGGTTATGGCCAGCTCAGTGGATTGCTTTAACCACTTCCAGTCCGCCCTATAGCAGTAACACTGCTACAGGGAAGCACGGGTGCGCAAAATCACGTATATATACGCAATTTTGCATTTCTGGGTAGGGGGCACGGCGCTATTTGTGCCCTCGGCTGTCAAGCACCAGGTCCCAACCGGTGATTACTCGCTGGCACCCGGTGATCGAGGAGCATTACCGATGTAGGAAGAGAACTGTAAGTAAACAATACAGATCTCTCCCCTGTCAGCTCCTGCACACTGCAATGCATGTCTTTGCATAGCAGAGCCATGCAAACCAGTGTGCTTACAATGAAACCCACAGAACATAGTAAAACAGCACACAGTTAACTCTTTGACTGCTCCACATGTTAACCCCTTCCTGCCCAGTGTCATTAGTACAGTGTCGGTGCTTTTTATTAGCACTGATCACTGTATTGGTGTCACTGGGGATGTCTTTAACTTTCACGTAAACCAATTAATTTACACATATTGGGATTTGTTTAGCAAAAACATGTCTCACAATACATTTTGGCCTAAATTTATGATGAAATTTGATTTTTTTTTTTTTTAATTTTTACTGGACATGTTTAATAGCATGAAGTCAAAAATATGCCGACTGAGAAAAAAAAACAAAAAAACTGTTTAAAAAGTGTAAGCTGTTTGACTTGGAGTTCTGTGCTCACTGGAGTGTTGGGCTGTGGATGAGGGTGGGAGCAGCTGGCTCAGTTTTCAAAGCATTGTGCTGAGAGGCTGAGCCAGCTGTCGGTCAGGCATTTGGGAGGATCCCAACAATATTGTCAGGATCCATGCAGTGACATCAGCTGACAGAGGACTTTAGCATGCCGTTGGCTGAATCTGGGTCACAGGAGTGGAGAACTAAGTGCACTCCTAAGATCCACAGGAGAAGTATGGCCAAAAGAGCTGTGGCATTTAGAAGAAATAAAGACAGCAATAGGAATTTGACATGAGTCTAACCTTCCCCTGTCTGTCCAAACATTCTACAAGATCAGGTTCACTTGGGAGACACAATGCAATCTGCAGCACCTCTCAGTCTATGGAGGAAGGAGAAATATGAGTGTCCTTATTTTATCTCTGACAGGTGCATTTTCTTCACAATAATAATTTATCCAGTAAAAAATTGACACTGCATTCCTGAGCGGTAAATTAGAAGCAATTTATCCTTTGTCGGAAGTGACTATAAAAAATGTAAAATTTGCAGGTGCATAATTACAAATGTTATTTATAGACCATTTTGAAGGAAAAAAAAGATGCAATCTTAAATATTCATTAATGTACAGATAACTCTGCTCTAAAACCTTTAAAGGGAGCACTGCATGGGAAAGGCTTTAAATATAGTGGAAATTAAAAAAAAAAACAAAACATAGTAACTGTATTATCATCTAGTCATCATGCTTTACCAGCCAACTATTTTTAAAGTGATGCATATACAGTACCACTGTGCCATATGGATGAAAAGCAAAACAAGGGTCTGTCTGTATCTATCTGCGGCTCTACACCACCTCCTGCCTGATATTGAACATTATTATTATACAGGATTTATATAGCGCCAACAGTTTGCTCAGCGCTTTACAATATAATGGGAGACAATACAGCAACAATACAGTGCAATACAAGAGGATTAGAAGGGCCTGATCCTTGGAGCTTACAATCGAAGAGGGAGGGGCTGGTGGTACAAAAGGTAATGAACTGATAGGAGAAATAGAAGAGTCAGTTATTAGCTGAAAGACGAATAGGCTTCCCTGAAGAGGTAGGTTTTCAGAGATCGCAGAGTAGGTGATAGTCTGATAGACTGGGGTAGAGAGTTCCAGAGGATGGGGGAGGCTCTGTAGAAGTCCTGGAGATGAGCATGGGAGGAGGAGACAAGGGAGCTAGAGAGCTGGAGGTCATGGGAGGAGTGGAGAGGACGGTTTGGGAGATATTTGGAGATAAGATTGGTGATGTAATTTGGGGCAGAGTTACAAATGGTTCTATACGTTATTGTTAATGTTATGAATTTTATTCATTGGGCAGTGGGAAGACAGTGGAGAGATTGGCAGAGAGGGGTGGCAGATATGGAATGGTTAGTAAGGTGGATAAGTCTGGCAGCAACATTCCTGATAGACTGAAGAGGGGATAGCCTGCGATTAGGTAGGCCAATGAGGAGGGAGTTACAATAGTCAACAATGTGAACACAACAATGGTACTGCTTGTCATCCTGAGCACTCTTCCTACTGTGAGCAAAGTTAAACAACTCCCACTTCAGCCAATTAACTTAAAGAAACTTGGACTGAAGAAAATATACAGGCTGCTATCACTGGCCTTTTTATGAAAATGCTGGTTTCCTGCTTGTGATGTTTTTTTCTATAGCTTTAACACTAAGTCATTGATTGTGCACATCAGGATCTCCAACTACACTTGATCCCTGCTTGCCACAGGTCAGTGACTCCAAAATATTGAATCCAAAGGATCAGAATGGCAGCCAGGTAACTAGCATTTTTTTAAACAATATGAGGCTATGTATCTCTCCCCTGATAAATGTCTTATTAAGGGCCAGTGACTCTTTACTACTTAGAATCAGTTATTCATCTTGCAGCAATGAGGGTTAATGGAGGAGGTGAGACCATATCTAGAAGCAGTAATGGAGGGTGATGAGTGCTAGATGAGCATATTAGTACCTATTCCATCCCAGGTGGTAAAAACACCACATTTGGACGCAGCAGCCCTTTGTGCCATGACCACAACATGGATGATTAGCTGTGGCCAGTTTGTACGCAGGAATAAAGGTCTTCTCTGTAAACTATCTGTGTCCAAGGCTGAGTCCCTAATCTCATGTAATTAACTGTTTAGGAGAGTGACGGTGCCGGCCATTCATTTGTATAGAGTACAATGGCTGCGGCTCTTCGCGCACACAGTTTCTTTGCTGCCAGCTGCCATTGTGGATGGGCCCTTGGAGTAGACCAGAATTTATTTTTAAGAGATTGGTTGCAATAGCGGTTGGGGGGTGGTGAAAACACGAGATTGAGCTTCCCCTTAAGCTGCAAAGGCAGAGGATGGGAGATGCTGTGTTTCTTGGCTGTAGCAAGAACTAAACTTCCCAGTACTCCCTGCGAAACGCGTCGTTAGTCTGTGCTTGCGGTGGTGTGGGTTTTTAAGGGTTAAAGCAGGCAGTCAGGAGGCAACATAATGCCTCCTCACAGCCAGTCAAGCTCCCTCTGAAAAGAGATCCACTGCAAATGACTCAGAGGGCCAACAATAGTGTAAAAGAGCATTAATGTGAGACTCCAGCTTTGACTAACTCCCCATTCTCCCAGTTTTTTTTTTAAATCTCGTGTTTATTAAGAATGTACAAATAGAGAAAGACCAATGTACATTTTCAAAATGGGAAGTTAAGTGAACAAAGGCTGAAAACATCAAGCCAGATCAGTTTAATACAACATCACTAGCACATTATCGATTTGGACATAAGTATCGTAACAAAGAAAGAGAAACAACAAAATGTGCATAGACCCGAACAATGCAAGAGCATTCCTGCCAATTGGAACTACAAACAGGTATAATCCTATAGAAGTGTTGAAGTTTGTACATAATCCGTAACCCAACAAAGTCACAGTGGCTAAATGGTTAGCACTTCCACCTGGCAGTGCTAGGGTTGTTGAATTGAATCCCAACCACGGCACCACCTGCCTGGAGTTTGCATGTTCTCCCTGTGCCTGCGTGGGTTTCCTCCCACACTCCAAAGACATGCTGGTAGGTTAATTGGGTCCTATCTAAATTGGCCCTAGTATGTGTATGTATGAATGTAAGTTAGGGACCTTAGATTGTTCCCTCCTTGAGGGTTAGGGAATGATGTGAATGTACAATATATATATATATGTAAAGTGCTGCGTAAATTGATGGCGCTACATAAGTACCTGAAATAAAAATAATAAAGTATATAGATCTGTGACTGAGGTGGTGCCATAAAGCAGAATATATGGAGTACATCAAGGTCCTAAGGCCATCCACTTTAGTTGAAATCCGAGATCAAGGACAACATAGAGTCACTAGTATCCTGAGTATCTAGCCATGGCCCCCATACTTTACAGAACTTCTGTGAACATCCCCTGGCCTCATATGTAAGTTTATACAGCAGTAAAGCCTGATTAATTATTTTTTTCCATAACCCAAGATGCAAGGCCTCTGTGGGGATCCAGGCATAACAAAATAACAAATGCAGAAAATATTTGGTTTTGGTCGAGGTGTCTAGCTCCTCAAATATACCTAGAAGATCACCCTCCCCAGTTTACTTTCACCTTCTTTGCCTTCCTCTGAACCAAAACTGCTGAAGTTTTGAACAGTTGTACCCTAATGGACATGTGTCCTTCCACCCTTTCCTGGTAGAAATGGTCCATTGAAATTTGGTTCATATTTTTCTACAGAAAGATGAAGTCAGTGCAGAGCTTGTTAATCAGAGTAGTAAGCCACCAATATGACTCACTAATGATTCGAAGACATGGCACTGGACATGTCCAATGTGATCCCAACAGTGATTCCACCCATTTAGGCTGGTGTGAACTGTAACAGCAAGAATCTTCTGATTCCTGCTGTGGCCCTGAGTGTGGCCTCGAGTGGACAGATGCAGCCGCAGGGCCTATCCACTATAATGACAGGTTGCTGACGGCTCGCTGTACAGCCAGTGACTATCGCTGCTGAATGTGTGTGTCCAGCATCAATTACCGCTGGTAATAGCTGGCTATGCAGACAGCCAGGAATACCTGTGGCCACCAGCGACCTGTAATTATAGTGAACGGGTCCGGGGGCCAGGGGTGTATTTACCACAAGGCAAACAAGGCATTTGCCTAGGGCGGCATTTTTCATAGGGGCAGCACCGCTCCCTGGAAGAAGGGATAGAAGAAGGGACACATGTGGCATGGGGACCAGGTGGGATCCAAGAGAGGCTGCGGGCTGCTTGACTGTGTATACAGAGCCTGACTCTCATTCCAGGGGATGTCTGGAGCTATGAAGGCGGGTGTCTTTCTCTCCCTGGGGGAGGGTCAGGGGGGTGGTGTTGGTTGGTGTCAGGCTCTCACCGTGGGGGGCGTACGATTTTTGTGTTGCCTAGGGCAGCACAAAACCTAAATACACCACTTCCGGAGGCCACACCTAGTTGCTCAAAGCAGCAGCAGGAATCAGAAAGTTCCTGCCGCTACAACAACGGCCTAAATCACTGGTGTAAATGTAGCTTAAGCAGACAGATTTCAAAGTAGTGATTACTATATTTTTTAAACTGCTATTCACTAAAGATAACATTTTACTTGGAGCAGCAAATAACTCTCCAAAAATGATGTAAGTGCTTAATTAGTGGTTTATTTGTAAGCTGGCTATGTCATAAAATAAGATTTTTGCATAGAAGGTGGCGTTACACTTCAAGATCAGTGAAGTATACAAACGGGTGACATGTGAGCAGGTGAGCTATTACTCTGTGGTACTTCTTTATCGAAGAAACAGTTTTGCTCTCATAAAACCTGAATATGAAAACCTGCGAGTCGATATTTTTCTACAAACTGTAGGCCGAGATATTTTTAAAATGGAACAACACAAATTGCATGTGAACAGTATATCACAAACAGTTTCCACCTACTGCAGTACTTAAGGATTAGTGTGCTCTGAAATTTAGAACAAGATAATCTTTTCCATTCTCTAGGCAATTTTAGCTGTCAGATTGAAGACATAAGCATCGGAATTGTGTACCTGGGAATATGCAGCTGCAGGGAACGGAAGCCTTACTGTAAGCAGTGAAGTCAACGCAAAACTCTTTAAAGCTAAAGGAAAGAATGATATACTCTAAATAACTGATAGTTACAATGCCATGCTATAAGTATTGGCAGATTTCCAAAGGATTCCAGAACAGGGGAACTTCAACAGCAAGTGAAATCAGTCGGAATACGATCTAGGAATACCGGCAACTGTGCTGGAATCAAAAAAAATAAAAAAGGAAAAAAAAAAAGAACTAAAGAATGATTCATTAAGGGTCCGTTCACACCAGAACACTGTGCGGGAAAGTTGCGTTCTGTGTGCATTTCCTGCACTGATTCAAAATGCACTGCACTTGTGATCAGCAGCAGGTGTCAATGCAATGCTTACGACACCCCAAATGCAGATCACATTTTTGTGCAATTCCTGGTATGGCCCGCCCTAGGTTATTTGTGACTAATTTCAGGCAGTGTGTATGTAGTCAGATGCCTTGGACCAAATTCAAGAAAACCTTTTTAAATGTAATTTTTAGGCCTGGCACATGGGACAAATGCAAGTAGTCCTTATCTAATACATTAATTGCACTATTATTGCAATAAATGCATAAAGAAAGTGTGGGAGGAAAACAGAATACCTAAAGGAAACCCACACAGGCACAGGGAGAACATGCAAACTCCATATGGGCAGTGCCATGGTTGGGATTCGAACAGACAATCCTAGGAAGAGTGCTAACCACTAATGCCCTGTACACACGATAAGAAAATCGTACAAAAAATTTCGAGGAACCACTGATCAAACGAGTTTCTCTTCACTGATGAGCAGGATGTTTTAACTGATGATGATATTGTGAACGAAAAAATCCGGTTGAACAACAGTGAAAAATGTTGTCGTTTTGCATAGGAACGACCGATTTTCTATGCGGTGGTATGACAGAAAAATCTATCAACATTTGAGCGGAAACAGAAGATGACTCGGATGTTTATGTCTAAGGAATCTTCGTAAACACGAACGAAAAATCCAAATGTTAAAAGTAGATTGGCCTAATGAGATCGTGAAAGCAGAATTGTGCATATTATATTTTATGTATCACTATTGATGTATATAGGTCATGTAATACACTATATTATACTCATTGCTGGTAATTGTGTATATCGCTCGCTCTGGCCGGAAGGGCGTGGCTACAAGGTCACACGCACACTGCATCACTTCCACTTGTATGGAAGACGCCAACACTACGTATTGCCCGGCAAACAATTTTTTTAGATTGGGTAATGTGGGTCACGATTTCGACCAATGAACGAACGCCTCTCAGTCGTCGGATGACCGATCAGTCGATTTTCTAATCGTGTATTCCCACCTTTAGCCTTTGAGTTGCCCCACCCTAATCTAGCGCAGAGTCCATAGGGGGACTGTACATATGTCACAGCCACAGCAAAAATCCTACCCTGTACAATAGGTGGGCAGTACTGCACAATTCAAGTGCTAGCCAAATGGCAACCTTTCCACAACCATGTGCAATGCACATGGTTGTGGTGCAGTCTTTTCATAGTTGAATGCCTCCCATCTGTCTGTCAACCACCCTATGAAAAGAATTCCACCACGGACTGCTCTTAAGAAGGGCTGTAAGGGCTGCCACTAATGTAAATGAGTCCTTCTTTAGAACTATTTGTTACGTTTTCATTACTCAGCTTCTCCTAATAATTTATCTGCCACTTTGCAGGAGATAAGCGTGTTACAGTTCTATCAGATTCATATACTTCTTACTAACAGTTACAAGAAACTGTCGCAAATTCCACCATTCGTCGATGGATTTCTAAACAGTATCTGTGGCAATGAATTACAGGGCATGTGATTTGTGGCTTTTCCAGAAGGCCTCCCAAGTGTGGTGCAGGCACATTTCAGGACTTTGGAATCACTATGACCTCTTAGTTTCACCTCTGCTTGCTGCACAGCCCAGACATTATAGGCTTTCCAAACACACCATACTAACACATATAGAAAACTGTTGCAAGTTCCAGCATTTGTCGCACTACTGCAAGATGGATTTTTAAAGAGTATCTATGACAATCTTTTTAATTTACAGGCGGCGCAGGAAAAGTTCAGGACTCGGGAATCACTATGACCTCTTGGTTTCACCTCTGCTTGCTGCACAGCCCAGACATCATTGGCTTTCCACACACACCATACTAACACATATAGAAAACTGTTGCAAGTTCCAGCATTTGTCGCACTACTGCGAGATGGATTTTTAAAGAGTACCTATGACAATCTTTTTAATTTACAGGTAGCGCAGGCAAAGTTCAGGACTTGGGAATCTCTACGACCTTTTGCTTTCACCTCTGCTAGCTGTGCAGCCCAGTGGTCATAGGCTTTCCATACCTACTTCTTAGTATGTCACAATGCTTATAAGGGGCAGAGACCATCATTGCACAGCACATTGTGATTCCCTCCCGAGTTCTGCCCTGTTTTCACCCTTTTCAGTTGACAGACAGTTGCAGGTCAGGAAACTCAAGGGCTGGAAAGGACAAGAACTAACGGACCAACCTATGAGAACCTACAATGTAATAAACATAGTTGCACACGTCATGATCTGTAGATATGACAGGTTTGTACAGCAAAGATACTGATTCCACTGTCTTGCATATATACAGGCAATGGAGGAAGCACATAAAAATCAGCACGGGAAGATCTAGCTCAGCAAACATGAAAATCTATTCAAACACAACTTCCAGAGAGACTGCATTATTATAACTCAAGCACTTCATAAAATGCAGCTCCCCTTTAAATCTTTTTTTTTGCCTACTTTTTCAACCTTGGCAATGAAACTGAAATAAAAAAAAATCCTCCATCAGCACAATTAAATTAATATCACATTCACCCTAATTACTGTGGCTGGATTGCGGTGTAAAAAAAAATTACTGGGGAACAAATTTAAAACTCATTTTACTGTTTTTTTCCCCAAAGATGGGACTTGTGTTATTGTATTTTACGACTTCACATCATTACTTCATGATCTCTCCTTCCCTTCAGAGCTGCGGCAGTCTATTTCACAAATAATTAACGCCCCAGAAGCAGAGAATAGGCAGGCTGACAGTCTCATTATTCTGGCGTGCATTAAAATACATTCCGAAGCAGCACTTCCCAACCTGTGTACCAGGAGCCGCCATGTGTCTGTGTCTAGAGGCTGTGCTTTGAAATCACACTGAAATCCCAGGGCTGCCACACTGCTCCGACTCTGCGAAACTTACTTTTCCGGCACGGGGCTGGTTCTAACACCAATCCGTTCGCTTGTGGCAAAAGCATAGCAGTCCCTGTTTACCGTGAAATATTAACCGCAAGAGTACGAGCTAAAAAAAAAATACTAATTAAATAGAACAGTTACAGAGCCAAAACCAGCTAAACAAAGCAGTACCACAGTTTGTATTATTGTCAGCGCTGATATAAATATTGTATAATAATAACTGTCACTCAAATTTCTGTTTTTATATTTTCCACAAAAGAAGGCTTTATTGGAAAGGTCCTGACATACAAGCCAGAGGAAACATCATAATACAGTACAATTAACAATACATTGCAGTATACAGCAATATAGGAATGAATGGGATGCTTCGTTCAGACATAGGCTGCTGGAAACTACCGAAGGCAAATTGTGAAATAAGCTCAATATATCCTGCAATAAAAGTAGAACATATATGTATCTAAATAATGCTTAGGAAGAGCAGCTCAGCAGGATGCATTCAAAGCTAACAAAATGAGAGCAATCACTTGTTGAGCCGCATACTTTCCTGAGTGAAAATACATAATTGTACCGATATGATCACGACTTTCCAAAATTTGCTAAACTAGCGGAAAAGGAGGCTAACAGGCATCTATGAGGTATCTCGCAATTTTGTATATAACATCAACAAATTTTTAATTTGGGTGATGTGGCAGTGCGGTATCCTGCCATGGTGGAAATCATGATGGAGACACAGGATTCTCAACTAAACAGGTTGAGGGGCTCCAGGCAGTTCTCACAATGCAGAGGAAACTGATTTATAAGTTTCCTCTTTGGTTTGTAAAGCCTGTTTTGGGACCTGTAGCCTGGAGATTTCTTAGAGATTTGGGAGGGATGAAATCTCCAATCCTGGGCCCATATTTTGGGAGCAGCCAGCGTGCTGATTGCACAGGTGTGTGCAGGCCTTTTAGTGGAGGCCAGGCCATGATTCTGGGCTCCACCCCGGCAAACGGAGTCAGGAGGGCTCCACCCCGGCAGACGGGAGGTCTCTGCCTTGGAGTCAGGTGGAAGCCGGACTAGCTGTGTGCTAGTGCCATACTTTGGGAAGAGTCTGCAGGAGGCAGACTTAAAACTGCGTGCAAGCCAGGAGGCTGAATATTGTTGTGTTTGATGGTGGATACCCCTGCGTGGGAAGCATTTGTGTTTTCTTGAACTTTCTTAAATAAAAGTGGGTAAAAAAGCCCTGAAAAGAAAGCGAGTTGCTGTGTGTTTAACAAGAAGAGCTCTACCACTTGAAGCGAGTTCCCACAGTGATAAGATGTATAGTAGGTGTAGTGAATCATCCAATTCGCAGTTTTAGATAATAAGAAAAGGAAACAGAAGATATGAGAGGAAAAGGTAGTAAGGAGAAAAAGGGAAGAAGCAGCATAGAAAAGTGGGTGAGTCTCCCTCCCAGCAGAACCATTAAAAGTTTGGAAAACAGGCGAAAGTAACAAGCCCAGAAGGGAACCTCCACATCGCCCAGTTCTGTTTTTATATAGTTGTGCTTAGTAAATGTACTTAAATGTATTTATAAAAATATTCATTCAATTAAAAGATAAATAAATATATATATGTATTGTCTACAAATATATATATATATATATACACACATATACATATATATATATATATATAGGATAGATAGATAGATAGATGCTGACGTTTGGGGGTTGTTTAACTCAAATGTAGATCTCACCAGCAAGTCTAGTCCACACCAGATATGCCTTTTAGGGCTTGCTTCACACTAGTGTGACTCCAAAGTTGCACGATTTCCAACGCGACTTTCATGCAACTCAACTTGGCACTCAATTTACAAGAAAGTTGCATCACAGTAGAGCAGGAACCTTTTTAAAGTTGCTGCGATTTTAAATTGCATAGATTGGAAAGGGTGCCATTTAAATCAATGGGCTGCGACTTGTCATGTGACTTTATGAATCCAAAGTCACATGACAAGTCGCACTAGTGTGAACGGAGTCTAAAGGCTTGTTGGCCCACTTTTATTGAAAAGAAAGAAGGAAACAGGTCACAGCATTCAGAATCCCTCGCAAAGATTTCCACCATCAACACAAAATACAGTAATGTTCAGCATCTTGACTCTCTTTAGCAGCACCGCTGCTAAGGCCTCACGCCTCGGTCCTCCTGACCCTCTAACACAATATCCCTGTGCTTGTGCACAAACGCTGTATTTTTCTCAGCTCTCTGCGCTGCGGCTCCAGCCCTCTGGTTTGGGCCTCTCCTGCCCCAGACTGCACCATGCAGACATGCATACCTCTGGCTGCTCCCTTGAGAGTACATGGACTTCATGGGAGGTTGAAGCCAAAAACCCTAGTTCAGATTACCCTAGGAACACCTGCACCATCATTGTGTCGGTTGTCTACAAATCCTGTTACAGACTGTCTTTTTACACCGTGACAGGGCACAAAAAACATATACAGTATATATACAAGGTGGTATCAAAAATTTTTGAAACACACCAACAGATAGCACCACAAGGCTGCCTCAGTCACAGGGAGCACTGGCCTTTATAAGTCAGTGTGCCAAAACACATCCTATTGTGTACATTGGAAGCTGCGCAACTGGTGCTATTCTGAACACCTGCATTACCACGTCTGCTATTTCATCATGGACAGCAAGTAAGACCAAAGAGCAAACGTGAAATTCTGCGTAAAACTGGGCAAATTTGCCACAGAGATGTTTGACATGATTCGGCAAGTTTACAGCAATGCTGCAATGAGTCCTTTGAGGTGTTTTCATTGGCATATGTGCTTCAAGAGCGGAAGAACATCACTGGAAGACAATGAGAGATCAGGACCTTCAATGAGCTCAATCCCCAAAAATGACGAAACCAATCAACAACTTGTGCATGATGATCATTGAAGAACGATTCACAACACTGCTGCCATTGTTGGTGTGCGGCCGTTTTGACAACATTGCGGAGATCCAACACGAATCACAGAAGGTGCTTGACGCGCTTCGAAAAGAAGACTTCAAGGACACATTCTAGAAGTGTTAGGAATGCTGGGAGCGCTGTATTGATGTGCAAGGGGACTATTTTAAAGGTTTTAGTTTGTAAATGTAGATAAAGTACTTTTTTGTAAACAGAGCTAGTCTCGAAACTTATATATTTTTAAATATATATATATATATATATATATACATACACATACACACACTATATTGCCAAAAGCATTGGGACGCCTGCCTTTACATGCATATGAACTTTAATGGCATCCCAGTCTTAGCCTGTAGGGTTCAATATTGATTTGGCCCACCCTTTGCAGCTATAACAGCTTCAACTCTGCTGGGAAGGCTGTTCACAAGGTTTAGGAGTGTGTCTATGAGAATGTTTGACCATTCTTCCAGAAGAACATTTGTGAGGTCAGACAATGATTTCGGACGAGAAGGTCTGGCTCACAGTCTCTGCTCTAATTCATCCCAAAGGTGTTCTGTTGAGTTGAGGTCAGGATTCTGTGCAAGCCAGTCAAGTTCCTTCAACCCAAACTCGCTCATCCATGTCTCTATGGACCTTGCTTTGTGCACTGGTGTGCAATCATGTTGGAACAGGAAGGTGCCATCCCCAAACTGTTCCCACAAAACTGGGAGTATGAAATTGCCAAAAATGTCTTGGTATGTTGATGCCTTAGGAGTTCCCTTCACTAGAACTAAGGGGCCAAGCTCAACTCCTGAGAAAAAAACCCCACACCATAATCCTCCCTCCACCAAACTTTACACTTGCCACAATGCAGTCAGGCAAGTACCGAAAATTGTGATTCATCACTCTGGAGAACATGTCTCCACTGCTCTAGAGTCCAGTGGCGGCGGCTTTTTTTCACCACTGCATCTGACGCTTTTCACTGCACTTATATAAGGCTTGGAAGTAGCTCCTCAGCCATGGAAACCCATTCTATGAAGCTCTCTACAACCTGTTGTGCTAATCTGAAGGCCATACATAATTTGGCCCCACTCTGCCATTTTAGGTGGCCTACCACTTTGTGGCTGAGTTGCTGTTGTTCCCAGTTGCTTCCACTTTGTTATAATACCACTAACAGTTGACCAATGAATATTTAGCAGCAAGGAAATTTCACGGATGGACTCATTGGACAGGTGCCAACCTATCACGGTACCACGCTTGAATTCACTGAGCTCCTGAGAGCGACCCATTCTTTCACAAATGTTTGTAGAAGCAGTCTGCATGCCTAGGTGATGATTTTATACACCTGTGGCCATGGAGGTGATTAGAACACCTGAATCCAATGATTTGGAGGGGTGTCTTAATACATTTGGCAATATAATATGGCAATATAACATGTGTGTGTGTATATATATATATATATATATATATATATATATATATATAAAAATACATTTATATATATATTTTTTTTTCTTATGTAATCAGTGTTTCATTGATACAATGAACACACAGAGTTTAACAAGTTGTATTTCTTTCTTTCTCTACATTTTCAATGTAGGTCTCGCTCTAGCAGAGTGTCACTCCACAGCTATGGTAAAACAATTACGATAAAACACCCCCGCTGTTTGCTGGTTTACATTAGAGTCGCTAATTGGGTCAGAAAAGGATATAAGAAATAGTAAGCTTTTGAGGGAGCCCAGCCCACTCAGTTGCGCTCTGTGGCATCACGCTTCAGTGACTGAGGTCCCACAGAGAACAAGGTAAACTTTGATAACAAAAGGAGCTGCACATCAAGGATTTACTGATATGCAGCCAGGAGTGAAGAGGCAGGAATGACAAGACTTCCCACAGGAAGTGCAACACATGAGGGAAGGAGATTAAATAAAAACAGAAAAATACACATGTACAGAAAAATTAAAATGAATCGCTCATTAAAAATCAATAACACCAGCTTTTGCTGTAAAAGTCACTTCCAATCCAAAAATTACCCTTACAGTACTTTTTTTCACCTCTAGATGGCCTCAGCCTGATGGCCAGCATCATCCAACACACTTTTTCTGAGCACAGGCTCTCCTGGAAGTGCCCCATCCAAAAAAAAAAAAAAAGGTTTTGCCTTTATTTTTACTTTAACATACAGGGGAAGAAGTCCAGCTTCTAAATCTTTAACTCTTTGTTAAGACAGACAGCATTCAAATCTAGTGTTCAACTGATAATGAGATCTGAAAGCACAGTACAGACAGGCTTAAATATGGCAAAAACAGATCCTCAACCCCCTCATTAAGAGAACTAAGTAGCATTTTTCAGTGCTGGGGTTATCATAGCAGAGTATTTAGAATGGTAATTAGCTATTGCGATTTTTTTTTAAGCTATGTGAATTAGAACATTTAACAAACAAATAGAGTAAGTACTAAACACGTGTAACTTACATTCTACACGTGACATACAATTACTGTACGTGTTATCCTAGTTTGGCTGCAAAAGTGGAAATAGCCCTCAGAGAGGGTGGGCAGCACTATAAACAAAGCTCTGCTGCAAATCATCTAACCTTGAGAGGTTGCTGAGAAGAGCAGAGTGATGATCTCTTCTGTTTGCTCCTTCATTGTCCAATCACAGACTGGGGTAGGTCCTAGGCGGTACTGCTCAACTGTAGTCTAGTCTGGAGTGGAGTGCAACACCTGCCTGTGCTGCCTGGCAGATGTGCCTGGATCACACTACTGGCTGGACAGGATTACAAATCCTTTGGCAATTACAACAGTTTATGTATTCCACCGTATATTTATCTTTCTGACTGTGGGGCCTGAAAGCAGGATGCTTAGTAAAGCATTGACAGCTGATGTTGAACAGCCCATAGCAGCTCACGCCAGACCCGGCAGACTTTCCAGCTCCACCAGCTCTTCTGGCACATGTCCTGTCACTTTGCCAGCACAGGCCTAGCCTTCATAAATGACTTTTATGAAATAACGATACGAAGATTGTGCAGTGACTGTAACATCGAGCGTTTAGGACTCGCCGCATAAAGAAAAATAGCAATGTGTAAAGAGTTGAAATAATCCATTACTGGCGGCACAGTAACTCATGACTGTCATTTATATCAAGCCCGCCGGGAATTCCAAAGTAAACAGCCAGCAAGGTCAATTCAGTCATTCAATTCAGATAAAAGACCCAATATGCTAAAAAGGCGATGATAATGCAAAAACAACAGTAAGAGAAAACGCTGGCTCTCTATACACCGAGATAAGAGACACACAGATAAAGCAAATTATGATAATGGACGAGGCTGTTTGATATAGTGATATATTGGCTTTATTAATAAAACCTGGGTATACGGCAAGGAGATATATATAGGGGATTACGCAGGAACTTATCTCTGCGTCTTCTGTTTGGTCTTGCAAATTAGCCATGTTCCCTGTGAAAAGGAATTGCGTTCTGTAACTTGTGAAACAGTTGATGTATAATGGAACATTCCCAGGTTCATTACACATTTTCACACTTTGTAAAGATGCATGTGATCCGCTCAGCCATAGACAGGCATGGAACTGGCATCCTGCTCAGCACAGGGAGTTTGGTATTCCTTTATACTAACTATGGCCAAGTGCAGCGCATGTGCAGATATACAGATCAAATCATGTAGACTTCACCCCCTGCAACATCTCCAAGATACGGCCGTTCTTAACCTCTGAAACTACTAGGCAGCTTATTCACTCCCTTGTTATATCTCACCTTGACTTTTGTAACTCCCTCCTCATTGGCCTACCTAATCGCAGGCTATCCCCTCTTCAGTCTATCATGAATGCTGCTGCCAGACTTATCCCACCTTACTAACCATTCTGTATCTGCCACCCCTCTCTGCTAATCCCTTCACTGGCTTCCCATTGTCCAACTGATAAAATTCAAAACATTAATAACATATAAAGTCATTTATAACTCTGCCCCAAATTACATCACCAATCTTGTCTCCAAATATCACCCAAACCACCTTCTCCACTCCTCGCACGACCTCCTGCTCTCTAGCTCTCTCGTCTCCTTCTCCCATGCTCGTCTCCAGGACTTTTCCAGAGCTTCCCCATCCTCTGGAACTCTCTACCCCAATTTATCAGACTATCGCCTACTCTGCTCACTTTTAGGCGATCTCTGAAAACCTATCTCTTCAGGGAAGCCTATCCTGCCCTCAGCTAATAATGGAATCTTCTACTCCTCCTACCAGTTCATCCCCCACAGTTACTAGCTTTTGTACCACTAGCCCCTCCCTCTTAGATTGTAAGCTCCAAGGAGCAGGGCCCTCCTATCCCTCTTGTATTGAACTGTATTGTTGCTGTATTGTCTCCTATTATATTGTAAAGCACTGAGCAAACTGTTGGCGCTAGATAAATCCTGTATAATAATAATAATACAGAGGCATTGGGGGATCAGGAGATCGAAGAGCTGCTTGATCCAGGGCAGATCACAGCGGCACAAACCCATGGCTGCCATTATAAATTGCAGAGCTCAATACAGCCCCCCCCAACCCGCAGCCTGCCTAACAAGGCTAGAGCTCCTCCACCTTACACAGAAAAGGAACTTGAGATACCTTAACGTGCTCTCACACTGCCATTTCAACATCAGACAGCGGATGTCTCATAGAGAATTCACTATTGAGGAAAGTTTTCGGCTAAGCTACCTGTTCATCATATGTCTAATTTTGGACACCAACCGCAGCAATATTAGTTATGTTTAATTTGGTAGCCTTGTCAAAGGCATATTACTTTCACCTGAGGATTGTGTCCTTTAGCAATGGCATTATGAGTCTTGATATCATCCACTGGCTCAATTACCAGCAATCTTGTTCATATTAACATATTCAAAATATATATTATGTTTGATACATGCCTAGAACTTTGGTTTCAACTAGCTCTCTAGCATTGTCTGGTTGGGCTCATAATTCCATATACTTTGTTGGTTTTTGTGTAATTTTTTTACATTATTGATGCACAGCCTTATTATATAACTCATATACATCCCCACCATGGTGGTGTTTTCCTTTGTGCCTGTGCTGTTTATACAAAAGACCTAGAGTCGTTGTCTCTACAGCATAACTACATATATGGCCGATCATGATGTCCTTCTTTTATTTGTTCTTGTTTTAGGTTGTTTTTTTCTGGCATTGCCTCATTTTGTGGTGATGGCTAACAGTGGGCTTTACCTGAATGTCTAATTACAAGCAATTTTGTAATAAAAGCATAATTTTTTTATGACATTTTGTCCATAATGTAATCGCTTTTCCTTTGTGAATTCTTTTTCACTGTTCTTTTTGCTTTCACACTGCCCCTGGCCACAATGCGGGTGCAGTGTACCATAGCTTTCATGCGGGTTAGCTACACCTCCCTATAGACTTGTATTGTGTTTTGCGGTTATGGTGCACTTTCAGATAGCACACCAAAACCACGGGACATAATAGAAGTCTATGGCAAAGCACAGCTAACCTCACGAACAAAGCACAGAAGCTCACTGTGAAGCCACCCTTATTGTGCATGCGCAGTATCCCTATCAGTTCAGCAGCAGGGGCTGGGGAGAGATAGGGGACTACTTTCTCATTTTTTGGGATCAGATGGAGTAATCATCTGTGCTATAGCTCCCAATGGTTAATTCAATTGATATAGAAGAACTTTAACCCCTAGACACTAAGTGCGCCCAAATACGTGGCCTCTCGGCGTCTGTGCCTTGACACCGAGCGGCCGCATATTTGCGTACCATTTGAAAATACATGTGTGCTGGGAGTACCCGCCCTGTACGCTCCCACCACATATGTCCTTGACTCATGGAAAGGTCTCGATCTCCCCTTGTGATCAGGACCTTTTCCGATCATGTGAATCACGGTGGTCACATCACCCTAAAACCCCGCCCCGCCTCCCGAAACTCTTAAAGGGGAGGGAGACGCCGGTACAAAGGGGTTAAAGTGGTTGTAAACCTCAGATATGAAATATAAACAATACATATCCCTCTATAGTGTGTGCTTACCTCGGGTAATAGCACTAGGTGTCATTTCTGTCTGCTGCCTTGTTCCTCTGCTATCAGGTTGAGTCAGTTCTGACAAGTTTTCTAGACAACAAGAGAAAAAAGGTGATGGGGAGGGAGCTCAAGGACACAGCCTGTGATTGACAGCCTCAGCTCTGTTCATGTGTGCTGTATAAATTGGAGGAAGGGTTGTCCCTTCCCTCCAATCAGCTCTCAGAGCTCTCCTCACTGAGTCTAACTTCAGCTCCCTGCCCTTGCTTTCTGTAAGCTCATATAAGCTGTATAAATTTTGCACTTTGAATGGATGTAGAGAAGAGAGAGCTACAGATAGGCAGGTACAACTTATGTAGGAGAATTTTTTTATCTTTGTGTATCACCTGAGTCTAGTCATTTCACTATATATAAGGGTTTACTAACACTTTAATTGTTGGGATGATTACACTAGACCCCTCGTTAGCTTTTATTGCTAGCTGTGTTCCTATTGCAGATTTTCCATCACTTCCTGTCTGGTGAAACTGTTGTCACTATGACAGTAAGTGAGTTGAAAATCCTCTAAGAGGGGCCCAGATGGTAGTACATAAAAAAAAAAAATACTATACTATGGCAGCAGGGGTGTAAAATAAACACAATGATTAGAATAATTATTCAGTTGGAATTTGCATCCCATGCTATATCTGAGCGGATGTTGACAGTACAAATCCGTCACTTGTTTCTCATGACTATGGATGAACGAACACTGAGAGATTTCATTTTCTCAACATTTTGGCAACAATTGTGAAATTGTGATTAAATGATTCCATTTTACCAAACATGCATTGGAGTCAGCGGGAAAGGTGAAATCAAAGTGTGTCTAACACCAAAAACAAAAGTGTAATATACTGCAACATACCTTCCATAGATGTTGCAGCTTCGTCAACCAAGGACCACCTGTCCGCAATAATCTGTGGACAGTTGCCCTGTACAGGCACAGCAACATACCTGTACGTCGCTGGCCTTGTCCAGGTACAAAGTGAGCAGCGTTGCTGACTCCCGCTGTGATTAGACAAAGCGGGATTTTGTCAGCAGGTCCCTCCCAGCAAAGCAGGGAGAAGGAACAAAGAGATTTTTAGTAAAACATAGCACAGAATACATACATTAACACTTGTTAGGCACACACCTAACCCCTTGATTACCCCAAAATGTTTATGCATTCCCAGCCAATGTCATTAGTACAGTGACAGTGTATAGTATTATCACTGATCACTGTATTAGCTGTCACCGGTGACGTCAGTGTCAGTTAGTCAAGTCCCACCCAATATCATTGCCTGCCACGCTATCATACTCCCACTATAAGTGGCTGATCACCACCATTAGTAGTGAAAGAAAAAAAAGAAAAAAAGTATATGTACCATAGTTTGTAGGTGCTAAAACTTTCACACAAACCAATCGATATATACTTAATGGGATTTTTTTAATAGCAAAATATATTTTGACATACATTTATGAAGACATTGTACTTTTTAATTCTATTTATTGGATATGTTTTATAGATAAAAGTAAAAAATAATGTTTTTTTTTTTTTCAAAATGATCGGTCTTTTCTCCTTTACTGTATATAATAAAAAAAATAAAAAACCCAGTGGTCAAATACCACCAAGAGAAAGCTCTATTTGTATGAAAAAATTGATATAAATTTTTGTCTAGGTATGTTACATGACCACACAATTACCAGTTAAAGTAGCACAGTGCTAAATAACATAAAATGGCCTGGTCATGAAGGGGGTAAGACCTTCTGGAGCTGAAGTGGTTAATTTAACATTTTCAGGGATTTTGTTTCCCTTTATTTCATCTAGGGATTTTGCCAGTAACACAATTCTTGTCCTAGGATGACAACCCCCACTTACCCTACTGTATAAGGGCAACAGAAAGAAGAAAGGACTATGAAATCCACCCCTCTCCTACCGGCTATAACATAGTGGGTCAGTGTTCAGTAGTCCTCAGAAATAGCTGAAAACAATGTAATTGATAACAGTCATTACTGACAGATTGCACAAGCTATCATCTCACAAGATTTCTGGCAGGATTAACTATTTTTATTCATAAAACAGATATAAGAAAATGCTTTTAATGGCGTATAGAAAAGAATTCAAAGGGCCAAATACATGAGTTTCTTTGTTAGGGTTTAAACACACTTTGCTTTTTGATGATTTTCTGTTGTCCAATGGACTATAAATGACTCATGAGAGTTACAGAAGCTCCTTTTAACTAACTAACCTGTTCTTGTTCCATAAAAAATGGCCTCTTATTAGACTTGTTATTTTAATTTTTCATAGAAAGAAAAAGGACAGTGAAAAACAGTAAAATAAAAAAGCAACAGTACACAAAAAAAGATCAATAATAAATAAATAAAATAAAAACAACAAAATGACAAAGAACACTAAATAAAATAAACTGTGCTACCCTCAACATACTCCTAAAAATCACATCCTTGAAATAAAGAGTAGATACGATAAAGTAGAATTCTGGCATAATAGGTTTATGCCGAAATTCTACTTTATCGTATCTACTCTTTTATTTCAAGGATGTGGTTTTTAGGAGTATGTTGAGGGTAGCACAGTTTATTTTATTTAGTGTTCTTTGTCATTTTGTTGTTTTTATTTTATTTATTTATTATTGCTCTTTTTTTTTGTGTACTGTTGCTTTTTCTTTTACTGTTTTTCACTAACCTTAAAAATGCTTCCTCCCCCTTCTCCTAACATCTGTGCTAACCTGTGTAAGAAGTGTATCTTACGTAAATTCAGCCCGCCCGTACAGGCTGGATTGTTGTGCCGCCTGTACAGGCTGGATTGTTGTGAACTAGGTCAGACTTCTAAGATACGGATCCAGAGCCCCCTCTTTTGGAATATATGAGCTTTGACTACCATGTTGTCATTATGGTGACTTATCTACAATGTGTCTGTATGGCTCCCCATTGGGAATTTGGTCCCTTTATTTATAGATTATGTTTACAAGACCTTTAGCTGTTTTGATTGTATCTAAAACCTCTACCTGAGAAGCTGCGTCTTCACCTTGGCTTACTTATTAGCACCTCTATGGGAAAAGTGTACATGCTGTGAATTCCAGTTGATCCTACTGGCTGACATCATTCCACTAAAGATTAGGAGTGGGTTCCAATGTATTGATTCTTTCACATGTTCTCCTGAAGAAGGATTTCCAAAATGTGTCGCGTCCACATGTGATTTGTGAACCTTTATGTGGACAATATTTCTTTATGTTGTGTAGTAGATTTATTAAAGAGAAGTATGGGTTTCTATTTTTTTACACAAATCATACTTACCTAGGTGGATACCGCAGCGGTCCGATACAGCATCTCTCTCCTGCCGGCTCTATGTATGAGCAATCAGCAATCACTCAGTTCTCACAGCCCCTCTGAGCAGAGAGCGGTGACTGTCAGTCACCTCTGTCTGTTCTGCCCCATCCCCGTACTCACTGGAGCGCTGGGCTGTGGAGGGGAAGGGAGAGGCTGGCTCAGGCTCTCAGCAGGTCACTGAGAGACTGAGCCAGGTGCCACTTCAGACTCTGGGGTGGAACCTGACTTTAAAGTCGGGATCTTTTCCCAGTCTGGGCCAGCTGAGTGACGTCAGCTGACAGCGGGCGTCAACCCACTATCAGCTGAAAATGGGTCACAGAAGTGTAGAATGAACTGCACTTCTGTGATCCACAGAAGTGCAGCCAAAAGAGCTTTGGCTGCACTTCTCCTTTACTGGGATATATTAAATTATTATTTTATAATATTCAGTTTTCTCTTATATGTCCACAAAAAGTCTATGACTACACTCTGTTTATAGTAATGTAGGGATTATAACTAATGCTGGGCTTGATGTTGAAGTCGAACATTAGTTCAACTTGAACATTGGCTGTTCGTGTGTTCAGCGTACGCACAAATGGTAAGGGCGCCCCACAATTCACTACGCTCTGACAGTGCATTATGATTGGCCAAAGCAATGCACCTGACCACGGGCCAGGTGCTATGCTTTGACTAATCATAGCGAATGATGACATCACAAAGGGGTGGGGTCATCTGGTTGATGTCATCGGGTGGCCCCACCCCTTGGATATTTAAGAACTGTCAGGCCGGCGCAGCTGTCAGACATCCGGGAGCCAGCGTCAAGAGCAGAGCTTTTTTTTTTTTTTTTGGTTCGAGGGTGGCAGCAAGAATCCATGTCCAGGACATTTTTCTTCTTTTTCTTTTTAATAAATGACTTGTTAAAGTCTGTCATCTGTCATTTTTTACACTTTTTTTTGTGAATGAATAGCGGTACTATGTATCCCCTACTCATTCACATGGGGGGGCAGGATCTGGGGGCCTCCTTGTCTGCCCACAGACTTCCACAATCACTGGCCACAGTGGGGAAGAGGCCCTTGTCCCCATCAACATGGGGACAAGGTACTCTGGGGGAGGGGAGCCCTCCTGCCCCAAAGCACCCCCCCAATGTTGAGGGCTTGGGACCTGGTGTGGTTCAGGAAGGGGGGGTAAGATGTTCGCTCGTTCCTCCCCCTTTCCTGACCTGCCAGGCTGCATGCTCGGATAAGGGTCTGGTATGAATTTTAGGGGGGGTGTCACCAAAAGATCACAACTTTAAAATTGAACTCCAGGCCGCCAGAGCCTCTCCCTTCTTTTGGGACTCTCTACCTCAATCTTTTGGGCTATCTCCTACTTTGCCTGCCTTAAATTATCAAGGCACTCTCTCCTGGTCAATAGATCATCTCCCAGCGGACGGATTAAGGGGAGAGGAGGGACAGCAAACAGCAGATGTTGCATTGGTTGGTTGGCACTCTTTCATCTCCTGTGTAGCTGGCCACTGGGGAGGTCATGTGACTGGACAAGAGCGCTCTGAAAATAGGCAAGTATAAGAATCTTCCTTCTACAGGGCAGTTAGTATAGGAGTTAGAAGGGGGGGGGGGCAGTTTTAAGCTGCGTTTACCTAGCATTGAATTCCACTTTAAATCTGTGTATTTAGTTGTGTGTTAGAATTTCATCTTTAATGCATAATTTTTCATTAAAGATGGATCTGTACATTGGAGAATAATGGGAAGACTAAGCATGAATCTTGCATCTAATTTCCCGTCTATGGGTACATACATGGAAAATTATAAATATATACCCAATATAAATCCATTTCCTACCAGATAACAACAAAGACAGGCAAGACAAGGGGGCAGCAACACCAAACATACAAGACAATTAACCAGAATAGAACAATTTAATTCCAAGAGGCTTGGCCCACATACAATGAAATGATAATCAAACAATATCAAGGCCAGCAGAATGCATTAAATGAAACCATCACCCAGATGAGGAGACAACATGACCTGCTGCAAATGGAAAATTTCAGAAAATTCTCATGTTCTTGTGGATCAAGGAGAGGTTAATAAGGAACACACAGTACATTTTCACATGCAAATTAAAATTTCTCCCTTTGGAACGCATGGCAGATCTGTAATTAAAAAACAAATACAGAATTTTAAATGAGTGCACTAACAAACTCCAAAAGTATATTTTTCTGCTCTATAGCTGATAGGCCCTCTTGCTGGACATCGTACAATAACTGCTAGTGAACTTTGGCAAGACTTGAGTGTTAAGCCAGACTACACATTTTAGAGTCTTAGGGATTTAATGAACTGGAACCTCCAGCCTTTTACAAAAGATCTGGTTTTAATTGAGGATTCTGGAAGACATAGAGGAAGACAGTGGGAAAAGCAGTCTCAGTATCACTGCGCTGTCAAGGGTTTACTATAATATTACCTGTTTATGACCAAGGCTGGGCCAAAAGTCATTGTAAGACAATTGGATTGCATGCGCACATCTGATCAGTCTCTGATGTCTCTAGGCAGCTTAAAGTAGATCCCTGTAAATGTGCGTTGGCAAAGCTACTAGTAATCTCAAACAGAAGTATGTGTTACAGGAGGACAACACAGGAGCACCATTAGGAGACCGTTGTCAACCTATAACAGGAAGCACCTAAACAATAACTCATATTACATGATCATCATGTTTTATTTTGATAAAAGATACATATTAAAAAAGATTGAAAATTAGTTTCTGATATTATTTTAAAGGCATTATAAACCTTCCTACCTGCACCTTGTGTTTTTCACCTATTTTGTCACGTAGTTTCATAGTGTCAATTATGTTCAAACATAAGGCATGTGACATGGCACTGCACAGGTTAATGAATGACTTTTGTCTGTAGTCTAAGAACTGACACTTTCTGTGAAGAAATTATATATCCCACAATCCCTGGGTCTCAAAATCTAGTGTTCTGCTGTAAAAACTAGTAATCAAATCTGAAGCAGGCAAAGCAATGAAGAGAAAAGATTTGTTTTCATTGCATTAGCACTCCCACATGTGTGATGCAACACAGAGCGGATGGCAAGGCATTGAATGGATGCTATGTAACCGGGAACAAGAAGTTGACTGTCCCTTTGGCAAACAGGGACAAGCTAGGAGAGTGAATACATGGACACGGGGGGTCAATCAACTATGACACTACAAACTGTAGCCACAACATATGAATCCATCATTACAAGGTAAGGCAAACAAATGACACAGGGAATATATCTACACTAATGCCTATTTAAAGCAACAAGAACATTTGAAAGTGTACAATGCCTTTAAAACTAATGTGAGATTTTAGCAATCTACTTTAAGGGCTCATGTACAATGCAGCTCCTAAACTGATGTTCAGGAGCTGTTCAGCATTTTTTTCAGCAGCCCCTGGACTCACCCTAATGTTTTCCTATGTGTCCATGTACACACAGTTGTTTACAGGCAGTTGAGTTTACAGTCGTTTTTTTGAACGCTCCAAACTTGCGTTCAGGAGTAGATTTTACTGGCATTTCAAACGCCAAACGCTTGTAAATGCGTGTAAATGTGGTTAACCGCATTCATAAGCGTTTGCGTTTAGAAGTGTTTTTTAACTGTTCCATGTCCAGATGCTGTCCAGAGCCTTTTTTCATCATCAGAAATGCATGCAAAGTGTTTTCCATGTATTCAAATGGACCCGATACACCAGCGCAGTCAGTTCCCAGGTTTCGCGTGAAGGAGAAAATGGTAGAACGTGCTGCATTATGCTGATGATAGGATCCACAGTGAATACAACCAGAAAAGATAGGTCATCTCAACACATACTGATCTCTCTGCTTCTGCTCTCTCTATTTCTATCATGTCTGAAATAGTTAATTATTTACTATTTTTTCAGTGCATTCTGGATATTTGGGAATGTCTCTTGAGGTTATCTTTCAAAAAAGCTTCTAAACGCACATAAACATGCATAAACGCGGTATGCAATCGCTGCTAAACTGATGTCTTTTAACCTATGTTTTCCAGCAGTCAGTTTCCATCGTTCAGAAGAGTTTTCCAAATGCCCCGTGTACATGAACCCTAAGAAGTGAGAGGGTCAACTTTTATCACACATTAGAATTCCATAACCCTTCAAGTTAACCTTCTTACTGCTACCAAAAAAAAAAATGATTCATAACTGGAAAAAAAACAAGGAAAGTGCCTGTGTTTCTTACATACAATTTAAAGCAGATCATCACCTTCTTTAATCACTATTAATAATTTCTGCCTCCCCATCCTCTGTTTCACAATCAGACATTAAGTTTTTTTTCCAAGAATACCTTTTTTTCCGAGACTGGGCATTGCACTTTCAGCTTTCTCGCCTAGGCAAGAATGATGTCTCTTTTTCCCGCCCAATGTCTCCTGGGGTACTTACGTCATACATTCCAGAGAGTAATGGAGCAATCCGCAAAATACTGTGCATGCGCAGCTGCATGTCATCTGGGGGCCAGCTGCAACAACTCAGAAGAAACAGCTAGCCTCTTGAGTTGAGAAGAAAAGATTGCGACAAGAGACTCGGTTCACAGTGGAGCACCGGGTTACAACATTCAATGTTGGATTCATTGAGCGCATGAGTACGCTTTTTAGGACAACCCAGTGTTCAAGGTAAAATGGAAGAGAAAGAGGGGAGTGATGTTCCTGTTTAAGCTACTTCTGTTTTGCTACAAAAATCCTAAGAACTGCTTCCTAGCTAATCCTATCGAGAACCCTTCTCTCACACTTGGCAGCATACCTTCTGTCCATGGTGGTGGTCTCCTGCAGTAAATATAGTACATCCTTTGTGCAGAAATCTCCAGAGCTGGGCACACCTGCGAAGTTTCACCAACGTGGAATGAAGCCATACTCCTACTGTCTCTGTTGTAGTAGTACAGCTACATTCAAGCCTATGAAAAGTCACTGTGTAGGCATGGACTGTTTTGGAACAGATTTTTTAATTGAGCACGTAAACAATGCAGGAGGCCACTGACACCATGGAGAGGCAAAGAGGCGCCTGGGTGGGGAGGTTTAGATTAGCTTTGGGAGAAAAGTGTAGCTTTACTTTAAGAATGAAGAGTACTGCCTGTTTATAGCCCTGGTTTAGCAGCACTGGCCCAGTTTTTGTTTCTGTATCCAACAGATACAAGGCTTCTAATAATGTCAGCTTGATGGGAAGGTCTAGATGAAACAGGTATGGCGTTTGAAATCCAGCTTTAGTCATAATCTTTTTCTACTTTTCAATAAACTAAAGGGGGGTTGAAACCTCTGTTGGGTCTTTACTGCTGTCTGTGTACTGCCTTGGGAAGGTTTCTCCCATAGTGACAAGAAGTGAAGAGTAATCTCACCAACAAAGGCACAGACATCTGTCAGAACAACTTTTTGGAGAAGGGAAAGATCCTCTGGTCCCCAAACTTCATTGGGGAGATATTCTATCCCAAAGACACCCTGTTTGTCAGCCTACTAAGACAAGAAGTAAGGGAAATCTCTCCAATTGTACATTTTATTACCTTTGTATGCCCCCTTCTTACTTACCAGCCCCTACTCCTCTTCACAGAAGATCACCATTAATTCCTATAGAAAGGTCGTTTATGTGCCCAAAAGACACTCTTTATAGGAGTGAAAAATGAAGCCCGTCTAGGAGACCTCTGCAGCAAAGGTCTCACGGAACGGGAACAGGTAAGCGTAAGACCTGGGGAAATTGCTAGGGGAGCAGATTACTGGGGTGGGAGAATTAAACTGAAGCATATTAATTGCTTTGACTGCAATCTCATAGAGGTGCCTGAACAATAATTATATATATTTATTTTATCCTAAATATTCAATAATATGTTGTTGCTGGTTGGAGAAACTATTACGCAGCTGGAATGAATTGGTTCTAATTGCCGTGGGTCCCATTGTCGTTACATGGTCTGCCATGGCTACAGCCACTTTTAATGCTGAACTCCAGGCAGATAGGAAAAGCACAAATGAACACAGCTCTGTACTCATTAATTATACATCATTTTATATTACTTTTGAATTTGCCTTGGCACCAGCCCCTTGCAGTCATTAAGAGCTCTACACGGGGGAGTGGAAAGAACACAAGTAGCCAATAAAGTGTGCTGCAGCACAAGAAGTATGCTGATAGGAGGAAAGAGTAGAGTGACAGAAAGATGAGCTCAACAGATTACTGCTTCTTCTTTTGCTGTCCAGTCACAGGGTGGGGGGGGGGGGGGAGACCTGGAAGTGAAAGGAAAACTGCAGCAGAGAAAGGTCAGGTTTCCTCCCCTGCCAGGCAGGACTGTGCTGTGTGGCAGAGCTGTAAAAAATCTTAGAACCGGATGTACAAAAATATTCTTTGGCAGGAAAAAAAGTTGTCATATATACACAGTATTTTTTGAGTTCAGCTTTAATCCCTAGTTTGTCTACAACTGTATTTTTTCACAAATCCATAAACTACACTGTTGTACTCCACCTCTGCACACCAACCAAACATCTTGTTGATCTTGGTGACATCTGTTTGCTCCATGAATTGTATTGGCTGACTGCAATGGAGTAGAAAATACAGAGAACCCCACCGAGGAACTTGAACAGACAACTCTCACCAGGATCACCATGCGGTAAGGGTAAAAACTTGATCTATGTTCCATGACAGCGTGTATTTCCATTAGTTGGCTTAACGTGTCACCCGCAGCGATAGGGGAGTAATAAATCAGAGGCAGATGAGGAAAGATGAGGCCCTCGTTACTGTAAATTTAATTCCACCAGAAAGCCTGAGTCATGTGAAAAAGAGGCTTTTGTATTATGCATTTGGACTGTTGACTCGTTAGCACAGCGGCGAGTCCCCGGCCCTTGTTTCACAGCTTGTTCTGGAAAAGGCACGTTTGACGATCATGCATTATTGAAAAAGTCAGGGGCTTGGGGATGCTAAGCATTGTTCGAGTTAAAAACAAAACAAAAAAAAAGACCCCTGCTTTTCAAAGCGCAAACTGATGCATTTCAGCAGGATGCGGGGAGTGAGAGCATGTCAAACCTAGCTCTATAAAATCAGACTTAAGGAATTCAAGCCATTCTGGTGGGCTCAGTAGGTGTCAGTTGGTATGGAATGTGTGTTTTGTTTCAGTCTGGAGAATTGGCTTCTTTTTTTTTGTTCATATTTAATTCATAAATGCTTCTGTAGGGCACAGGAAAGGAAAATGATGCAGGACTCGTAGCACAAAGACTTCTAGGATAAAAGATCTGTTTTCATGACCTTCGGCTGAGCCCATAACTTGGTGTCAATTGTTTATCACAGGATGTTCAACCAACATTACATCAATAAGAAAGAAACAAAAAAAGAACGAAGCCAGCATAGCTTACCTTTAGGATACCAGGGATCTGTGAATTCATACTTTCCCATGCCGATTGTCCTTAGCATTTGAACGCCATTCGGGTTGTCTGGAGTTATGGTCTGACTGTGTGGAATCTGGGGGCCAGTTTGGCCATTCGTGGCCGGAACGCTGTTGGGCAGTGCCGCAGAAGGCAGCGCAGGAGGAGGAGGAGGAAGGATTGGGCAAGTCATGTGACCGTTGCCAATGGCAGCATGGCCAGGATGAGGGACCTGACCAACCCCGGTCAAAGAGGACATAGCCATGGGTTGACTGTGCCTGTACATGGATTGGCTTTGTAAATTGACCACCATGTTGCTCAGAGGTTGTGCGGGCTGTTGGTGTTGTTGCAGTTGGTAATGTGCGGTCATTAGCGGCAGTTGAGGGGCGACATGAGGAGGGATAGTGGGAGTCACTCCTATGATAGGGGCCTGGACATTGGCAGCTTGGCTGTAGATAGGTGGCTGAGTCATTCCATATGTATGGGCTATCAGGGATCCCTGGGTGCACGCAGAGACTGTTGTTGCCCATGGTGGAGTGGCTGAAAAAGAAATATAATAAGTGTTATTATGGAAAATCTTTTCAAGGTTGTCCAATTCACAATTTTCTGGTAAGCCATGTGAAATGTGAAAGTATCTTATTAATACTGCAAATGAACAAGCTGAGTTGTCCTATATATTTACTGCCAATCATAACCAATCCAATCAAACACCACTGTTCACAGAATAGAGACAGCAATAGATTCCTGAAAAAGGTTCTAACCCTTTCTTGCTCAATCCAAAATTAGCATAAAAAGTTTGGACTGGAGTTAGGCTTTTATAAAGGTTTCTTACAGGCTTACATAAAGACATTTTTAAATGCACTCAATAACTGGAAATTCAGTCATTTTAAAGGCGTCCAAACAGATTATTGCCGTAAATGTTATTGTCAATCAAACCTGCACAAAGAAGGAAACATATTACTGATTGCAGAATTGGATGAGAAATAAACATAGTGAACATGTATATTCCTCATTTAAATCCTAAATAAGCTTCGAAGCGGTGCATTTCAAAGGCTGAACATTTTACCTTGGCTCTGTCAACTGTATACTGAAATGACTACCCACTGTGCCATGATTTACACATTAAAAGCAACACTGACACTCATGGTTTCCCTAAACCAGCGTCTGTTACCTGGAAGACAGCTGAGACTTCACTATCAGTCCCTGTACACCGCCTTGCCACAACCTGTCATACTGTTATAAAATATGTTTGTGCTATACACTACTTTAAATTGATAGCCACCTAGAATGTAAAGTGGTATATGCTGTATTATATATATATTTATTTAGTGAGACTATAAAAATAAAATGATTATTTATTAGTCTAGCACATCTGCAATATTGTATGTGAATAATTTGGCATTTCAGAGGCAACGGGGCACCTTTGCTCTTTTGTGTTTTTTTTTTTACCTTTGCCCTTTTGTTGAACAAAGACTGTTGTATATAAAGCTCAATAGCTCATGCTGAAATTTGTACACGTCAGTTAATGATTTAGAGTAGTTACTCCCACTGGTATCTTCCCCTTATCTTTGCTGTCTGAGAAATCCTGTTAGGGACACAGAGGAAAACAAGCAAACAACTGCTGTGCTATCTTTTTAGACAACCTCTACTACGCTGGGGATCCTTCGTTACGAGGGCATCGTGTATTAAAGTAACCAAAATAAGAAAAATATATATTGTACATTTTATTGTATTGTACTTTTTGCTGTGGTCTTTTTAATTATTATTTATTACAGATATTTATATACTACCGAAAATTTGCGCAGCACTTTTATATATACATTCTGTACATTCACATCAGTCCCTGCCCTCAAGGAGCTTACAATCTAAGGTCCCTAGCTCACATTCATACTAGGGCCAATTTAGACAGGAGCCAATTAAGCTACCAGCATGTCTTTGAAGTGTGTGAGGAAACCAGAGTACCCAGAGGAAACCCATGCAAACTCCAGGTAGGTAGTGCTGTGGTTGCATTTCGAACCAATGACCATAGTGCTACTAGGTGGAAGTGCTAACCACTTAGGTACTGTGTTTTCATTACTGCTTTTCCGTTTTTAGTTTTTTTTTTTGCAAAAAGCAACAAGCACATTGCAAAGACAAAAGTACAGAACTGCAGCTGCAGGATCTTGCACCAAACTTGCAGGATCACATCTCTCAGACCCTCTGTCAATCACTGGCCATCTCTCTCTCTGCCTCTCTTTGAGTAAGCACATCATTCTGTAGATCTTACAAGTGGTCAACATGCTTTCCCTGCTCCCCCTTGCAAACTTTTACTCTGTTACTTTGGAAATCAGAAGAGTAGAAGACTGGTAGAGGGAGCAGGAGGAGCTCAGATGCTGAGTCTCTGATCGGAGGGGGGAGCAGGGGGAGCTAAGTTACTAACTTACACCTGACAGGAGAGAGCGGAGAGAGCTAAGCTGCTGAATCACTGCTGGAACAGGGGAGTTCAGCTGCTTAGTCACTGCTGGGATAGAGGATGCAGAGAAGAGAAGCCTTTAAGTATTTGGAGGATTTCAGTATTTTGATGTGAAATTTGAAGATGGATTGCTCCACACTGCCTGCAGCTACACAGGTCAATGATGACTAGTTTTAAAGCTCATTTACTGCTTGCTAAATATTTGAATGTTAAAAGTCTGAGCAGATGTTCACTTTAAAGTCTCAAGAGCCTTCAGTTACATAAGACCCACCCTTTGGAATTCACCACCCACCACTGTCCAGAAGGCATCATATCTGAATGCTGTTAAAACCAGACTGTTGCTTGGCATGAGTGGTGAAAGAGCTGTAAGCTTTCAGTTATGTGTCTGTAATTAACTTAAATATAGGACTAGTGAAATCTCCTACCAAATTCATTAAATTGGGATTCACATGACTCATGGATATTCAGGAGACTCATCCTTGACATATTCAGATGAATCAGAAAATCACAGCCCACCTGCAATGTATCAGATTAGTCGATACTGCCAATTAGCATAGAATTTCAGGTCAGTTTGTTTCTAAAGATGAGCCAATGACAAGAGGTTCCTGAATACAAACACTTATCAAGCTTATGGCATATATTTTTGCTTTTCCGGGTACAGGCCCAATGCATTTCACAGAATGGTATTACTGCCCGCCCAATAAGCAGCTTTATAATTAGTATACTGCTACAGAAGAAGTATGCAAGCTGGGATCATCCTGGGTTATTGTAGATCAATTGTCACAGGGAGATTACTTTGTGCTTTCACACCAAATAAATTGGGCACTAAACGAGTACAAGAAAATCCATGTGAGCTAGTCCGCATCAAACAAAGCTGTTTATAACCCTGACTTTCAACTGAAAATAAAAATGAATGCATTAATTTACACAAAATAATAATTTTGTGGCTGGACCAGCATCATAAATAATGCAATAAGGGTAACTAAGGGACTTGACTATCATCCCCCCATCATGGACCAGAGCAATTTTTACATTTGCCTTATTGATCTATCAATTTGGCAGTAATGTTGTCATTACAAATCAAACCAAAATAATACTAAAACTTTTTTAGAACAATTTGTTGGGTGTGATTTGTATATTTTAAAAATATTATATCTCCTTTGAAATCTACAGGTACAAAATATAACAAAAATTAAAAATATGCTATTGTTAAACTTTGATGAGTAACTGTTACTGTAAATAAAAAGTGTTACTTTTATTCTATAATCCCAATCCCATAATGTCCCATTTATAATGCAAAAAAAGAAAAAAAATGATTTGAACACTAGTATTTTAGGGTTTCATTTTATTTGTGTAGGCTACACTGGAAATAATAAATTGCTGTTATCTTTTGTTTCTTTTTTGTTTTTGTTTATGATCTCTCTAGGCTGTATAGTTCAATAAAAATAAATTCCAGGGAGCGTTCTCCACTGATCCAGACAGAATGTGGCTAGCTCTGTACACCACGTGTGGCTCCAAGGGGCCTGGCTGCTTCCTTGGGGAGTAGGAATACACATTTCCTTGAAAATATAGATTGGTGGTGTTGTATACTGTATGCTACTACAGTACTTTATTACAAACCTTGAACTCTAGCCATCATGTGTAATTGCTCAGGACTAGATATTGATTTATTTATAAGAGGTCACTGGAGTTCTGAAGAATCAAAGGATCACACAAAACACAAAGACTTTTTGGATGTCCCTTGTGCCTGCAGTAACACCATTCATCAATTTTGCTATCCAAAATTCGGATGGTTTTATGAAATTGGTGACCTCTTATATATGCTCTGTTTTAATTGATAGCGTTAACTGTATATACAGATTTTTATGACAAAAAATATACTTAATTACGAATAAATGATACCTTTTTCTACATATTGCAATTTTGATTATTGTCTATGGTCACATATGCTGACATAAAAACCCCTGAAATTTCTATTTCTTGCACTATGAAAATGTTGTGGGGTGGTTAATCCAGTAATCATAATAATTCAAGTTCCCACTCAACGTTATAATTTACTAAGTTGTATACCAGTGTATTAAAAGTTCTGTTCGGGCAGTTGTTAGTAATATTAGTAAGTAAAATGAAGGCCAAATCACTGGTGTCTGTTCAGCTGGAGCATCTTTAGCCATAACAGCTAAATTGATTTTTTGGTGTTTCAAGAGTAACCCCCGGTCACACCAGTGTGACTTGCCATGCGATTTGATAGTTTTAAATCGCATGACAATTCACACCCTATTATCCGCTATGGAAGCAATCATATTGATGTGATTCTGACTCATAGTTGCACCAGTTTTGAAAGTACTTCATGCACTACTTTTTGCAAGTTCAGGTGTGACTTGCATGAAGTCGCCCAGATGTCTTCCAAGTCGCACTGACATCCTTCTTTGAAATTGTGCACTTGCAAGTGAAGTCAAACAATTTCAAAGTCGGATTTGGTGTGGCCAAAGTCTTACAGTCTCCCTGGTTGTGATTGCATACACAAAGCATGTCAAAGCTGAAGAAGAATGGTTTTGTGGAAACAGGGACTTCATGGTTGATATTCAGTTCTGCTGTAACTTAGTCCTTTGGCCACAATCCATATTGGTGTTTGACTGTCTCTGTCCTTCAATTTTGTTTTTCGCCCACTTTTCTTCCTCATTAATAAAACCGATCCATTGGGTAGAGAGTGCACTTTTAGCACTAAAGCTGGTCATACACAGTTTGAATCTTGGCGGGTTCAGCAGGAACTGGAGGAGATTCAAACCATGTATGGGCAGGCAGAATGTACCAAGTTGATCGATCAATCAACTTGGGAACAACCAGCCTACCAGATTTCCTTGCGATTATTACTAGTGGCTGTTATAGCTACTAGCAATAAACACTATATTCTACTGGCAGGGGTGGCTTCCCCTGCCGCCCTGCCAGGAGAATGCAATGTCTTGGCAGAAGGGATTCCCCTGTCAGCACTGCCTGTGTTGATGAGGGAATCGTGCAAATTTCTTTCCTGCATTCTGTGGTTGCAGGAAAGAAATTTGCACCGTCTATGGCCTGCCTTATTCATTATCTTGTCTTAGCTCGACAGCTAAGCAAACCAACAACTGGAAAGGATGTATGTCCTTCAAAGAACTATTGCTTTCAAATGCAACCTTCGGGGGTATGAAGAGCTGGTAAGGAAGGTGCCACTACAGGCTAGCACTGGGAGACTGTGTAGATTAACACACATTAAGTGCGAAGGGAATCTTACTACTTGCATGTATGTGAATGCTAGTTTCCTAAAGTATATGTAAACCCAATCAATACTGTCTCAGTTAAGTTTAAACATGGTAACTTAATTAAAAGATCATTTTTAATATTTTTAAAGTGGTTGTAAAAACTAATTTTTCTTTTTACCTTAATTCATTCTCTGCATTAGATTGCCATTAAACCAAGACTATGAAAAACTCCTATTACATGCTACACAACAGAGTGTTCATACTCACAAAGCCACTAGAGCATTCATTTTGTGTAGAATGTGAAATATACCTGGTTTATCCTGCCTTTAGTTTGCATCTAATTTAACCATCTAAAACTACTAATTCTTAAAGCTATGTTAAATACACTGCTCCAAAAAATTAAAGGAACACTTAAAACACATCAGATCTCAATGGGGCAAAATATCATGCTGGATATCTATACTGATATGGACTGGGTAATGTGTTAGGAACTTTTAATGGAAATGAATATTATCAATCTACAGAGGACCGAATTCAAAGACACCCCAAAAATCAAAGTGAAAAAATGATGCGGCAGGCAAGTCCACTTTGCTGAAATTTCATTGCAGCAACTCAAAATGGTACTCAGTAGTTTGAATGGCCCCCATGTGCTTGTATGCATGCCTGACAACATCCTAATGAGACAACGGATGCTGTCCTGGGGTATTTTCTCCCAGATCTGGACCAGGGCATCACTGAGCTCCTGGTCAGTCTGAGGTGTAACCTGGCGGTGTCGGATGGACGGAAACATGATATCCCAGGTGGGTTAACTCTTCATACCCCCTGAAGGTGTTCTATTGGATTTAGGTCAGGAGAGCGTGGGAGCCATTCAATGGTATCAATTCCTTCATCCTACAAGAACTGCCTGCATACTCTCGCCACATGAGGCCGGGCATTGTCGTGCACCAGGAGGAACCCAGGACCCACTGCCCCAGCGTAGGGTCTGACAATGGGTTCAAGGATTTCATCCTGATACCTAATGGCAGTCAGGGTGCCATTGCCTAGCCTGTAGAGGTCTGTGTGTCCCTCCATGGATATGCCTCCCCAGACCATCACTGACCCACAAACAAAACGGTCATGCTGAATGATGTTACAAGCAGCATAACATTCTCCACGGCTTCTTTAGACCCTTTCATGTCTATCACATGTGCTTAGGGTGAATCTGCTCTCATCTGTGAAAAGCACTGGGCGCCAGTGGAGGGCCTGCCTTTTCTGGTGTTCAATGGCAATTGCTAATCAAGCTCTATGGTGCTGGGCAGTGAGCAAAGGAACACTAGAGGATGTCGGGTCCTCAGGACACCCTCATGAAGTCTGTTTTCTGATTGTTTGGTCAGAGACATTTACACCAGTGGCCTGCTGGAGGTCATTTTGTAGGGCTCTGGCAGTGCTCATCCTGTTCCTCCTTCTGGCAATGGCACATATTGATATGCCATCCTGGAGGAGTTGGACTACCTATGCAACCTCTGTTGGGTCCAAGTATCGCCTCATTCTACCAGTAGTGACACTGACCCTAGCCAAATGCAAAACTAGTGAAAAACAGTCAGAAAAGATGAGTAGGGAAAAAAATGTCAGTGGCCTCCACCTGTAAAACCATTCCTATTTTGGGGGTTCTCACTGTTGCCCATCTAGTGCACCTGTTGTTAATTTCATTAACACCAAAGCAGCTGAAACTGATTAACAACCCCCTCTGCTACTAAACTGACCAGATCAATATCCCAGGAGTTTACTTGTCTTGATTCTATACTCTGATTAAAAAGTATTCCTTTAATTTTTTTTGAGCAGTGTTTTTGTGTGTGTACATATACATGTATATACACCGTATATCTCTCTCTGTATATATCTCAGTTGTTTCATGTTGCAGCATTTTCAGAGTCCGTCAGTATCTGATGCTTTAATTAGTAGAAGGATCAAATGGATGAGCAGACACATAGAAAGGACATTCTCAGAGCTGGTGACAATGAGGTGGCGCACACATCTTAAAGCACAACATAATAACATAAAGCCAGGTCTTTGCAGCGGGGATTTTGGAGTGCAATCACACACTGCACTGTGCTCATTACCCAGGATTGATGTTCTAGGACTCGATGTGTTTTATGAACACATAGCTCTGGAAATCCTTGTCAGGAACAGGCAGTTCGGTCTATCTATATCATCGGTGGGAGGGGAGCCCACAGTCGTGCCAATCACAATCACCACATTTCTATTTCTGGGAAGGGGTCTTAGTGGCACTGAAAGAATGGGAGCGCTCATTAATAATGCACCGATTATTCTAATTACTAGCCTATATAATTGTATAATTGTAAGGTGCCATTCTCCCTTGCTGCTGGTGAACAAAGTTATGAAATTCTCACAGCTCTTGTAATATTATATGGTTTAATGTTTTATTACAAATAAATCCTGCAAGGTTTATATAGATATCAGCTGTTAGTGGGTTGGAGAAGAACAGGGTAAAAAGAGAATTTAGCACTCGTATACATTAGGCCATATGTTCTCCAGGGAGAGGGGCCACCAAGGGGGAGCACTCAGATGCCCCTGGCTGTTGCGTCATGCATGGTCATACACTTCAGACAATGCAACCTAGACAAGGTGACTGCAGGATCCAAAATTGGTTGTAAACTTCAGACATGAAATATGAACAAAGCATATCCCTCTGTAGTGTGTGCTTGTCTCAATCCAGAGCACTAAGTGTCATTTCTATCTGTTGCTTTATTCCTCTGCTATCAGAATCACTTCTGACAAGTTTTCCTGACACCAAGAGGAAAAAAAGGTGAAAGCAAAAGGGGAGGGAGAATCAGTGCACAGCCTGTGATTGAGAGCCTCAGCTCTGTTCCTGTGTGAAGGAGGGTGTGTCTCTTCTCTCCAGTCAGCTCTCAGAGCTCTCCTCACTGAACTCCGCAGAGTGTAATTGCAGCTCTCCACCCCCTGTTTTCTAAAAGCTCAGAGAAGCTTTATAAATTCTGCACTTAGAAAGTATATAGAGAAGAGAAGACTGCAGATAGACAGGTACAACTTATGTAGGAGGATTGGTTTCATCTCTGTGTACCACCTGTGGCCAGTCACTTCCCTGGGTTTATGTATAGGGTTTACAACCACTTTAAAAAGTATGCCCCAGCATAAATTGCAAGATTTGGTGTTAGCCCTGCCAGCTGTCAGTTGTTAAAGTACAAAATCCCACTCATTCTACTCATCTCAACAACATAGTAACTTAATTGTTCTGCAGTGCAAAATATGAACTGGGAAGACGCCATGGGATAACACAGGAAACCGCTGAATTTTTGACACGATCAACTGACTTTTTAAAAATGTGTTCTTGAACCACTTTGCCTCTTTGGACATACTATGTATGTCCAGAGAGTAAAAGGTTGAAAACAAGCTCAAGGCTGCAATAGTTACTGTTACTGTTTTGTTTAGCTGGCTCCCAACCGTCTTGTAAAAGTGATCCAAGTGATCGCTTTTACAATCCACTTGGTGTGGCGATCTTCAGTCCCCAATCTTCTCTGCTGTTAATGAATATGGAAGTGCTCTTGACATTCTGAGCGCTTCCAGTTTCACAGCTGTCATTCCCTTGCTGCTACTTCTGTGCTTGATTAGCTGCAGTGGAGGGCGGAAGAGACGTTGTGGGTCTAATAGACCCCTGATGTCTCCATAAAGAGTACTTGCCATCTAGCTAATGCTATCACTTAGGTAACTTGTTAGTGCCCCCCCCCCCCCCGTTATAGCAATAAAACTAAATGAAAATATAAATATAAAGTACAATAAAATTATTATAAAAATGAATTTAAAAAAAAATAACTGTATCCCAATGCCCTGCACACACCTGCAAATGAAAACATGGCACAGGGTGCGCACATGTATGTAAACTGAGATTGCACCACACGTGAGAGTTGGAGTGAAAGCAATAATGCTAGGGCCATAATTCATAGCTAACTCTAAACTGATGAGCTATAAGAGCGTTTAAAGCATCACTTTAAGACTAGACATGTTTGTTTTATATTTACTCAACACAGTCCCATCTTTTATATTTTACCAAAAGATTGAGCATTATATTGCATGTGTTTGCATTAAAATTTATTTAAGTACACTTGTTCCTGAAAATATGTGTTTGATAAATAGTTGCACAAATATGCAACATAAAAAAAATTACAAAAAACATCTTTTTATTATACTAGGCCTTGCTTTCAGAAAATATATTATTTTCTTGGGGTTTTAAGTAATTTTATAACCAAAAATTCAGATTTTCATTTGTGTGTAAAAAAAATAAATAAAAAAACTGTTCAAGAGGGAAACTGGTTAAGAACGGATATAACAGAATACTTTAAATGGAATATTTAACAGAACACAATTTAAAGTGGTTAAACTTTTTTTTTTTATACCGGTTTATACATACCTGCTCTGCGCAATGGTTTTGAATACAGTAGCCCCAATTCCTCCTGTACTTGGGGCTCCTTGCAGGCACTCCTGGCTCCCCCCACCAATTGTCCACAGAGCAAGACACTTGCTATGGGGGTACTTGTGCATGTTTGCTCCCAATACAGCTCTGTGTGCCCATAAGACACACAGAGCATAGCTGCAGTTGTCCTGCACCCACCTACTGTGATTGACAGCAGTGGAAGTCAATGGCTCCACTGCTGTGTCTGAGCCAGAGAGGTTGGAGAGAGCTGAGAGAGTCTTTGCTGTTGTGCACATTGCTGGATCGAGGCTCAGGAAAGTACTGAGGGGGGCTTGGGAGAGCTGCATACTGAAGGTTTTTCACCTTCATGCATAGAATGCATGATGGTAAAAAATCTTCAGCCTTTAGAACCACTTTAAAAGATAATGGATGCTCATTGTTAGGATTTACATATACGTTAAGCATTAAGTGACTTTCCGCAGTCACCCCAAACCAGAGGCGCTTAATAAGCGATAGCGCAGACATTGGTGCTCTGCCATGACCTCCTAAATCCCTTAAAACAGATCATTGAGCCCAGTTAGCCAACATTGCTGATGCTTATATAAAATATGATTATATGAAAATGTGTTTTAGAAATGTTTAATTAACATTAGAACATTTTAAAGTGGAACTCTTGTTTGAAGCGGGAGAGGATAATAGAAAGGTCAGGATACGGAAAAGGAGCCAAGTCATTGGTTCCAAACCTCAGTCCTCAAGTATCACCAAAAAGTCATGTTTTCAGGCTTTCCTTCAACTTGCACAGGTGCTTTAAAACAATGTAAATAGCTTGGTATTTATAACAGCTATTTTATCCAAGAAAAATTGCAAAAATATGGTCTTTTGGGGGTACTTGAGGAACAAGGCTTGGAAACATTGAGCTAAGTGATCCTTTTACTTTGCCCTGTATGGACAAAGGAAGGGTTCAATTAGTGTGAGGTATAAGAGACATACAGTATGTTTAACCTGTAGCTTGAAAAGAGTGTCCACTCACCAGGATTTTCCCCTTTCCTCATCTGCTTAGACGGTGGCTCTTCCGTATCCCATGGCGTAGACTGGTTGATTGGAGTCTGCCCCCACCTCACGCTGGTAGCCAGCAGCTGACCTTGTGTTTGTTTCTCGGCCTTGGAAAGCAGAGGAGTCTGAAAAAGAACCAAAAAAAATTCAGTCATATTGACAACAAAGGGCTACATGGTGTTTTTTCCTATTAAAGGTAAAGTGTATTTCCAGGGAGGATGCTGACTTTTTATGGGTAAAGTAATGTTAGTGAATAGAGTGAAGCTGTGCTCATTTTGAATACACAGTCATATCCTAGAAAGAAATCTATTGTTTTCCCCTCAGATATATTCCTAGTGAACACAGGTTCATCTTATTAACTTACATTCTCTTAGAAATTAAACATTATATTTTCTAGGTTAACAGTCTCTACTCCGTTAGTAAATCAACCCAACTGATGTCTTATGTGAGCGTATTGTGTCATACTACAATGCAGGAAGAAAAGGCAAAGAATAAGCAGATATGGCTGCCTCATAGAAATAATATACAGTACACGCAGAAATAATAAAAAAAATTATAAATTATATATATATATAAATATATATATATATATATATGTTAAGGAGGTCACTAAGAACATTGCAAGAAGGCAAAAAATTAACAAACAATTGAATTAAAAATAGATTACAGGGCAGTTAAGAAGTGAATGTATATTGGTTATCTTCAGAGAAAAAGGATATTGTTTTGTGTCACTTTAAATTCCAAGTAGACTTCAAATGTAAAATACACAGCAGGTGGAATCAGTAAACTAACATTTTCACATCCTTTTCTAGGAACTGGACAGTAGTCAAACCCATGGCTTAACTTCCCCACATATACTTCAAGTAGAACTGTAAGCAAAAATGTTTTCCCATTTTGGATAGAGTAAAGCCTCGTATACGCAGTCAGAAAATCGTAGTAAAATATCACTTTCGAAGAGATCATACGATAATCTGATCATTAGTACACAGCTTCTGACAGCCAATCACAACAGTTCATCCGAAGGGACAAACATTTTTCTTGCACGATACCAGATTGTATGATTTCCATTTAGTCAGGACAGTTTTTGTCTGAAAATACAACACATTACATCACTTCCGAAAATCTATTCTGTCATAGGACTATTTTCGTAAGTTGAGTAACCTTGTCATTTTTGATATGGAGACTAGCATGCATAAAAACAGGCGATAATTTGTCCGATATTCTCATCATGTCTTTAGGGAGGGTTACAACCCCTGTCAGTTTATTTTTTGCCATCTGTGTTCCATTGGGGAGATTTCCCTTCACTTCCTATCCCATAGCCAAAAGAGGAAGTGAGAGGAAATCTCTGCAAATTAAAGCTCTTTTGGCTGTACTTTTCCTGTGGATCACAGCACTGCAGTTCATTCTACACTCCTGTGACATGTTTTCAGATTGTTGGCTGATGTCACTCTGGGGAAATATCTTGACTTCAAAGTCAGGATCCACCCCAGAGCTCCCTCCCCTTCCGCAACTCAGCACTCCAGTGACCACTGTGGGGGCTGAGCCTTCAGCGGTGACTGACAGACCCACTCTGCTCAGAGCAGAGACAGAACTCAGTGCTCAGTGGTCATGTGATCGCTGAGTTCTCACCCTTAGAGCCAGCAGGGGACAGATGTAGCATCGGACTGATGCTGCATTCACCTAAGTAAGTATAACTAGGCAAAAAAAAGCCCCACTTCTGTTTTAAGGGAATTTCTTGGGGACCCTCAGGGCCCGAGAACTAGTGTCCCAATTGGAAAATGTTTCCTCAATTACTATTCTTGGGACTACCAAAAATTTGGGGTTTTCTTTTACTTTCACTTTCAATGATAATGGTCACCAGAACAAATAGAGAGGGTGAATCTCCATAATGGGGACACAGACAACAATGAAAACTGACAGGTGTTCTAATCCCTCTCCACTCTATCCAAAGCTAAAAAAAAGTTTTGCCTCTAGTTATACTTGTCCATCCATTCCGCTACATTGTAACCAAAACACAACAGGTGTAGGATCACTTCGTGTGATGATCTCACTATATGATGGGAACAAAGTCTTTTTCCTGATACTTTGCTACGAGCGCTAAACCATTCTTTGTTTGCATTTTCTGCACAGAAGAATTTAAAGCTTTGCTAAAGTTACAGTCATTTAGGGGGATTCACAAAGATTAGCCACCAAGGTAAATACTTAGATTTCTATATACACACTTATTTAACCTTACATGTGCCAAGAAAATAAAAGTGTTGAACGACAATTTATTAATGTGTTGCATGAGAGTGGTGAGCTGTCTGTCTAGAGCAGGGGTCCTCAAACTACGGCCCGCGGGCCACATGCGGCCCACCGAGGCCATTTATCCGGCCCGCCGGCAGGGGCGTATTTGCCGTGAGGAAGGGGACACTAACTACAGGGGCGGGCAGGGGGCTGCTGTACCTTACCTGGCTCTGTTCCCAGTCCCACGACGATCCAGTCCAGGAAGCGCTGCTCCTTCATTCACTCCGGCCACTCCCTCACTCCTGCTGCTCGGCTCCGCCTCCTCATCGGTGACTGGGCGCCAGAACTGTAGCTCAGCAAAGGCACACAGGCGGCCAATCACCTGCGAGGAGGCGGAGCCGAGCGGCCCTGCGAACTTCGAGTGAGGGAGAGGCCGAAGTGAAGAAGGACAGCTGACAGGTAAGTGTGCTGTGCAGATGGTGCTGCTGCAACCAGGTATGCTGGCTGCAGCAGCACCATGCTGGAACAGGGTTCAGCAAGTTAAGTGTCATTGGTGTCAGTGGGAGGAATAGTGCCCCATCATTGGTGTCACTGATAATAATGATGGGGCATTATTCCTCCCACTGACACCAAAGATGGGGCACTATTCCTCCCCCCACTGACACCAACGATGGGGCACTATTCCTCCCCCCCACTGACACCAACGATGTTTTGTGTAGTTAACCTGCAGTTTCCCATACACTTTCTATTAGAATAATGCTTTTGGTGCATTTTCTGAAAGTGCATCGAAGATGCAGCATGCAGGACATTTGGTGCACTTTTAGGTCTAATAGAAAGTCTATGGGAAACCATGTGTTAACTGCACTAAAACAGTGGGTACAGTGCAGCGCCGCAGTGTGAAAAGGCTCTAAGGGTTTACAACTACTTTAAGAAAACCTGTTCTTAGATCTGCAACCAAAGCTAGGAGAGGGCTAGATGTTTTGTTAGAGCGGTCTTAAAGGCTCAAGATTTTTTTCACCTTCATGCATTCTAGGTAAAAAAAACCTTCTCTGTGCAGCATTCCCCAGCCCCCCCCCCCAATACTCACCTAAGCCCCCTTTCGATCCAGCGATGTGCACTGGAGTCTTGACTATCCCAGGACACCCTCTTCTCATTATTGGGCCATTGGCTCCCTCCACTGTCAATCACAACCAGTAAGCCAATGAGAAAAGAGATTGGGCGTGGCTGCGCTGTGACTCCATGTGTGAATGGACAGATGGAGCAGCAGGTGCCCCCATAGCAAGCTGCTCAGAAGAGGAGGATCCAAGCTGCTCTGTGCAAATCCACTTCACTCAGCATGTAAGTATAAACATGTTCATTATTGTTTCTTAAAAAAAATAAGCCTTTAGAAGTTCTTATAGTTGTAAGAGGTTCTTGAGAAAGGGGCCTCAGCTCTATTTTGGGTACTGAATTCCTGTATGTATTTCTGAACATCAGCTGCTATTAGATTTAATTGGTGATCACTGTACTGATATACTGTACATGAAGGTACTTTTGTTGGTCTTTTTCAACAGTGGAGTGAATGAGTGAATACATATGCTGTGCTATGACATACTTGGATATTTGTACCCATGGTATAATTGTATATATATTATTAATTTTATTATTTTTATACAGGATTTCTATAGCGCCAACAGTTTGCGCAGCACTTTACAATATAAAGGGGGACAATAGAATGACAACATAGGAAGACCCTGCCCATGGAGCTCACAATCTTTTTTGATAAAACATTTTTGTTGTGTGGGGTTCTTGCTCTACATATTTAAAATGCATGAGCCCCTCAGGACACAAAGGAGGCAAAAATCCCTACAAGAGGGACACAGACAGCTATACAAAAAAAAAAATGGGGGGGGGGCACAACAACGATAGATGATGCTGGTTCTTATGCTTTCCCATCCTATCCAAAATGATAAAAATAATACATTTAGACTAGAGTTCATCTTAAAAGATAGTCAAGTACACATCAGCATAATTCCATATAATACCAGCATAAACAGAGGCTGTTTGAAGCTAAAGTGCTGTGAGTGGGCTGTATTGTGCTTCTCACCTCCAAATCGAAGATGGAATTAATACATTAGCAACTGCAGAGATGTTTTTCTCATCACTCACTGACAATGAGCTTTTGCAGAGAGCAATGATGTCTTTTACAGGAGAGATGCAGCATCAATAAAATAAAAATGCTTAAAACTTACTCCTGAGCTGGTATCACGGCATCTTGAAAAGTACCATCAGCATTAAAATGCCTTCTGAGCTGTTTTGTATGAATAGCTGTTTAAATAATCGTTTTTACTTAAGGAACAAAGGCCGTTCTTCGCCTTTCAATATTTCTGTTTTGTGTTCAGATTTTTTTTTTTTTGCTTTAAAATTTAAACTTGAACAGACTGATAAGAGTGAAACATCGGAGGATTTGTGAGTGCTCTTGCGGTGTATTTAACTGAGATGGAAGAGGCATAAATATTATACAGAAATGCGGGATTTGGTATTTCTTTCTTTAAACACAAGATGCATGTCATTATTCGCATCACATACTTCTCAACAGCATTTACTCAAATTCTGTCTTAAAATCTGAACACCAAACAGGTATAAATCAACACCATGTACTCCAGTTAAAGAAATTCTGACAGTTCTCTAAATGTTTTAATCCACCAGGTCCATGAAAATAAGGATTTCTTCAGTGGCCTGTTTCTCCCAAGCCTCCTTGGTACTAGTGCTGAAGCCTCTGAAAGACTCTAAGGAAATTGACACTTCCAGGAGTGTCAGATGATTGTGTAACCTACCCCATGCTAGTTCCTTTCCTTGGCCTGCTAAATCACTGCTGATGCCTGCAGTTTCAAATACCAAGAAGGGTTTGCATTGCTGCAGTGCTGGAGGAGAAACAAGCCAATCATGCTCTATGCAGTTCACATATGCTGACCTAGAACATAGTGGCAGGTAGAGAAAGTGGTGACCTCATCAGCCTTCCGTTGCTCCTTCACTTTCCAATAGAACGTTTTCCTAAGATGATGGAAGAAGAAGGTGGGATTGGCATTGTAATGGTTTGGAACATGTGTAGGAATTTTGTTATAATATCCATTTTGAGAACATTCACCCAAACCATGATAGGGGAACGGATGTTACATTTTTCAAATCTATTTGAATTTTGAAAATAGAAGGAGATAGTTTAAAGAGATTAACAGTTTCAGGTCATTAGTTATTTTCATCTTCAGGTATGTTATTGTTGTGGATTGCCATCTGAAGGGAAAAAGGGACGTTAGATGAGTGACTTCCTCATGGGGAAAGGATATGTTTAAAATCTTAAATTTATTGAGATTAACTTCAAAGTTATCAAAAGCCTTTATAGCAATCACAAGCCTAGAAATATTTCATAATCAACAGGTAGGCTGTTTCTTGGAGTAGTAATGTAGAACAAATGATCATCATGATGTAAGATATTTTTGAGGTCTTCCATAGTAATTCTGTAGAGCAGGGGTGTCAAACTGGTGTTCCTCCAGTTGTTGCAAAACTACAGGTCCCATCATGCCTCTGCCTTTGGGAGTCATGCTTGTAAAAGTCAATCTTGCAATGCCTCATGGGACTTAAAGTTTGGCAACAGCTGGAAGGCCACCAGTTTGACACCCGTGCTGTAGAGGGTTGATTGGGGATAACAGACATCACTGTCTAGTGCCATTTATTATGGAATGAGTCAGAAAGTTAGCTGTTAGACCTAATTCTTGCAGAGAGGAAGGGATACAAAGCCATAACAGGTACTCTTTAAGCATCTATTTTAATAGCAATCTCGCCCACTGTTCATGACTAATAAGCCGTTATCTTTTAAAGTCCAAAAAATCCTTGACTCAAAATGCATCAGACTAAAATGGTTCGTAAGCAAAGCAGAGCGAACCATTATATTTGCCAAAAGCTTGGATTTATTGCCGACTATAATACTTTTCAAGGCCTCGTGAGGACATCATATCCACGCTAAAGTCAAGCAGGTAATATTAGGATCTATATAAATAAACTTCGCAATACACCGCAGGGAGATGCAGGCAACTCGGAACGCCAGCAATTAATCAAATCCATGTTGTGATAACTCTGCCACTCGCAATCAAAATATTTTTTTTCCCTTTTTCTTTGCTGGTCCTGTTCCCTATTTTATTGGCATTAAAGGAAGACAATATGAAGCGCATTGGATAGATAATGAGAAAATCTCTTTCCTGACAGTCTATCCTCCGCAGGAATAAAAAAGCAGAATGATGTTTGCACCACAGCTAACCGAACGTGTTGGTAATCTATCACAATTGTTAAACTCACTGGGGAAATAATTAGTGAAGAGAGGATTGCATGCAAGCCAGAGACAGATCGAGAGAACGAGAGAAAGTGAGAGCATAAGAAGTAAATAAATAATATAAAATAATGATATGACTGCTATGGGCCAGAAATCTCACAGGAAGGAATGTGCAGATAACAGTCACATTTACACAAAGCATGCGGAGTGAAAGCAATCGGGTCCCCCTAAGGAACATCCTTCAAGGGCAAATGTCACTGAAGGTCATTGACTGGCAGCAGCAAAACGCTAGCAGAAAGGACTGCAATCATAAACATTTCCACTGTAGATAAATCAAATATCTAACACAAGTCAACAGAAAATTATTTAAAAGGAAAAAAAATGTTAATAGCACTACTGTAAGTAGATAAGCTTGTATTGATGGGGGGAATTTAAGACTTAAATATTGTGCAAAATGCATAATTTAGCAAGGAAATACTATCTACTGTAAAATATTGGGTATCGAAGATAAGCCATAATTAAAATAAACTATTTGAAATGTGCACTTTAAAAATAAGCTTTAAAAAAAAAATAAAATAATATATATATATTTTATTTTTTTTTTAAACACAATGCCTACAATTGAAAGCAAGACCTAAGGTTTTACAATCAGCAATGTGTAAAAACTGATATGCAGACCCAACATTTTATAATCAGCAAATCTCAGTCTTCCTGCTGATCAGTCAGCTCTGACTCTGACTCAGCAGGGGACATGTTGGACCTCTACGAAGAGACCACTGCTTCCACACAGAGAGCAAGGATCATTCTATGCAGCATGGTAGTAGGGGACTTTATACTTAATCAGTGGCTATCTTCCAAATAAAGTGAATGTTGGTTTGAATGTATTTAGCTGAATTAAACTAGTAGTTCAATTGGCTTTTAAAGTATAGTTTTAGATTCAGTGGCAAGAGATTAGAACACCTGTCAGGTTTTAATCATTGTCTGTATCTCTGATAGGGATATTCACACTCTCCATTTGTCCTGCTGACCGTTATCACCAAAAGTAAAAGAAGTCCCAAATATTAAGTGGTTTTCAGAATAGGAATAGAGGAGAACTTTTACAATGAGGACACTAGCTTTGGTGACTACCAAGGATTTTCCTTACTTTGGAGAGATTGCCTTTTGCTTCCTGTTTTGGCTATGAGACATGAAGTGCAGGGAAATCTCCTCCAGAAGGCAAGTCAAAAAATAAATGCAAAATGAAAAACAAAGATTTACCTTCAGTTCTACTTTAAGCTGGAGGGTCATCATAACAGCCAAGCAACGAAAGAGAAAAGTACGCTCTCCTGGCATATATACTTTACAAATAAAAAGATAAGATCAATGTACAAACCTAAATGTTGCCTCTCACAGCCTAATTTATCATTTACATGCAAGAATTTATTATTGGAAAAATGCAGCCCACATACAAGATTTGAAACAAAAAAATATGTTCTGCTGCCGTTTTCTTCCAATGCATTCAGCATCTGTAATATGTATATTTTCACCGTAATAAGTTTGACGAGTATATCTGGTGCTGTCAAGCCACAACAGCTTACATAGGATTGATCGAAGTGATAGTTTGTTTTTCTGCTTGAAGTATCCGGAGGGATTTCATTACAATTAGATTGTCAGGGTAGATGGATAATGTTCGTAACACATAATCAGAGGCCACATATGAAATCAATGAGCCTGTGGACTGGATAATGTTTTAAAGGACAATGAGTACGAGTCAGATATAGAGACCCTGTAGCACAATGAAGGATAGTAGTGCCCATACATGTGCGTATAATGGTCTAGTATTTAATTTATATTGAAATAACTAGGTTACGCTTGTTTTGCTGCTTAAGGGCTTTGCATTTAGTGGTCAATACTGGCCTCCTATAGAATGTGGATTTTTTTTTTCGATGGAAGAAAGGATTAATAGCCCAGGCAGAATTTGCTGTCACGTCCTTTAGTTTTCCTATTAAGATAAACTGGAAAGTGCACGTATTCTTAGCCATCTGTTTACAGAAGCCAATTTTTTTCTTCCTGTTAAGATTATTTTGCATAAATCACTTTATTTTTGAAGTCAAAAGGTTAGAAGCTGAATTAAATAACCATGTTTATTCATATTAGGGTTGACTAGACCACTTAGTATTCAAGAAGGCTTGAATATAGGTCATTGCTATATAAGTAAATAGAAAGAGAAAAGAAATAAAGGAGAATGCCAGGCCAAATGCAAAAAAAAGAAATCTGCTCCTCATTCTCATAGCTTATACCATTTGGGAAGAAATTCGAAGACCTCATTGTAAGGAAAAATCATGGATGATGGGTAGGTGTGATAGTTCTGGACTAATTGGAGTTAGGTGTTAATATTATTGATATATCCTAGAATTCAGTCCTCCTTTACAAGGGCTAATGGGCAGTGAAGGTGCCATATAGATGAACCTTGTTCTAGCCTCGGGCTTCTCCCTCTCTGATGGTCTCTAGAAGAACACTCTATGAATGGAAAAATCTTGGGGTTGGTATTAAGCAGCGCCCAGTATAAAGGTTCTGTCAGGTTTGACAGATTGGATAAGGCCCTTACATACGTCTCCTTATAGTATCTCATCATGAGTCCATTCATGGTTTCAACCCAGAGGAAAGAAAGGCTGAAACATGTTGGAATCATTTGATACCTTTGTTCAAGAAACACTTTGATTTGACCTTTTCGTGTCATGAACCGTTGTACAGGGCACTCCTCAATACCCACCGTAGAGTTTTGCAAGACCCCATCATGATTCTGCAGCATTGATGTACAGGATCTAAAAGTACCTGAAGATTGATGACAGTGGTTGGATATGCAGGTATAATTTGCCTGTGCGTCAGGCATAACACTCGGCTGACACAAACTGTATTCATTAGTGCTCAGCTCGACCATTTGACAGTAGACCTGTCTCCCGACCCAAACATTTTTTTTTAACAGAAATGAGTCCTCATTTGTGAGGAAACTGCAAAAAAAAATTATAAGTGATGTAGGAGAGGGCTCACTCTTGAGTGAAGTTATCTTAATTGATTGAAAGGTCAGTCAGCATTTGCTTAAGCATTGACAGGGGAGTAGAGAACTCCCCTGTCTTCATTATTGCATTTCCTATGTGTAATGTAGGGCTGTAGTGAATGGCAGGGCTGAAGACCAATCCAATAAAAGAACATCCCACTGGCAGCCAAGCTGTAGAGAAACGGACTGGATGACCCTGGACTCTTGGCATGAAATCTTTGGGGAAACAAAACCTCACAGTGTGCAATGATGTTGGAGTAGCTGATTACTGAACAGTTGGACAAATTTAAAGTAAGGCTATAATTTAGCCTTCGTTATATCCTAAACCATTTTTTTCATTGTGGATAGATTAGGCTCATGTGTGCTGTTGGGGGGGATTCTCCTTTAATTCCAGTCCTATTGACAGAACATGAAGTAAGGGAATCCCCTTTGGTCACTAAAATGAGTGTCCTCATTGGAAGTTTATTTTTCTGTTCCTGTTCTGGAATTCTGTCATGGAATTCCCCCACTTTCAGTCCCAAATGGTGACCAGGACAAATAGAGAAAGTGAATCTTCCAAGAGGGCAGAGACAGCAATGTAAATATACAGTAACCACTATATATATATATATATATATATATACACACACACATTTTTCTGGAACACATTTATTGTATTTTCACATTATATCTTCTGTAAAATGTAAATATACTGTCACCAGTACCATTGCATCAATTTTCTGAGGATTTTTTCATTTTCCCCCAATTTTTATCCTCTTTTCTTCAGTTATTGGCACACACATTTGCTATTTTATTTGCTAAACTCAAATTACAGTCAAGATTACATCCATCTTCCCAAGAAATTTTCTATTGATTTTTATATAAACGAAACTATCAAAAAGAAAATCCTTTGATTATACCACACACACACTGCAACCCCATCAAAAATTTGCCAGCCTCTGTGATCCTTTTGCATTCGTCCTAACAAGGTAATCAATTGAAAAAGACAGAAATCTGTTGGTTTGATTATTTTTGTATGTGTGATCAGAATATTGAAAGAATAGGAGCGCATTCTGTGTGGACACCATATGTATTATTAGCAACAATGGTACACAGTGAACTGAGAGGTTTTTTTTGTATTTTTATCCCACTAAACTAAACATTACCCTTTTATTATGTCCAAGCATGTTTATTCTTAAAGGGGCAGTCCCCTCCATACTAAGGGGTGTATTTTTAAAAATGTTGTAGAGTTTTTTGTCCTGAGAAACTGTTTTTAACATTTGTTCTGTTTGAACAGAGACAACATTGAATAATGTTATTAGGCAATTTTCTCTTCATGCCCTATGTGTGAATCTGGAAAACACATCATTATGGCCACTAGATGGAGCTGATGATGCAATAATCCTCAGATTCATCTAGTGGCCAATTGCAGTATTTTCCTGATCTACACATTAATTATGGAGAGAAAATAGCCTAATAACATTATTCGATGTGCACCTAATTTACATGCTGCTTTGCAGGATGAAGATCTGCAAATGTTTTAAAAATGTGTGGGTAGGTGCAGCGTGGTACAAGGGCAATAAAGACACAGAGTTCAGTTGCAGGTAAACTCACAACTTGCGTTGCAGAGATTGCAAACTACAAGTAACCCCAGCGGGAGAGCACCGAGCTGTCCACAATCATCTGGAACCATTCCCTTTTGCTATCACTTTCACTGACAGACAGGTGCTCTTTCCCTACTCTCGACACTTCACAAATGCGTGCTTAAACCTGGGGACATGGGTGCAGTGTAGCCAACCAGAAAGCTGCCTTCAGAGAACCAGAAGCCTTAGAGAAACCAGGTTTCCACTGACTTCCTCTCCAGGCTGTGGCACAGCTCAGGTCGAGCACCACCTACAGTGGAAGAAACACACTGCACCTGCCTACAAATACCCAAATATTTTAGTGATATTATTGTAATTTATTTATAAAGAATCTAATTGGCAAAGCTGGAATATTCAAATATAAAAACACCTAAATCTTCCAGGTGGAAAGAACACCGCGTCGGGAATTATAGCAAGGGGATCTCACTGTTGGAGTATCAAAAACATAAGAAACTGAATGGCTGACTGGGCTATTACCTCTATCTGTGAAGCCTAAAGACGCTAAATTCTACTATTGTGATGAATAATTACAATAAATCATGTAAAGTAATAACATCAAACATTTTCTTCAAATCAAAATCTCAGTAAGTGTCCATTTGTTCAAACGTTCCATACAATGCTTTCAGTGATTTCATTACTATTAAAGTGCTTTCATTCCATTAATGTACCCAAAACCAGTAAGGTGTCCAATCGATTGCCTATTTCACCACATGTGGTAAGATTAAATGACTTATCAGAAGCTTACATATATAAGCAAATCACATGATCCAACCCAAGTTTGAGAAAGGCGGCCATCACCAAGGTCTTCTCCAATTGGACATGGCAATATGTATACTGTTCGCAATCATCAGACGCTAAATAAATCCTAATAATTATATATAATAATAATTTACAATCAGAGAATCTTATGTCTCTGTAGACGTGGAGAAATCGCAGCGCGCACTAACACGTCCTTCCTCTACAGTGCTCTGGGCTATTACCTATAAATTAATGATCTGTTTTGGGTGGACAGACCCTTTAATCCATATCCAGAGTTCAGAAAAACATCTTGCTAAAGAATATCACAAAAAATATTTTTGAGCCTAAAAAAGTCAATAAAAGGCTATATAATTACAACCAATTATTTTCCATTTGTTCTCTTTCTAATTTGTCTGATTATTTTTCTATTTTTTTTTTATTTAGATAAGACACCTAAAGACAGTGTTTAGAAAAAGATCTCTGAAATTAAATAAAAATTAGCAAATTATTCATGCTTTCTTAAGCAACCGCCAGACAGCATGGCAAAAGCCAAGAACAACATTTCTTTATTTGACTAATTTATGTAGCCCTGTCTCTTTTTCAGCAAATCTTTACAAAGAAATTGAACCATCAAAGAAATCCACAAAGAAATTTACAATCTTTTACATTTAACCTTCTAGAATCATACATTCAGAACATGACTTGGTGGAAGCTAATTAAACCCCAACTATGTTTCTGGACTGTACGGCAAAACGCACAGGAAGATCATACAAATGCCATGAAAGCAGAGACGTGTTGGGAATCAAGTCGCTAGCACTGCAAAGCAAGAGTGCTAATCATTTAAATCCAATGAAACATATGACAGCTTACTAGTCCTTAGATGTGGTGGCTGTGTTAGTTTTTCTTTTTAGACTTCAGATGATTTTCTACAAGTACAGAAATATACCAGTTGACCTTGCCAGAAATCTAGTGTCCTTGTAACTTTCTGCACATTAAACTGAAATTTTAAGTCAAATAACTTTTTTATTCAAACAAAATTCAGGGTACAATCATACATGAGGATGCACATGTGAGCACCATTCAAAAATATAGTTCAATGAGAACCACAAATGAAAAAGATATCATAACTGTGCTATGAATAGACAACGTATACAGTACCTGATAACGCAATACAAACAAATGTACAAAAACTAGACATAGGTTAAAGAAACCACCTATATGCTGCCATAGTGAAAGGTCAAGATAGGGAAACAAAAAAGAAGGGGGGTATGAGGGTTACGAAAACTTTACGAAAGGGACCACACAAGGGGTAACTACACAAGCCCATGCAGAAAGAGAGGGGCATAATACCCTCAACCAGAGCTCAAAAAGCAGGGGAATCGCTAAAGGCTCCCTAACACTACATTGAGATTTTAAGTAATGAAGAGCCAAGTTCTCTTCTGTGACCTACAGAACATCTCCTCTTCTGTTATGAAGATGAGGAGGGAGGGAAGTTCTGTAGTCCTTACACACTTCCTGTCCTAGGGTGATAACGCTGCTCCTCCATAGATACTGCTTCTTTATTGATAGAGTCCGGTGAATTAATGTGTCACCCCAGGATAGGAAGCGTGTTGGTGGCAGGATGAAAAGAGGGAAAAAAAGACTATGAAACCCCCAGCCTCCTTCAGCCACTTCCTGTTTAAACACATGCAATCCAGTGTTGACTGTACATTATTGATCTGGATTGGCTTCCTGATAATGACAACTTGAAATGATAATTAAGAGAAGTATATAGTTCTTAAAAAAAAATGTACTCACCTAGGTGGTTGCTGCATCTGTCCCCGCTGCTTCTAAGACCGAGAACCTAGTGATCAAAGACTACTGATAGCTTGATTTTTAGTCTTCAGTGAGCAGATAGCTGGTGACTGTCAGTCACTAGCTCTCTGCTCTGCCCTTCCAGTGTTCACTGGAGCACCGGGCTGTGGAGGGGCTTAGAGCGGCTAGCTCAAGCTCAGAGGCTCTCTGAGAGGCTGAGCTAGCTTCCAGTTCAGGCATCTGAGTGGATCCTGATTGTAAAAATGGATCGTTTCAGAGCCTGGACCAGCTAAGTGACATCAGTTGACAGTGGGTTATAGCCTGCTGGTAGCTGAAACCGGGTCACAGGAGTGTGGAACAAACTTCACTCCTGTGATCCATAGGAGAACTATAGCCAAAAGGGCTTTGGACATACTTCTCCTTTAATGATAATTGACTCTTCTAGATCTACTCCATCAATCTGTGGTGCGGAAGAGCTCTCCAAACATATGCATAATTGATTGAAGCCACTGGACCCCAAGCATTGATCTTCTTGAGCATGCATAAGATCCTGCTGCTGGATTTGAGGGCACCTCATTTTAAAGTATATGTAAATCCTAACAATGAAGTTTTTTTATTTGATCCATTTTGATCTGATAAATATTCCATTTAAACCCGTTATATGTGTTTGATAAAATGATCTCCAGGTGGCATCATCACATGCAATGAATCAAAAAAGAAAGGCCTCTAGTGTTTGGGAATCTTTTTTCTTCTTTTTAGCATATATATTAAGTACATTTGAATCGGCATTTTCTTTTTGTTTTAGAATAACTCCATCTATGAGTTCAAGTTTGACATAATAGTGGCCAAAGTCCTGAAGAAGCAGCTTTGTCTGTGAAAGGCGGAGACCAAAATCATTTGACATCCAGGACGCAACTAACCCTATCCATTTAAAGCTTGCCACACTGTTGTATTATTATACATATTGTGATCATTCATGGGTCACAATTTTAGGGTCAAAAATCAGGGAAAAGGGAAATGGGAAACGCTGGGGAATCCACACACAATATCTGAAAGTGAAGATGCCACCAGAATGTCTGGAAGGGTGCTACTTAAACAAATATCGAAAACAAAAAATAGGAAGAAAAAAGGCTGCACACCTAAAAGGCTAACCTCAAAGGAATTTTATTATGCACCATAAACAGATATAAGCCATCGTAGACATGACAATTCTGCATGACAGAGGACCCTACGCCTACCCTCCCCCAGAGATCGCAAGAGGAGACCCTCAAGAATGGACCAAGGATGATGATGGTCCACTGGGACTACCCTAACCCAACCCCTAACCCAAAAGGGTGTCAGTGGGCTGGTACTATCTCCCTCAGCTCCTCTCTCTCCCTTGTGAGGGGGGTGGCAGGATGGGAAGGTCCTCTATCTAGGGGAGGGGTGTCTTGTGGGTCCTTTTGGGGGTATTAGGGGGTTGAGATGGTTGGTGGGGTGGGTAGTGTCTGGAGCTGGGTGTTGGAAGGTTGGGTTAGGGTAGTCCAGTGGACCATCATCATCCTTGGTCCATTCTTGGGGGTCTCCTCTTGCGATCTCTGGGGGGTAGGCGTAGGGTCCTCTGTCATTCAGGATTATCATGTCTCCGACGGCTTATATCTGTCTATGGTGCATAATAAAATTTCTTTGAGGTTAGCCTTTTAGGTGTGCAGCCTTTTTTCTTCCTCTTTGTTTTTCACAATTTTAGCGGTTATGTGATTATAAAATAAAAAACAATGTTTTTAATATGATTTAAATGTACTTTGTGTACACATATGACTTCCCAGTTTGCATGAACATAATAAAATAATAAAAAAACGTGTTTCTAGTACGTTATCTTCAGGTGAAAGGAAAGAAAAAAAGTCTTTTTTTTTTTAATTATATCTTCTTCTGGGTTAAGATACACTTTCAGACTTGGCAGCATTGGTCATAGCCTCTGATGTCCTGTTTAAGAATCATGTCACACATTTGCAAAATGCAATATTTTCTGTCCATCGCTTAGCTTGCATGTTTGAACCAATAAATATCCATTCTTGGAGTATTCAGTAAGTGGTTTTAGGTCATCCCGGAACTGTGAATTTTTCTAAACAGTGAACTGTGGCTGAGAATAGCAAACTTTTATTGAATCCCTTGGTATACTTTCAAACAGCATACCAAAAAGTATAGATAGAGCATAATGTTAATAACACTCTCATTCATAATACATTACTTCAACTCATAAAAGATATTACGCTTATTGACTTTCCCAGAGCCTCCCGCTTTGCTGGGACTTGCCATTGGAATTAAAAAAATAAAGACAAGACTTACACTTATTAACAAATCTCCATGATGATGGCAGATTGTCAATAAATCTGAGCCTTCTTTTCTCTTCTAGAATTGACACTGTTGCCTTGCATATAGCCTTTGAATTAAACTAAAAAACAACAAAGGAGATGATTTTAACATCACAATCTAACACTGCTTGGAACTACAAGATCGCTGCAGGATGTTCGCTTGCCGTGCTTTTGCCACAGCATCTCCACAGAAATTGTTACTGACTGGCTCGATATAAAAATACACATATATTTATAATGACCCTGAGGTAATAATGATTACGCTTCGAATTCTCGCAGGTCAGCATAAGAGTTCAAATTAAAAGCATTAATGTTGATCGGCACACAAACGAGGCGGTGGGTGAAAAAGTCATGATCAGTTACTTGGCTAGCAATAAATAACCTGGCCTTTGTTTAGAGGAAGGTTAAAGAACATCTGACATCAACAAGTAAAATCAATCAGCGGATGTGAGCAATATCCAGGAAATATGGAAACTGCTAAAGGCAGAAAGTACATTCGATTTCCTTGAATTAGAACTAAAGGTAAAACTTTTTTTTCATTTTGGAGAGAATAAGGGAGGGTTATAAGCCCTGTCAAGTTTTTCTGCCATCTGTGTCTCATTAGGGAGGATTCTCTTTGTTTCTTATCCCATAGCCAAAAGAGGAAGTGATAGGAAATCTCTCCAAAGCGAGAGAATCCCTGATTGTAAACAGAACTAATGTTCCCATTGGAAGTCTTCTGGGGATCCAAATTTTGAATTTTCATTCACTTTCCCCTTCAATGATAACAGTAATCTGGACACATTGAGAGGGTGAATCTCCCTAATGTGGGCGCATAAGCCCGACAAGTGGTCTAATCCCATTCCACTCTAAAAAAGAATATAAATCATAGAATAAAAAATAAATGTTTCCTTTAGACATACTTTAAAGTGAATCTCCAACCAAAACTTGTTTTCCACTTTTGCATAAAGCATGGAAGTTAGAAGGTCTGCCATGTTTTACTCTTGTGTCCTCGTTGAAGAGATTTCCTCCAATACTCCGTCCCAATAGTTTCCAGGGAATTTCCCCACATGGGACATTGGCAACAGTAGAAACCTAAGGAAAGGTGAAAACTGGGTGCTGGAAACACGTTCCAATAGGTAAACTAAGTCATCAGTTAGGTCTGGTAGCTCAGGTATAGTAGCTCCCCACAAAGCAGGGGGCCACCCATATTGGGAATCCAAATGTAGTCAAGTATGAAAATTATTGGACGCAAAGAACCAGAAGTAGTCCCGATAGTCATATAGTTAAAGCATATGCGAACCCTTACCTTGCAAAACAGCCCATTCCATTTAAAATACTAACGAGAGGCAAAACATTTGTGTGTGTGTGTGTGTATATATATATATATATATATATATATATATACATATACAGTGCTCATCATACATGAGTACACCCCAACAGATTTTTCAGAAAACCTTTACTTTCCTTTCAGGATCAACATTTTCTATGGGTCACTGTACTACAAAATACTCCCACAAATGCCGGCCATTGATTGCAAACAAGATTTGTTAATTTGCACACACAAAAAACAGTATTCATTCAAGACCATGTTGCAAAAATGAATACACCAGAATGAAAGTCTTAGGAGCAAAGCTAAATTTTAGACAACAAAATCCTAATTAACAAGAATTCAGCTATTCAGTCTAATTATTCATTAAACAGTTGTCAAGCATATAGTTGATTATAAAACCCCTTCCCATTTCATGCTGTCAGCAATGACACGTCATGGAAGAGAAATGTCACAAGGCCTGTGAAAGAAAATGATTTCTTTACACAAGAAAGGTGAAGGCTACAAGAAGATCAACAAAGCTTTACTTATCAGTCAGGATACTTTAGCAAAAGGGATACAAAAATTTAAGAAAGATGGAACTGCAACCATCTCACAGAGACATCCAGGCTGTCCATGGAAGCTAACACCTCGACAGGAGCATCTTCTGATGAAAAGGGATAAAGAAAATCACCATGCAAGTTTACTGCAATTAGCTAAAGTAGTTGAAAGCCAAACTGGGTTGATTGTTTCCCGTGACACAAAGCGGCATAGACTGCACAGGAATAGCATGCATGGGTGTCCGCCACGAAGGAAGCTTCTCCTAAGGCCCATGCACAAAAAAGCCTGCCTAGAATTTGCTAGGGTCCATGCTGAAAAAGAAGATTACTGGGACTCTGTACTCTGGAGTGATGAGACCGGGAAAAATGTTTTAGGAACTGATGGCTTCAAAACTGTATGGATTCACAAAGGTGAGGAGTACAAAGAAAAATGCATGGTGCCTACAGTGAAACGTGGTGGTGGCATTGTCCTTCTGTGGGGCTGCATGAGTGCTGCTGGTGTCAGGGAATTGCATTTCATTGATGGTATCATGAGTTCACAGATGTACTGCTCTATATTGAAAAAGAAGATACTACGATCACTGCATGCCCTTGGTCATCATGCACTTTTTGAACATGACAGTGATCCAAAACACACATCTAAGGCCACTGTTGCATTTCTGCAAAAGAACAGGGTGAATGTGATTCAGTGGCCAAGTATGCCTCCTGATCTGAACCCAATTGAATGCCTATGGGGAATTCTGAAGAGACACGTTTAGCATCACTCTCCATCCAGCATCCAGGCTCTAAAAGAGGTTGTTCTTGAAGAATGGGAAAAGATAGATGTTGCAATATTTCACCAACGTGTTCATTCCGTGCCTAGAAGACTTGGTGCTGCCCATACAAATCATGGCGATCATACAATTTCCACAACAAGATTGACGCTATCCGTAAGGACATCGTCAACTTGCAATGTACCTCCCCACCTAGCCTCCTCGCCCCCGTCACCCCTTCATCACCCCCTCCTCTGCCCTCACAACCGCACTGCCCCCCTCCTCTCCCAATGCCCCGCCCACCATAACCCCCCCCCGCACTGCACTCCCTCAGCCCTGTCACTACTGAGGAAGTCGCCAAAGTCCTCTCAAAAGCCCGCCTCACTACCTGCCCCCTGGACCCTATCCCCTCTCAACTCCTCCGGTCACCCCCCTCTTCCCTCATCCGCTCCCTCACCCACATCTTCAATCTCTCCCTCTCTACTGGCGTATTCCCCTCCCCCCTAAAGCACGCGCATATCACCCCCATCCTCAAAAAGCCCTCCCTGGATCCCGCGGACCCCAACAACCTCAGACCCATCTCCCTGCTGCCACTCACCTCCAAGCTCCTTGAACGCATAGTCTACGATCGCCTAAGCGCCCACCTTACAGACAATAACCTCCTTGACCCTCTACAGTCTGGCTTCCGTCCCCTACACTCCACTGAAACTGCCCTCCTCAAAATCACTAACGACCTACTCAACGCCAAAGCCAAGGGCGACTACTCTGTCCTCCTTCTCCTGGACCTCTCTGCGGCCTTCGACACAGTTGACCACCCCCTCCTCCTTAATAAACTACTCTCCCTTGGCATCGGAGATACTGCTCTCTCTTGGTTCTCATCCTACCTATCCCGACGCTCCTTCAGTGTCACCTACAATGGTGCCACCTCCCCCTCTCTGTTGGGGTCCCCCAAGGCTCTGTCCTTGGACCCCTTCTCTTCTCCATCTACACCTCCTCCCTGGGCAAACTCATACAATCTCACGGCTTCAACTATCACCTCTACGCTGACGACACCCAAATCTACCTCTCCACCCCTCACCCCCACTATCTCCGCCCGCATCACTCACCTCCTAAATGACATCTCAGACTGGATGTCGCTACATTTCCTCAAGCTCAACCTCTCCAAAACCGAGCTCCTCATCTTTCCCCCTGCCAACACCCCCCACCCCATCCTATCCATCATCACCAACAACTCCACTATCACTCCCGCCCCGCAAGCCAAAGTCCTTGGCGTCATTCTTGACGCGAACCTCTCCCTCCAACCGCATGTCAAATCACTCACAAACACATGCAGGCCCCATCTTCGCAACATTGCCAAGATACGCTCCTTCCTCACCCCAGACACCACCAAACTTCTAGTACACTCCCTCATCATCTCACGCCTTGACTACTGCAACTCCCTCCTCACTGGCCTACCCAAGTGCAGGCTCTCCCCGCTCCAGACCATCCTGAACTCAGCTGCCAGACTCATCCACCTCACCACCCGCTCCACCTCTGCCACCCCCCTCTGCCTCTCCCTCCACTGGCTCCCGATTGCCCAACGCATCAAATTTAAACTCCTAACCCTGACCTACAAAGCCGTTCACAACACTGCCCCTGACTACCTCACCAACCTGATCACCAAGTACCACCCTACCCGTACCCTTCGCTCCTCACAGGACCTCCTTCTATCCTGCTCCCTGGTCTCCTCCTCCCATGCACGACTGCAGGACTTCTCCAGGTCCTCCCCCATCCTCTGGAACTCACTGCCCCAATCCATCAGACTGTCGCCTTCCCTATTCACATTCAGGCGCTCCCTCAAAACCCATCTCTTCAGGGAAGCCTACCCCACCCTCACCTAACGGCCATCCTCCCTCATTCCTCCCACCACTTCATCCCCCTCAGCCACTTCCTACTGTACCTTTACCCCCTCCCTCCTAGATTGTAAGCTCGTAAGAGTAGGGCCCTCTTACCCCTCGTACGTTGTTTGTTGTTGTAGTACTGTGCCATGTATTGTCCCCCCTATTGTACAGCGCTGAGCAAACCCTTTGGCGCTATATAAACTCGTAGTAATAATAATAATAATAATAATAAAATACTAGATGTAGTAGTTTTTGTTGTGGGGTGTATTCATTTTTGCATCAACTAATTTGAGTAAAACTGAAGATTTTGTAATCAGTTTCATTATTAACCTTCCTTTCATGAAATGAGCCAAACAAATGTTCTATAAAACTCAGTTTTGTCAAAATCTTAGAAACCTTTCTTGTGTTCATTGAGATATTGATTAAAATCTTAATTTTCAAAAGTGGTGTACTCAATTATGCTGAGCACTGTATGTATAAAAACATTCTAAATACCTTTTATAAGTGGTCACATAATCTCTGTTTTCAGCTGTATAGGGGCTTAGAGAGTTGGGGAGAGGGGGCAGCAGCACACTGATCTTCCTAGTGTATGACCGTTGGAGGACAGAAGGCTGTTCTCCCAGCACAGCTAGCAAACTAACCACATTGGGATGGATGTGCTTTCATGCTCCGTTTGAAATAGGAAAGCAGATGGACTGGCAGGGTCACCAAACATTTCACACAAAGGAAGCCATACAAATAGAACAGGATACTTTTTAACACAAGTACATGGTACTTGTACTATACACATCATGAACATATATGAAATATTGGAGTAACAAAACCTGTAAAGTATATGTAAACCCTGGCACTAACCTTCTCCTATTTGCTTAATTTTAGTCTGGTAAATATACCACTGAGAGCATTTTGTTATATCTACTCGATAAGTCCAAAAGACTCCTGTTGATCCTGCCAGAAATCTTGTGAGCTGATAACTTTGTATGCTCTCTGCCTGTGTTGACTGTTATTAGATAGCACTGTTCCCAGCAGCCTGCTTGGACTACAAAACACTTCCCGTTTTGTTATAGAGATGTGGAGAAGGGTGTGTGTTCTGTAGTCCCAATGCACTGTCTCCACTAAGGTAACAACGCTGCTACTTTGTAGATAGAGTGAATAAGCCTTTTTACCTTAGAACAGGGGTCTCCAAACTTTCTAAACAAAGGGCCAGTTTACTATCCTTTAGACTTTAGGGGGCCGAACTGTGACCATTGGAAATAGAAAATGTCCTGGCATCAGTGGGTGTAAACAATGCTTCATCTTTGGTGTCAGTGAGAGGAACTTCCACCTGGCAGTACTAGGGTCGTTGGTTCGAATCCCAGCCACGGCACCACCTGCCTGGAGTTTGCATGTTCTCTCTGTGCCTGCGTGGGTTTCCTCCGGGTACTCTGGTTTCCTCGCACACTCCAAAGACATGCTGGTAGGTGAATTGGATCCTGTCTAAATTGGCCCTAGTATGTGTATGTATGAACGTGAGTTAGGGACCTTAGATTGTACGCCCCTTGAGGGTTAGGGACTGATGTGAATGTACAATATATATATGTAAAGCGCTGCGCAAATTAACGGCGCTATAAAAGTACCTGAAATAAATAAGTAAAATAAACTGTGTGCCATTGTTGGCGTCATTGGGTGGGAAGAATTATGCCCCATCGTTGGTGTCACTGGGAGAAATTGTGCTCCATCATTGGTGTCATTGGAATGAACTGTACCCCATTGTTGGTGTCAGTGAGGGGGAAAAATGCCCCATTGCTAACATCAGAGGATGAAATATTGCCCCAAGGGCCAGATAAAAGCAAGCAAAGGACCACAGTTTGGAGACTACTGCCCTCGGACAATTGTGTTATTTGCTGAAACACCTATGTAATTGGAAAATAAAGCCTAAAAACTAATGAAAATGCCTAATGAACTAATAGGCTCTTACAACTTGTGTCTCTGGGGCAGGAAGTGAAAGGAAATATCCTCACCGGGACACAGATGAAAGGTTTTGACTTTAACTTTTTAACTTTTACTCTAACTGTTCTTACTGTAAAGAACTCTTTAAACTGCTGGGGGCTTCTTTATTTATTTTGACTACTTAGTGAACTTTATATTTGTCTTTGAAAATTTCTGAGCTTAGCACAGGACAAACCCTGGATAAATTATACAGTAGCTGTAGCACAATCTTACGTGTTCTGATATCAACTGCATTTTATTACACAGAACCAGCTGGACCAAAACCTACCATGACAACCAGTTTTTTATGATGTTAGCAACATTCGAGGGGTGAGTGCATGCTGCGGATCTAAAGATAATAAATACCTAGATAAAAGCAGCTGCCAGAGTACACCCCATAGAAGTCAGGTTTATTCGTTCAAGTTTATCAAAGACACTTAGCCTTAAGCGTATTAAAACTACCAGACAAAGCGCAGAGTATGAGACTGTACTTTGGTGCTTTCGTCCCAGTATACAGAAGACTCTTTTGAACTTTAAACTTTGATTTATTTTCCCCTGTTGAACATCATATAGTAGGTTTAAAGTGGCTGACTTCGTATTACTAAACATGAAAGAGTCTAGCAAAAACTTTTTAAAGTAGAACGGTGACCCAGCCATGGATATTTAGATATTTACAGTAGCAGAATATTAACTGTAAGTGAGCTTTGAAACAAGCCCATCATGATTCCGGAAGCTACACACATTGTGGAGAAATTATACTCAAATTGTACGGCAGAAACACTTTCACTTTCAGCAGCTCAGCTCCCCCCTCTCAGCAGTGACTTGGCAGCCTTCCAGTCTTCTAACCACTAATGTAAGCACAGGGCAGATGTACAAGAGGGGAGAGCAAAATGACTTAATTAGCTTCACTTCATCTCCTGTAAACTTTACATAACGGACATAACAAAGAACACACATGCTGTCCTATGTTATTATTATTATTATAATACAGGATTTATATAGCGCCAACAGTTTTCTCAGTGCTTTACAATATAACGGGAGACAATACAGCAACAATACAGTTCAACACAAGAGGGATAGAAGGGCCCTGATCCTTGGAGCTTACAATCTAGGAGGGAGGCCTACACTTCAGCGGCATTTGTTCGTGGACAATGAGGTGCACCTTTTCAACAACTGGTTGGCAAGAGGCATGAAAGAGGAAATCTAAGTCAAAATGTAACACCTATTCCTAAAATGGTTGAAATCTTCAACACTATATGTTACCCCCATATAACACCATTTTGATATCTCTGCCCCGACGATCTGACATCAACTTATCCCTTCAGTCTTGTAACCTGAACTATTAACACTTTCCCTCAAATTCATGCCACCATGGTGAGTGGATTAAGTAGTTAGAAAATGGATGTTTCAGAAACTTTTGCACCTTAAAATTGGAGGCTCCACTCATGTTCTTTGGCAATCATCTTTCCTTCACACTTTCCATAGTGATTAGAGAAAGATGATTATGTAACCCATGTAGTTACAATTGCTGGGTTCCTGACACTCACAACCATGGAACTTACTTGGATGAATGGGGAAATGCCTAATATTACAGAACAAATTGGGCAGCACAGTGGCTAAGTGGTTAGCACTTCAGCCTGGCAGTACTAGGGTCATTGGTTCAAATCCCAATCACGGCACCACCTGCCTGGAGTTTGCATGTTCTCCCTGTGCCTGCGTGGGTTTCCTCTGGATACTCTGGTTTCCTCCTACACTCCAAAGACATGCTGGTAGGTGAATTGGCTCCTGTCTAAATTGGCCCTAGTATGTGTATGTATGAATGTGAGTTAGGGACCTTAGATTGTACACCCCTTGAGGGTTAGGGACCGATGTGAATATACAATATATATGTAAAGCGCTGCGTAAATTGACGGCGCTATATAAGTACCTGAAATAAATAAATAAAAAATAAATCTAGCTGAATGCCACAAATTACCACTAACTATGCTAAGTACAGTAGTGTGACACATGTAACTGGGCATAGTGAAACTGGAAAAAAACTGGTGGCAGAGATGTCCAGGTGGCAGAATAAAATTTGGAAGGGCAAAAACGTCCTAAGCCTTACATTTTTTTTGTGTATTTTGCAGAAATGCACTACAGTTCATTTAACATGGTTTCCTATGGATCTAGCTCACATCTGTGTGTTTTGAGCCGATGCATTTTTTGGAAAAGGTCAGGGACTTTTTCCCCGCAGCAGATTGCGTTTTGAGTGTAACAGACATTAATGGACCCCCACCAAAAAAGACAAATGTTGCATTTTTGATGCGTTTTGTGTTTTTTTTTTTGGCTAACAGGAAAGTACGACAGTTCTGTTTATTTAGTGAGACTTAGTCACATCAAAGTAGTACAGGAACCTTTGTGTGTCCGAAGTCGCATTGTTTTTTGCTAATAGGAAAGCATGACAGTTCTGTCCATGTAGTGTGACTTTGATGCAACTGTTTGACACTCAAGTAGCTTCACCGCAGCATGAAAGTTGCATCCAAGTAGCACAGGAACCTTTATGTGTCCAAAGTCCCATGTTAGGGTTAAGGGCTAGGGTTAAATTATATAGTTAACGAATAGGGTTAGGGGCTAGGGTTAAAGGTTAGGGTTAGGGTTCGCAGTAATTGTTACGGTTAGAATGATAACCCTAACAATTACAACCAGCCCTAACGATTACCACTAACCCTAGCCCTAATGTTTACCACTAAGCCTAACTCTAGCCCTTAACCCTAACTCTACATTTAATCCTAACCATAGAATTTAACCCTAGCCATTAACCTTAACCCCAACATTTAACCCTAACCCTAGCCTTAACCCTGTTCCTTAACCCTAACATTTCACACTAACCCTACCCCATAACCCTAACATTTTACCCTAACACTAGCCCTTAACCCTAACCCTAGTCATTAGCCCTAACCCTAAAATTTAACCCTAACCCTTAACCCTAACATTTAACTCTAACCCTATCACTTAACCCTAACATTTCACCTTAACCCTAACCCTAGTCATTAGCCCTAACCCTTAACCCTAACATTTAACTCTAACCCTATCACTTAACCCTAACATTTCACCTTAACCCTAATCCTAGCCATTAGCCCTAACCCTGAAATTTAACCCTAACCCTTAACCCTAACATTTAACTCTAACCCTACCACTTAACCCTAACATTTCACCCTAACACTAGCCCTTAACCCTAACCCTTAGCCCTAACCCTAAAATTTAACCTTAACCCTAACATTTAACACCAACTCTACCCCTTAACCCTAACCCAAGCCTTTAACCCTAACATGTGACTTTGGACACATAAAGATTCCTTCACTACTTTGATGCTACTTGAGTGCCAGAGAGTGTAAAGTTGCATCAATGTCACACTAAATGAACAGAACTATCATCTATCATACTTTCCTATCAGCCAGCTGCCAGACCATATAACAAGACCCCCTGGTGAGTTCCAATGATATCAGTCCAAAAAGTCCAGCACTTTGAATATCTAGTAAACACTTCAATCCTCCAACAAGTAAATATGTCCAAAAGTTCCAATCTCCGAGACTCTTACCAGATCAGCTGGCCAAAACATAAAAGATGGGCCCAGTAAAGCTTTATTCTCTAACCCTTCAGTGTCTTCTTTAATTTTTCTTCTTATCTCCTCTAATGTGTTCCCAAAAAAGAAAGCTCATATAGTGTGATACCTTCAATATTGCATAATCTATAATGTTTTTATAGATTTTTTTATATATTTTTTTTATAGTTTTTATAGATAGTTATTATTGTGCACACACGTGTGTATATTCAACATGTGTGCAAAATCATCAGCAACTCGCGACCTGTTCTCCCATTTGCCTATATTCTTACCAGAAAACAAAATTTATAGCATATATAATTTCAAATCAATTCCTTCTTCAAAACACCCTCCTGGATCTTCCTCTTGGCAAATGTTTCCCAAGAAAATAAAAACGCAATAGTAGTACAACTAAAAACAAACACATATATAAACCTTAACTTCTTAAATCATATCAACCAGTGCTTTTATAAGTGCCAAAAAAGTGACCCAGTTCATTCAACTGAAGTGCACATTCTCCCACGCACCAAACACCTTACCCTAACAACCCCTATGACACAGGGTTGGGCGATCTTGCTTATAGCTCCATGGTTAATGAACTTGCTTCTCCGGTGATAAAATGCTCAGCTCCCTGTAAACAGGTAAACAGCAGAATCTTAGAAGGTTCTGCTTTTGGACTGTTAAGTGCTGTTCACAAATATGTAGAATGGATGTGGTTTGAACCACATCCGATCTGCATGACATGTGAAATTACATTGCTTCCTATGGTGCCTGTTCATATATGTCCGGTGCACTGGCAGTGCAGATTCAGTGCGGGTTGAAAAAGAGTCCTGTACGATTTCTGAGCAGTGCAGTCCAGTTCAGGTGCGGATTACAGGCTCATTGACTTGTAAAGGAATCATTTCTGAATCATTCATGTCATGAGTTTGTGAACATGATTTCAGGCTGGTTTTCCCTCCTCAAATCCTGACCTGAACCAGAGTTGAACCGCTGAACTACTACTTTGTAATTCGCCCAGAAACTGGAGCTGTCAAGCTGCACCATACATATGTGAATCGGCACTAAAGGAAGTTGAAAAATCACAGACTTACTGGACGAATCACCAGGTGAAAAAAAAAAGGAAAAAGAAAATGAATGCAGTGCTTACATCGAAAAATGTATAAGATGCAATATATTACATTTTTGTTTTTAGATTTAATACTGCTTTAAATCAGCTAAATACATTCCAAGTGCATCAAAATAAAGAGTGTTCAATGACTTCAATGTCGAATGACCTAAGTGACATGCCTAGCATTTCTGGGTCTGTTGTCAGAAACAGCCTAATCTGTCATTTTACAATAAGCCTGTATTACCATCACGCTGTATGTATTTGATGGCTGCATTATAAAGCCATTGTGATCCCTGTTACAAGACATTCTGCAGTAAGATATCCTAGCAAAGATAGAGATTTAGATAGCAGGGCAGTCAGGTGCAGAGAACAGGCCAAGCAGAGACTGTAGTTTGTCTTTTTGCTTTTCAAGATAATTCATTCAAATTGTGTCTATATTAGCCACTAGCCTTTATATAATATTTAATCTACCTTTACGATGATTCCTGCATTCATACGAGCACAGTATACTTATGAAATCCCTTCCGCTCTCTATTTTCCTCTTCATCCTTCAATTGAAGTCCTCTGTGTATAAAGCCTCTTTTTTAATGCTCCTCTGCTCAGGTCTACCAGCATTTATCTGGCCCATATATTATTTATGGCTATGGCTGCTGTGTAGTAGTTTCAGCATATTAAAGAAGAAAACATTCCTGCGAAGTGCATTCAAATCTACACTCCTACTACTGAGCAGCTTAGCCCAAACGCACGCACAGCATTTTTTTAAGCATCAAAAGTTTAATACAAATCCTGGCAGGATTATTATTTATGTTCAAGGTTCTTTATTGGCATGCTGATTTTTTTTTTCATTTAGCCCAGTACCTGATGAGCAAAGTCTTACAATGTTGGATTAAAGGTTAGCATTGTTGCCTTGCAAGTCTGTGTGTTCAAGTTCCCCTCGGGGGTGTCATTTAAATGCACTCCATATACGGTATGCGTCCATTCGGAAAATTGCAGAGTGCTCCCACTCCCTGCTAGTCTATGGCTAGTATACCTTGGAGTAGTGACATCACATATAGGCTTTAATGGCCCATCTGTTGTCAGTGCTCCCTCCTCTCCCCTGCAGCTGCACTGGCTGACCCAGGGGAACTGGATCACATGACCAGACCAGAGTGCACTAAACAATAGGTAAGTATATACATTTTTCAAAGGTGTTTGGAGGGGGGGAGAGGACATTTTAAGGCTGGTTAAGCTTAGACTGGAGTTCCACTTTAAAGCTCACCTCAATTAATAGGCTAATACTAACTTTTTAAAAAAAATCAACTTTTGCTACAATACACACCTTCAACCTGGATCTGCCACCCGCTGTAATTCTTTTTGGACCCTAGATTTCCTTAGCATTCTGGGTTAAATGAGAGCCAGGGTAATTCAATCGACATCCTCTGAGTCCAGGATGTCATAAATTCACCCCCTGGGTTGGGGTTATCCTGAAGCCAGAGCTTAGGGTAATAGTGCCTGAAACCTTGGGTATAGGTAAGATTCTGGTATAGATGAAGGGAATGCAAACAGAAGTAAAGTTGCTCAAGCTGCCAAATAGAGTTTAAAACTTTTTTTGCTTTGGTACATACCCCCGAGGGCAGTGCCCAGTTCCCCCATCCCAATTCTGGAGAACCCCTTGGCTATTAGCCTAGAAAATGGCCATTACTGGTGCTTAACAATCAGCTTTCATTGTCTTTGCTGGGGTTTTGATTTGGCACCAAAACCTTAGATTTGTTTTGCAAACCCACCTCAAACCAAACTGGTATATTTGGCTCATCCCTAAAAGTCCACAATTTTAGGTGTTCCCTATTATCTTTACTTTTTGAGTTCAGGTCCACTTTAATGCAGCTAGGCATTCATGATTACATTACAAACTTTTTTTTTTTTCACTGCAACTAGTGTTTTTACCTGACTTTGACTTGGTATGAGCTCCTTACAATTCCTTATAGAGCAGAACCTAGACCAAGAAAAAGGAGAGGCAGGACAGGGAACCAATCAGATTTACTACATTCAAATGCACTGATAAAAGAATGTGCTGATAGGAGGAGAATGCACAATGAACAAAGGGATTATTCCATTAGCTGAGAAAAGTGGAAAAAATAATGCTGGACCAATAAGTAATCTTATGGTTATTACTATCTTAAAGTATTGATGTTGATGTAATAATCTGGTTCCTGGGCCTACATTCCAGAGGATCCTCATGGTTGCTTTGACTTGTAGTGTAATGTAACAAAAAAAGGAAATTGAAGAAACACACAACTGTTGACAAGTCTAGATCAGGGGCGGACTGTCCATTTGGAAACGAGGGCCCGGGGTCAGTAGGGGCCCCATGAGATGCCCCTGGTACCTTTTTCATAGGCTTTTTTGAGTTTGGGCAAGGACGCAGGGGCCCCATGATCCCCTATTGCCCGGGGGCCCCATGAGTTGTCAGTCCGCCACTGGTCCAGATACAACTTTATTCCAATAAAAGTCAGGGGGGCAGTCCAAAGAGTATCCAACATATTTTGGGGGTCAAAAAGCTCCCTCCTCATCAGGGCTTGATTAAACATAATATAAATGGACTAGAAGTGAGCGGTTATCTCCTCCAACGTGATTGCAAGTATAGGCCATATCAGCAGCTGGTTTGGCAGCCAAATTATCCCATCAGTCTGCTTTCATTCACTTTTCAGTCAGCAGGCTGAGGATGGTAAAAGATTTGGCTGAAGTTTGACTTTAATCAAACCTCTAGGCTTGAATAAGCAAAAGCTCCATTAAAAAATGCTATGTGGACAACAGCAGGCAAAGTGGAATGCTGTGCAAAAACCTGTTGCTTGTACCCATTACCTGATTCTTTTGGCCATTTCCCCTATGTAGCTATGGATAAGAGAACTCTAGCCAAGAAAAAAAATAATTTAACGAAAAAAAACCCAGTTTTAACTACTGTATATAAAGGTTTGATAAACACTTAGAGTTTGCCATTGACTTCTAGGCTTTAAAATAGAAAGTCCCTAGAATTAATCAGATCCTTTCTGGCATGCCAAATGTATTTTTGTCCTCCGTAATCTTGCCCAAAACTGGCATGCCCCCTTCTTATCTCGGCAGGGTGGTGACTTCAACATGTGCCATCAAGCTGGCAGGCTGGTATTACAACTAATTTAAGTCACTGCTGTACAAGACGCCCTATTTTCCTGGAACCATTGAAATGTAGCATGGTTATACAATGCATTTGCATCAGCTCATTCTCGACAGGCTTGTACTTTATAAAGACAACACACTGTAATACTACGTTTGAAGAAACTAGAATGACTTCCATAAGACTGGTATCTGACAGTACTTTAGATGTGGGCCTTAGGGCTCCCTTTTGTATAGCTTCACCACAACTTTAAAGTGGACCTTTACCGCTTTCCCTAAATTTGACACTAGTATGCATCTCTGTATCTCTATGCTGATGCGAAATTGCTTACCACAATTTTTATGTTTTTCTGCTTTACTTCCCCTTTCTTTATTAAATTGCCTGGTTTTCCTGAAGGAAGTGGTAATGTAGCCCTAGTTGAACCGAAGCTCCATGGGAAGGCAATGTCACCACTGTCTTCAGGAAAATTCTGAACCTAATTGCGAGTCTCTTAACTAGGACATAGAGAGAAATAAAAAATGATGGGTTTAAACCAGGGGTGGGCAAACTTTTTGACTTGAGGGCCGCAATGGGTTCATATATTGGACCCGGGGGCCGGACCAAGAGTAGATGAATTATGTGTATGTGTCATCCATAGTAAGTATAGTAATATTCCCCCATAGAAAGCATAGTAATTAATCCCCCATATAGTAATTCATCCCCCATAGTAATTCATCCCCCATAGTAATTCATCCCCCATATAGTAATTCATCCCCCATAGTAATTCATCCCCCATAGTAATTCATCCCCCATATAGTAATTCATCCCCCATAGTAATTCATCCCCCATAGTAATTAATCCCCCATAGTAATTCATCCCCCCTAGTAATTCATCCCCCATAGTAATTCATCCCCCATATAGTAATTCATCCCCCCTATAGTAATTCATCCCCCCTATAGTAATTCATTCCCCATATTAATTCATCCCCCATATTAAGTCCCCAAGTCCCCCCTGTGTCAATTTACTTACCTTTGCTCCGCGCGTTCCTCTCGCCGTGTTCCCGCGCCGTTCCGGTCTTCAGGGCGGACTGTGAGAGGAGCCTAGCTCCCCTCACGTTCGTCACGCTGCCCCGCCTACACACATCCTGACAGCCATCCTGACAGTATCACGCTCCGCGGGCCGGATTAAAAGGTCCGCCGGGCCGTATACGGCCCGCGGGCCGTAGTTTGCCCATTGCTGGTTTAAACCATACCCTACTCTACCTAAAATGGGAGAAAAATGTTTGGCTTTAGATAAGGGTTGCATTCCTGCCTTAGTTTTTTTCAGCACTAGGGTCAACCAGGACAGTATCTGCATGGAGCTTCAATGTTGTCCCTGTGCATGCGAGGGTTTTTTCCAGGTACTCCAGCTTCCTCTTAGATTCCAAAATTCTGGTGGGCAACCTGCATGCAGGCCTTTGGTGTTTGATGTGCGGCCCTCAGACCTCAACAGTCTATAGTGGAAACATTTATTAGTTTAATAGGATTGATCTCTATTAGCCTCATGTAACATGTTCCCAGTTTTGTATTGTCTTCTGCAGCATATCCCCAACCAAAAATGTATCATGTCCACGCTCTCTGACCCTCATTGTCTCTATTAGGCCTGCAGTCTCTGACAGTCCTCCCAAGCATTACATATATTAAACATTATGTGCAGCCCTTTAGTGATGTCACAGGCTGCATTTGAGGCCCCCTTTAGCTCATAAGTTGATAACCACTGCTGAAAAGCCATGTCGGTATGTTTATTGGCCCTAGTGGGTATGTGAGATCGGGACCTTAGATTGTAAGCTCCTAGAGGGCAAGGACTGATATACAATATGTAAGGTGATGTGAAAATTGTTATCACTACATAAATACCTGTAATAAATAAATAAAATACCTAAATTAAAGGTATCTACAACAGTAGGGATATTTATGGTGAATACAGGGCAGCACAGTAGCTTAATGGTTAGCACTTCCACATGGCAGTACTAGGGTTGCTGGTTCGAATCCCAACCATGGCACCACCTGCCTGGAGTTTCCATGTTCTCCCTGTGCCTGTGTGGGTTTCCTCCGGGTACTCTGATTTCCTCCCACACTCCAAAAAGACATGCTGGTAGGTTAATTGTCTCCTGTCTAGATTGGCCCTAGTATGTGTATGTGTGAATGCGAGTTAGGAACCTTAGATTGTACACTCCTTGAGGGTTAGGGACTGATGTGAATTTACAATATATGTATCTAAAGCATGGCATACGTTGATGGCACTATATACGTACCTGAAATAAATAAATAATACAGTACGTTTCCTGAATAAGAAAAGGGATGACAAGGCTGCAGTTTTTTTTATGATTTGTCTCACCAAGTCACCATAATTAAATCAGACCCTATCACTTAGTGGTCAGCGGCCCTGATTTACAAAACTGCAATAGCACTTAAGATGTACTAAAGTAGCCTCTCAATCCATATTATCACATGTGATGATATGGCTTGAGAGGCTACTTTAGCATGTCTTAAGTGTTATCACAGCTTGATGAATCAATCACTGTTTGATAAAAGTGCTGACAAGGTCTACAGTAGTATCTCAAGAGCAAAAAAAGAAAATACAAAAAAAGTTTTCAGTATACACAATATACTTTACTTGGAAGGGGATGTTATTTGTTCACAACTTTAGAGTATTACTTTAAAGTGGAACTTTAGTCCCTCTAGATGACTTCGGACTTGCCCCTTTTGCAGGTATAGCTATGTAAAATATTAAAAATAAGTGCCTACACTGTTTAAAATCCAGTACTACACAGTGTCACCTTGCTCTGCACATGCTCAGTTGCTCTCTTTCTTTTGACAGAAAATGTGGAGGCCCATCTGCTGACAGCTTAAAGATTTACTACTGCTCAGGGGCTCTGGGCTTCAGCAAAATGGCAGCCTCCGGCAAGAAGAAGTAGGAACAATGCTGGAGGCAATTTACAGCACACACTCATTTTAGTAGCTAGATTATTAGCCTCTTTGCGCTGAGAGTACGCATATAAGCGATCTCCCGGTGGATGGGCCTTGATGCAGAGAGGCCGCATATATGCATACAAAAATTTAAACATTTTTGCCCTGCGCACTCCCGGCATGGTTCCCGACGCCGAACGGAAAGCTCCTGATCGCTACTTTGTAATGTGTTTGTGATGCATTTGCAGTGTGTTTGTGTTGTGTTTTTTGGTATTTATTTTTTACTGAGTTACATTTACAGGCATTCATGGTGCAAAAAAACACAGCATGCTGTACTTTTTTCAAACCCCTCTTGAAAGCACTGTATGGTGTAAAGTAGACTCATTGACATACATTAATTTTTCTTACTGCATTTAAATGCACGTTTGACTGCATGTGTTGTAAATGAGCCCTAAAGGGAATCTGAAGTCTTCCGTTTCGCAGATAGATGTGTGAATGTGATAAACCTACAAAAATTCTTCTTCTTCAAGCTTTATTTATCATATTAATCTCCCTCTGCTGCCCCTGTGCTTTATAATCCGTTTAGGAATTGTAAGAACTATCAGTCCTTTAGCTAAAGCTTAATCAATTTTCTCCCTATCATTTCCTCTTTTTTGGGGCATATAACTAATTCTTTCACATGAAAAATTTGCTATGGTTGCTATGGTCTGATTACTTTTAAACATCATTATCTGCTTATTATACATATTATATGTAATTTTTTTTCTTGCTATATAAAATATTATCTCAGTTTTGTTTTATTTTATTGATATACGCTCTCATCTGGTTACAATTTCTCTGCATCATATTTATTGTTTATACTATGATATATGGGGAAACATTCGCTTGAATTAACATTATTTCTTGCACTATAGATATTTTCTTGAATTATATCATTCTCTTGAATAATATATACATCCTCTTGAATTAACATTATTGCAATATACTATATACATTCTCTTGAATTATATCATTTTCTTGCATACTGTATACATTCTCCTGAATTAACATTATCTATTGCAAAATGTATACTGTATGTATATCGTTTATTATTCATTTTGTTTTGCTTTTCTTTTAGAATGTCAAAGGCTAGCCGTGCAACTGGTTACTGGACACAAATGAACTAATACGGTATTGCGGAGGGTAGACCAGTCCTTAACGTGGTTGAAACCTCAGACATGAAATATGAACAAAGCATATCCCCCCATAGTGTGTACTTGTCTCAGATAACAGCAATAAGTGTCATTTTTGTTTGCTGCTTCATTTCTCTGCTACCAGCGTGAATTAATTCTGACAGATTTTCCTGACACCATGAAAAATATAATGACAGGGGAGCTCTGTTCCTGTGAGCTGTGTGGAGGGGTGTGTGTCCCTTTCCTCCAATCAGCTCTCAGAACTCTCCTTATTGAGCTCTGCAGAGCCTAACTTCAGCTCTCTGCCCCCTTTTTTCTGAACTCTCTGACAAGCTTTATAAATTCAGCCCTTTGAATGGATGTAGAGAAGAGAAGACTGCAGCCACACAAATACAACTTATGTAGGAGGATTTGTTTCATCTCTGTGTATCACCTGAGGCCACTATATGTGAGGGTTCACAACCAGTTTAATTGACTTAGCAAAAGTCAAGACTTGCATACTGGATTTGAAGGCTCCCTCGATGTCCCTGAAGATTATATTAGTGGGTATGTGCAAGTTCATATAGACTGAAACTTTATTGCATTTTTTACTATAAAATTATTGCAGCCCTGTATTTATTAATACATCCTTGTATGTGTTGTTTAAATGCAAGCAGTGTAAATACCTGAATGTAACTTATTATCAACATTGCAGTTCCTGTACAGCAGAGCTCAAACTGGGGGAAGGAGGAGCAGCACAAGAAGCCAATTGGGTGTGCTGCAGTATGAGGAATGTGCTGACAGGAGGAGAGATCAGAGTGACAGGTGGATGATCTCAGCTTTGATCTTTTACAGAGTAGGTGGGGCAACCTATAAGCATTTCTGAAGTGAATCAGAGAAAGATACGGTCTCCTCCCCTGCTAGACAGGGCTGTGCTATGTGGCAGACCTGTGTAAATCTAAGAACTGGATAGATAGAGACACAAATCCTTTGGCAGGTAAAGCAGATACCATAGTTGTCTACTTCTCCTCCCTCCTACACAGATGAGAGACCAAACTATGTAGGTTTATTAGCAAGATAATTCACAGAAATTATTAGCATTTGGGGCTTTATATTGCCTATATTGGTGGTCTTTGGGGATCCAAAAATGTGACTTTTCCCCAGCCATGCATGGATTGATTATTATTATTATACAGGATTTATATAGCACCAACAGTTTGCTCAGCGCTTTACAATATAAAGGGAGACAATACAGCAACAATGCAGTTCAATACAAGAGGGATTTGAGGGCCCTGCTCCTTGGAGCTTACAATCTAGGATTATCACACATTGGCTTCAATAACATAGGATCGAACCTATGCAAGAGAACAAATAACCTAGCCACTCTGCTGCCCTTATAAAGTGTTTATGATTTCACTGGCCACTTGCTGGAAATGTTTGCAAGAGTGGAGTGATGCTATAAATGCTTCAAAGTTGCATTCACACGCGACTAAGGGCATAAGTAGATGTTTGCATACTGTAGGAAAATGTTAATGCCACACAAATCTAATATTAAGCATTGTCATTAAGATGTCCGCCTCGTGCATGGAAATTATCACTCAATCCCACAATTTAATAAAGCGAAGCGTGAACATTTAACATTTAATATTACATTAGCACCTGAATTGCTATTTCTCGTGCCTGTTCATAAAAGTCAAAGGCAGGCTAGGGCTGCCAGCAAGTGAAAATATTAGATCAGCCGGGGATTAATAACTGTACCCGCTCTCTCCTCATATAAACAGCTGATGCCCAAAAGCCACACTGTGAGATAACGCATTCTCCGTGCCTATACACAGACAACAATGGAACAGCAACGTAGCCAAGCAATTCATAACCACTCTGGCCCTGTACATCCACACAGTGCGTGATTAGATATTAATTCACTGCGGTCTGTTATGACAATCCCTCACGCTGAGGGTACTGTACAAAGCAGACTGATCTTATCACGTTTACTGCTGTATCTAGTTCCTTTTCCTTTCCACTCAGCTACCTAGAAATAATAGCATGGAAAAAAAATGGGAAAAAAAATTCAGACCTGTAGGCGGAAGCATTCAAAGAGAGTGCAAGACCAAAACTCACATGTAAGCGTGGTCTTGGGTGAAGGTACCTTAGGCCAGACGTGCTCAACCTTCTTTTGAGTCAATAGATGTGGAGTGAGAAAATTCAAGTAATACAAAAATGGCCTTGAGCAGTATAAAAAAAAAATGGAAAAAAGTTAACAATGGGAAAAATTTCAACCACTATTACATGGCTTATACTACCAGCAGGTGAAATAGTTACAGATATCAAGGTACACTGAAATCATTGCTGATAGGGGAGGCAGGAAGAGTATAGAAGGAGCATGCCTTTTATTTATGGCAGCAGAGCAGCCTGGCATTATTCTTAAAGCTGAACTCCAGGAATTCAGCCACTTTGTAAAATCTGCACGCATACTATGAGTTAAAGTGTTATGAAAGTAAAATGTTTTTAACATAACAAACATGGTATACTCACCTGCTCTGTGCAATGGTATTACAAAGAGCAGCCCTGAACCTCCTCTTCTGAGGTCCCCAGATGGGGCTCTTGGCTACTCCTCTTCTATGTATGCCTTCATAGCAAGTGCTTGCTATGGGAGCAGACATATGGGCTCATAAGACACACAGCGCGGCTCAGGTCTGCTCTCTTCTCACAGGATTTGATTTACAGCAGCCAATGGCTCCCGCTGATGCCTCTCTGCCTGTGAGGAGAGAGAGAAGTGATGATGCTCTCGGGCACAGCGCTGGATAAAAAGATGAGGCAGGTAAGTATCGGGGGGTGAGGGGGGCTGATACTGGAAGTTTTTTTACTTTAATGTATGGAAGACATTAAGGTAAAAAAACCAAAGCATTTAGAACCACTTTAAGTCCAACAAGATGCATGCCACCTGGTAGACTAACCTCTTTAATTTACATCTGACAGTTTTATGGAGCTCCAGAAGGCTAGTTATCACTACATATCCAGAGCTCTATCACTGGACCCTGGTCTCAGCTCCTTCTGCTGCAGAGTCTCATGCAGCTGTTGTGCCCACCCCTCCTCCTGCCCAATCGTGCTTTGTATTATGTGAACCCATTCACAAAATAGAAAGGCTTCTGTGGTCAGCAGAGTGGATAGGTGGCCACAGATGCTGTGTGTGAGAACACAGCGTCTCTCTTCTTAGAGCCCAAAGTAGCAATAGTAATCCTTTGGGAGCTCCATAAAGCTGTCAGATGCAAATGACAGAGATAAGTCGGGGGTGGCATGCGCCTCATTAGACTTAACTCATAGTGTGCCTGCACATTTTACAAAGTAGAATTCCTGGAGTTCAGCCAGTGGCATATTTAGGTTTTGTACTGCCCTAGGCAACACAAAATCCCCCCCCCCTTCCCCGCAGAGCCTGACATTGACCACCAACACCCCTGCCCCCCTAAGAAAGGCTTCTACTACCACCTCCCCCATACACTAGCAAACCACCCCCCACCCCCCAGCGCTAGAGAGAAAGACACTCACCTTCGCAGCTCCGGACATCCCTGGGAATGAGAGTCAGGCTCTGCATACACCGTCAAGCAATCCGCAGCCTCTCTTGGATCCCACCTGCTACCCATGCCGCGTGTGTCCCTTCTTCTGGGTGGTGGTGCTGCCCACCTGAAAAAGGCTAATGCTTTGTTTTCCTTGTGGTAAATATGCCCCTGAGTTTCAACCCTAATTGTGGATTGCAGCATCCTGTCTTAAACAAGGGCTATTGCCTATATTTAGTTTTTACCTGGGTGGTAGTTAGCTCAGACTGATTGTATAGTTTTTCACTTGGTCTTTCCCTAAGCTCAGTTGGGTTGTGATTTCTCACTGATGTCAGTATATGTCTGGTACCACTGTCAATAGTATGAGTTATGAATATTTTTATTTTCTTCAGCCAACCTGTAAGAGTTTCATGACCACTGGTGCATGCTGGAGGAGAATATAAATATTTGGGGTAGGCCCTGTGATCTCTCTCTTCTCCTGGGCTGAGGCCTAGGGAGGTGTTGCTTGATTGACCCATAGGTCTACACAGACTAACGTGCTGAATGCAGATATAGAACTGAAGTGGTCCTGGAGCTGTCCAGCCTGTCAGTGGGGGAAGCTGTGCCCAGGAAGAAACCCAGGGGAGGACCTTATTGTTGCAAGGACCTTGTAAATCACTTGAAGGACTCTCTGAGCCTAGGAAACGGAGAGAGAAGTATGTGAATCAGCTAAGTTACTGCCTACAGTGTTGCCACGTTGACCTAAAGGTTTTGACACTGTGAGGCTGGACATGGATCAGGATCTGGACCTGGAGAGTCTATAAGTGTACTGTTTGGTATCTGGGACACCCTAACCTTATGAGGTTTCCCCCCTTGAAAACGTCTTTGAATAATGTTTGTATACTGTCAGTTTTCGTACACCTGATGGTAATATAGGATGTTAGGATTTAAGTAAATTTGTTTGAGTATTTTGTTTTGTTGTTTGTATGATGAACCTGGGGTTCATCATCATTGGGTCCGAAAGTGAAGGGAAATCCAGTTCTGAGTTGTCAAGACAACAGGAATAGAGGGGTAATTTTCTAATATGGATATGTTTTGGTGACACATGTCTAAAACGCACTTTATCTCACTTCATGTCAAATCTACCACACAGGAAGCAAAGTTCAGTCTCCCCAAAGGAATATATGACATGGGTTTTACCCGTGCTTTATTCATCCAAAAAAAAAATGGATTTACTTCAATTCATTAAAATGGATATACTTTGATATTAATACAAATATAATATAATTTTATAATAATAATACTAAAAAAAACCATGAAAACGTACTTTTCTAAAGTTAACCTTGTATATGCCATTCACCCTGGCACATTCCATGACACTATGGTGTTTGGACGTGGCTATACTCAATAGGGTGTGTTCCCAACACTCATGTAAACTGAGGAAGCCACTTGAATGAGTGGTGAAACTTCTTCAACAATACAGACCAAGTCCAGTTGAGTGTAACTATCTACTCTTAGCTATACCATGACCTGAATAAATTAAAACCCTCAGACAATCATGAAAATAATGAACAGCAAGCTCATACAAATTTGATTTGCAAAAAAAAAAATGTCTTCAAGCTAAATATTACAATAATAACTCCAAATGTGTATTGACAAAAATATATAGTTTTCCATTAAACCACAGCAAAAAAGTGTATTACCATTCATCGAAAGGAATATAATTTGAAACGCTAGCAACGCATTCGTAGTCTTTTGAAAATGCTTAAATGAACAGCTACATTTTAATGGACTTCTTTCATTTCTGCAGCAAAGCAGAACAGAACACTTTCTGGATGGAATGGTGAGAAAAGAGCCAGATCTAGATATTGACAATAAAGCATGGAGGACATTAAGGGTCACATCCTCGTAAAACTTTATAAACAACAACAGTTAGACAGACAGAAAGCGATCCATAAAAAAAATAATTTATACTTTTGTTCTCAACTACAAAACTGTTTTATTAGTGGCTCATTCGCATACAGTGCTAGGCCAAGCAGGCTTCGCACTTTTTCAATTATGCCGTGCTGTTTATGATTGGCAGGTTAATGTGGTAATATAGCGTGAGTGCCGGCTTGTCACCCTGCTATCTTTTGTTTTTTCTTTAACAACCTTGAAATCCTGAACAGGAGTTGAGCAGTAAATTCAGATTTTCTCTGTGAAGTTTAGTGTTTGCTGAAATGAAGGCTTGTTACAAATACCTAGATAAACCTTGTGACCCTGCTCCATTTGGGCCGCATTCACACTTGTGCACTTGTAGTGTACTGCTATTCCATTTCAAAGGCTTCCCAATGATAGAGAAAACAAATGCACATGACCCTCACATATATAGAAAATAAAGATAAATGCACTTTTTTTGGTCTGTGGAAGCATTACACTAAAAATGAATGGGCATGCTCACTGCAATATGAAGTGAATGTGGCAACAAACATGACTGAGGTCTGGTCTATCAGCAGGGAAAAAAAGAAGTGACTCAGCTTAGAGGTAATTGTGAATATATAATCAGCTGCTTGTTTTTAACATTTTGTACACAATAAAATGCTATTTTTTTTATTTAGACATTTATGAGTTCATTCCTGAGAATTAGACCATCATAGAAAATCCCATTCTTTTTTCTGCTCTTTTGGTATTCATTTTGTAATTTGGCATGTGGTGAGATTCATACCAAACTGCATCTTTGTAACAAACATGTGAATGAACCCTTAAATCAGATCTGCAGTTTACTCCAATGTTAAATTAAAAAGGGTTAACTTCTAATTGGAATAGATTATTAAAGATTAATGGAAGGTCTAAAATCATTACCTCTCTTGCACTGGTAATTTTTATGTCAAATGTCAATTTTGTTTCAGTCATAGTCTTTTGACTAAAATGCCATTTTAGTTTTAGTTGTATTTTAATCATCTGAATTGTTTTAGTTTTAGTCATATTTTAGTCAACTAAAATCTCTAGTACATTTTGGTTAACTAAAATCTCCAGTACATTTTGGTCTACTAAAATCTCAAGGACCCACCTGAACTTTTGCTTTCCTTGGAGCTCCACCTCTCTGTTAAAACCCCAGCCCCCTGACTCTATCGGCAAGCTGTATTGGCTATGGGACTGGCTCCCTCTGTCTGTCTGCTGCCTGCGAGTTTTGGAACAATGCCCTAAAAACCACAGAAGAGGAAATCCTCAGTTGGATTTGTGTCTGTCTGGATGTGACATGGTGAGTGTTTCCCTTCCCAGCAAGGTAGCAGAGCTTAGCACTGTGTAAAATAGCAGCCGCTCCAGACTGTCCAGTTCTCTGCCCTGTGCATTCCCTCACTCCCATTTACTTCTGCATCCCCACTTGCAGGTCACCTTCCCATCCACAAAGTATAACGCACCCTGCCCTGTGCACTCTCTCGCTCCTATTTACTTCTCCATCCTCACTTGCAGCCTGGCATTACAGCCAATAGAGTTTACAGTTTTTGGGTTTTATTTTATAAAGTTCTTTTTAAGCTTTATTTAAACTTCTGTTTGTCAAAAAGCAATATTTTTGTTTGTGTATGAAACTTTGTTATATTTATAAAGATGTTATATATCACAACTGCTAAATCTGTGTCTGCAGTACATGTTTAAACCTTAATACCATAAATAATAACATGATAATGTATTTGGAAATTCTAGAGAAATGCTAAAATAATGCTTTACAATTTAACTAAACCCATTAGATTTTATAAAATGTAATGGAGATATTAGTTGACTAACTGAAAATTAATTTTTGTCATAGTTTTCGTCAATTGAGTTAATTCTAATTTTATTTACATTTGGTTTTCCTCACTGAAAACATGCAGCTGACGGTAACTATGACAAAAATATTTTCAGCAATAAAATTTCTCGAAGAAAATGGCTCATAAGACAGAGACTTTAAACCACCCTTTATTTAACCAAAGAAAAGGTATGGCTTTAGATATATTTTAATAAAAAATTAAAAAAACTTTGAAAGTTAGCCTCCTATGAGCCATTCACACATTTCCCGACACCAAAGCATTTGGATAAGGTGAGTTGCCCATGTGGTTATACATACGTTCCCAACACTCACATGCACTCAGGAAGCCACTTGGATAAGTAGTGAAATGAATTCAATGTTACAGACCAGGTCCACTTGAATGTAAATAACTGCTACTAGTTGTACAGTAACCTGGGTAAGTTGAAATCCTAGGTCAATCATGACAATACTGAAACAGCACATGCTTACAAAGAGGATTATCATGAAAAATACTGACTTAATGCTAAGCATTAAAAACTCTAAATGTGTACTGGCTAAAAAATATAAAAATTCTGCTCCAGGCTCTCTCCAAAAGCTGATGACAGGACTAAAAACCTAACCATATGGTCACAAGACTCAAATGTTAGATTGGATGATCCTCTCTGTGCTAATCACACATCCTGATATAAAGATAACCTCAGTACAGTACAGAGAATATTTACAAAATGTTGGTACAACTGCTTGTAGTCTCCAGAAGTGCACCAACTGTGGAGGAGAGGAGGCAGACAGAAAGGACTGTGAAAGAGAGAAGAGGCTGCAGAACCATCTTGTAGAGAAGGAGATGAAAGGAGAAGACAAGACCATACTGAGGGAGAGGTGCACTGAAATGTGGTGTACTCTTGGGAAGTACAATTCTCTGCATAGGTGGCTCACAAAGGGAAGTCTTCCAATTTCAACCCCCTTTGGGGTTCTGATGCCACATATTTTACTGCAGAGAACTGCAAAGGAAGTCAGAGTTTGAAGGTTTTCTTCTGCCAGGAGCTATGCTTTTCACAGGTCTAAACAGGGTGCAGATTAGTATCGAACAGCAAACCAAGGACACACAATCTTTAACTAAAGTATCAACTCATTAGTGAAAACTAAAATTAGCAAGTTAACTAAATCTAATTGTTACACTCTACATGCACACATTCTTCTTAGAGAAAAATAGATTATTGGACAACAAAATAATAAAAAAGAGAAATGTACTGGAATAAAAATTATTTTAGGTACTGCTAGCTGAGACAGCAGACCTCACAGATCTGTGAGGCTTACAGTTCCTATAGATCTGAATGAGTAAATGCTTCTCCAAACCACCTTCACAAGCTCCAAAATATCATAGAGGCACTTGCAGAAGCCACCACTTCCCGTTCTACCCCGATCCATACTCTGCCTAAAGAAAAAAATGTCTATACCTTCACTTTAATAACTACAGAAAATTTGGTGTTCAAGGGTTTATTTATAAAGCAAAAAAAAATACTTTCACAAATATTCACTGGTGGAGAAATCAATAAGTCTCATTTAAAACGCATGGACCAAGATGGCTCTCCACACAGCTGGCTGCTCTTTGAGCTGTTAGGAGTCGCTAGTCTTTATCAAGTCATAACACAGGTGCATTCTATATTGATTTTATTAACATTGACTGCTCAAGCCCTGAAGAAGGGGAGGTCCCCTGATATGTGCTTGCTGTATTTGATGTTCCTAGTCGATAAACATTTCAAAAAGACAATTAGGTGAAATAAACTATTGTACCAGGCACTCCTCAGTTCACATCCAAAGGTTCTCCAACAAAGAAGGTTTCTGAATGTCACATCCTCTACCTTATAAATATACCCTAAAGTGATGTCTTTATTGGCAAACCTAAAGTGTTACTAAATCCAGGACCCTGCATCCACTCTATCTGGTCTCCCACAGTACACAGAACATGGATGTGCAATTATTTTAGTAAATATAAACTGCTAAACACCTTTTCTCTTCAGCACTTAGAGCAGTCTTGTGACTTCTATCAATGTCCAGCAGGACGCATGTTAAAGCTTGTAGGAGGACTTTTCATTTTGCTCTAAGAGGATGCAGAACCCCTGACCTCTGTCTGGACAGTGCTGATTGGCCCTGTGCTGATCACATGCACTCTCCCAAGAAAAAAAAAACCTCCCAAGCAATACATATTGAACGGAGCATGTGCAGAGTGACTCCACACAATATTTCTAATCAGGAGATAAAAGGTGGACACTGTAAGAGATGGGGAGGATCAGAGAAGTCAGGATCAAACAGCGTTTTTACACAATGCAGAGGATTGACCTCTTAGGTTTCACAGTGAGTATAACAAGCATGCTTTGCTGCATATACAGATCAATTTTATTGTTGTGGGTTTAGTAGCACTTTAAGCTATTAAAGTTGCAAAATGTGGGATTCACAAAATTTGTGATTCGCAACATTTGGGATTCCATAGATCGCTTCAACAGGCTTTATACATTTCACCCTTAAAGTATATGTTAAAGTGGTTGTAAACTCTCACATATACACAATGAAGTGACTGTGATACACAGAGATGAAACAAATCCTCCTACATAAAATGTACCTGCTACGGCTGTCTTTCCCCTACATCCATTCAAAGTGCAGAATTTACACAGGATCTCTGTCCATCTGCTGGAGGTCCTTGCCCATTACCATTTTTCTCTTGGTGTCAGGAAAACTTGTCAGAAGTGATTCATGCTGATAGCCAAGGAATGAAGAAGCAGAAAGAATTGACACTTACTACTCTTAATTGAGACAAGTACCAACTATAGAGGGATGTACTTTGTTCATATTTTATGTCTGAGGTTTACAACCACTTTAAATCTAACAATAAATTTCTTTTTAGTTGTCTTTTGGTCTGTTAAATATACTGTTTTATCTGTTCCACAAGTGAAAAAAAAATAGCTTATCATCCAGACAGAAATCTTGTGAGCTGAACCTGTACAATCACTTTAAGGTAACTAATAAAAGGTTTCACCAAACTCCAAACTTTCTCTATTAATCAATAGCTAACAGTACAATACTCTACTACTAGAACTATAAATAGTAATCTTTTGAAAATCCTGTTTTGGTGAAAAATGAAACCGTTTCATCACATGGAAATGTGTCTAAAATAAAAGCCGTACGTCAGGAGTGTCAATCATAGCATATGTGGTATGCAGGTTACAAATCAATAAAGGTCCTATAACAATCGTATACTTCACATTTTACTGACACGGGATGCAGAAAATCACCTCTGTAGAAGACTGTGCACATTGGGGATCTCTTCCTTCTTCCTAGTTCAATGGAAGAACTACAATCACATATCAGAAGGTTTCAAAGGCCAAGGATTTAATCCCAAGACAGCTGCTCCACCATTTGTATTGCCAAGCACTGCTGTAACATGGTCTGCTTTTGACACCATCTAGATAAATAAATGTATGTTACAGTCATCACATAGCTGTAGTGCTGTAGGTACATAGTGCCCGAGTGGCAGGACCTGCTTGTTTGCCATCTTTCCAGACTGGACCAGCACAAACACCTCCTGATAGAAGTGGTGTGACTGACAGTGCCTTGACCTGCCGCCACCTCTCACGAATCATACGGCAGACATTTGCATCACTATTCTGCCTGGGTTCACACTGATGCGGTTGGAATTTGCAGCGGTTTTTGTGTGAATTATGCACCGCATCCCAATCCCACCCCGTTCATGCGAACTGCTGTGAGTGTGTATGTTAAGTTAACAACACCCCAAAATCGGTCTGCAAAACACGGTGCGATGTGCAGAATCGGATCACATAGGTGTGAATACCCATGCAATCCGATTCTAGTGCAGATCAAAAAAAGGGTCCTGCATCTTTTTTGGTGCGGATACAGTGCGATTTGAGCCATACAAATATATGGCGCAAATCCAACCGCACAGAATTCACATGCGATTTGCAAAGGAATGCGGTGTGGTTCCTGTGCAAATCACATGTGATATGCAGCACCGCATAAGTATGAACCCAGGCTCCATATTCCATATATATGTGAGAGTAGAGGGAAGACATACATACTGCCAGCACATTAACTGTGAACGAGTTTACTGCACACCTGAGATATTTACAAAGGAGACATCTTGCACTACCACATCGTTTATGAACATATCTTGAAGTTCCCTTGGCTGAGCCATTTTTTTTTACAATACAGGATGTTTATTGTAAAAGGAATATGAAAGAACAATACAGCTGAAACACAATGCCATTGTTTGACATGGTAGGCATAGTACAATGCAAATGTACAATAGCAGCACATTGCACAACATCCAATATAAGACAAGAGAGAAAAAACAAAACAAAACACAGAGAAGTTATGAAGTAATAAACGAGTGGTACCGCAGCTGAGTCAAATCGAGGGTGAGACCCAGGGTGTAGGGAACCCATCAAAAACAGACAAATAAGAAATTAAGGGAAAGAAGAGAAGGGGAAAGAAAAAGTAAGGGGAAAGGAGGGGAGGGGAGAGGGAGGAAAGGAAGAGGGCCAAACGCTCCCACTGTATACCCTCAGCGAGATGTCTAGGGGAGCCATACCTTATTGTATTTCCAGGGACAGCCTCTATTACTATAGGTAAGCTTGTACATTAAAAGGGCTGCATCTACAGCTGATTCCCAGGAAGATATCACAGGAGGGTCCCCCGAATTCCACTTTAATAGAATCTCTTTTTTGGCATAATACAGATGATAAGATATCAGCAGTTTCAAGTGGTGGGACTGTTGTACATCATCATGAAGCCCCAGCAACACCAAGGCAGGTGAAAGGTGCAAGGATAGTTGCAACCGTATATTCATCAAATCAAAAACATCAAATCAAAAAGGAGCAATTCTAGGGCATGTGCAGAATGTGTGTAAAAAGGTTCCCGGATGTAGCCGGCAACGAGGGAAAGTAGGAACCCGCTCCAGGTATATCCGAGAAAGTCTCAAGGGGGTGTAATAAACCCTATTTAAAAACTTGACCTGTATAAGTTTATCTCTGGAAAAAATAGCTAACTTGTGACCCTGTTCCAAAGCCTCCACCCAGTCCTCTTCATCCAAAGAAGGGATATCCTCCTACTATGTGCCCCATAACTTCTCAATTTTGGTGGAATTAATACCAAGTAATGTTACATAGAGGATAGACAATGGTTTTTTTAAGTCTCCCTGAGTCAGCAATTCCTCACTGGGGTATTCCTGGAGGATAGGAGGTCACGGGAACTGAGCCCTGGCCATATGTCTCAGTTGGAAGCACTGGAAGAGCATCCCCCCATAGGAGATGGAATTTCTGGGATAACTGCGAAAATGGAAGTAATACCAAAGAGGACATGACATCAGCCAAGGTCCTAATACCATATCTCGCCCAAAGGTGTGGGTCAGGAATGGAATAGAAGTGAAGGAGTGCAGGATTCCCCCAAAGAGGCTGAGCCGGGGATATATGGTCAGCTTGCAGAAATTGCTGTCTACCTGATGCCCATATTTGTAATGTAGCTTGTGTCAGTCCTGGAATAGTATTAGAAGCTCTACGTCTCCGGTAAGGAATGTTATGAAGATCAGCTAGGGATCCTAAGCAGGCTGCTTCTAAGCAGACAGCAGCATTGGACCGAAAGCCCACAAACCACCAATACACCGACAGCAGCATTGCCACCCAATAGTATTTTTGAAAGTTTGGAAGAGTCAAACCCCCCATAGTGGCAGGGAATTGCAATGTGGATTTTGCAAGGCAGGGAAGGGTACCTCTCCAGATAAAGGGAGTCACACAGGAATCTATCTCCTTAAAAAGGATCCGGGGATCCAAATTGGACAATTATGAAAGATATAGCTGAACTTGGGCAGGATCATCATCGTCAATAAATTATTCCATCCTATTAAATTTAAAGGAAGAGCTGACCAATTCTGACACCACTCTCGCAGGAAGGACAGGAGGGGAAGGAGGTAGCAGTTCACATTCCTGGTTACCTGGACTCCCAAATATTGTAATTCTTCTACCCAAGAAAGCAGAGTGGGGCTAGCCCCAGTACGGGCATTGTCATCAAGTGCAAAAAGGAGGGATTTACCTCAATTGATACATATACCCAAAAAAGAGCCATAGGTATCGAATAGCTCCAGAGCCACAGTGAGCAACGGACCTGTGTCAGACAAATATAAAAGGGCATTATCTGCGTCAATCCCTGAATTGATTGGGATTCTCTGACCAAACTAGCCAGGGGTTCCAGGGCAAGGGCAAAGAGGCTAGTGGTCATCCCTGGCGGGTCCCCCGATGTAGGGTGAAGGGATCAGTGAGACAATCATAAGTGCAGACCCTCGCCTTGGGGGCTCCGTAGAGAAGCTGGACCCAATAAAGTTACTTTGGTCCAAACCCAACCTGCTGTAAAACCTCCCATAGGTATTTCCACTCAACAGAATCAAACTCCTTCTCGACGTCAAGGGAGGTGATCACTCGAGTACCTGGATTATGTGCCAGAAGCAAGTTAAGAAAGAGGCGCCATATATTGATGTAAGTACCCTTCCCTGGCATAAATACTGTCTGATCTACATGTCTACTCAATAACTGTGGACAGTAAGGTGGCAAAGATTTTTGCAAAAATCTTAGCATCAACGTTGAGCAACGAGATTGGTTTGTAGGAGGCACAATCCAGCGGATCCTTAGCAGGTTTTGGAAGCAAAACAATAATGGCCTCCTCCATAGAAGCAAGCAGTGACTCCAGGGACAAGAATTCAGCGAAGAGGGATGTCAGTTTAGGGGCCAAGAGTTCAATAAACTGGGAATGAAATTTGGTCGGAAGACCATTCACCCCAGGTATCTTCCCTCCCTGGAGTGAGCCTATCATCTCCTGTACCTGCTCCAGAGAAATTGCAGTCTTGAGACGTTCTCTGGCCACCAGGCCAAGTGTGGGGAAGGGGACAGTGTACAGAAAAGTGGTCAGGTCCTCAATAGAGAATTGAGGTCTGGAGGAGTACAGGGCCTGGTAGTATTCCAAGAACCGGGCATTGATGAGAGCCGAGGAGGACAGCAAGGTGCTGAGCACTTAGTTCAGCCAATTTGTATGAAAAATATGAGGGCTGCCATTTCTTACTTTCTTCTGAAAATGTTAATTGCTTGGCTATAATCCTGAACCTCTGGCTTTAAAGTGGACCTCTCCCCTTTCACTAAAAATTGCAGCAGCATTCAACATGCTGTTATGAAATCATCCTTCATTCATTAGTTAAAGGAGAAGTGTTGGATATGAAAAAAACAAACCTACATACAGTACTCACCTCCATGCTACAGCATCAGTGTTTAGATACAGACCGGCCCTAAGAACAAGAACTGGGCAGTCACATCACTGATGGCTCAGCTCTCGGTTTGCTCAGAGGAGAGCAGTGACTGTCAGCCACTGCTCTACATTCTGCTCCTCCAGTGCTCACTGGAGTGCCAGATTAGAAAGGGCATGGGTGTGGCTTGGCCTGGCTCTCAGCACACACTGAAATGTAGAGCCAGCTGTCAATCAGGCTGCTGGGTGGATCAATCAATTTTGCCAGGATCCTTCCCGAGCCAGGGACAGCTCAGCCCCATAAACTGATAGTAGGCAATATCAGCTGACTCTGGGTCACAGGACAACAAAAGTAAGTGTACTCTTGTGACCCTAAGGAGAAATTTGACAGCAAAAAAGAAATGTTGTTCATACTTCTGTATAACAAACATTTCTTGCTTTTACTTGAAATTATTGTTTTTCCACTTCCTACTTGAGTGAGACACTGGTTATGTAACCCTGGCTTGACACATGCATCCTGGGAAGTTCCTGTCACATGATCCAGGAGGCAGAACAAGAGGTGTCAGGTAGTAAAGGGAGATTAAGAGATTAATCTGTGCTTAGTAAAAATGGCCACCATGAGAAGAATGGGGAGGACACAAATAATAAAGTAGGCAAAGGATAAAAAGCCTGCAATTTGTAGATTTCTAAGTTTACAAAGATTTTAGATTTACAAATATTTGTAGATTGCCCTTATTATTTATTTTGAATGTAATTGTAATTTTTATAATAATTTATATTCCTCTTTAATACTTTCTGAGCCACTGACATGGCAAAAGTATACATATCAGGAAGGTTAGAAGACCTTATCTTCATATTTGCTTTGCGTTTGTGACTCATGAGCAAGAAAGTCAACATTTTAGGCAGGAAATAGGGGGTTCTGACAGGTTGCATGAACAGCACAGCCAACATTTATATATTAGCCCTGTTTGCATGGGGACTGGAAATCGCTTGTAGTAACAGAGACGTTACCCCCATCTGGGAACTCCCGTTTTTCATGGGGCAGGCAAGCAATTTACCAGCCCTGCCATCTTCTGGAGATATCTGGTATAACAGCACAACCTGAAAATAAAAACTACCTGCAGGAATAATTGTATTTTTGAGGGCTACAGTCTTCTTGGAGTTGTGAACAACAGCAGCCCAGGGGGCCATGCTGGTGTCTGCTGGGCAAAGTTGCCCCAATGGGACACAGGCTTTTCATTATTAAAGTAAATCACCTTTGAATAAGTTCACCAAATTTTAGAAAAAGAGGTCCAACCGAACCCCATTATTGGATACGTAGACTACTTTAGGAAAACTGAAAGGGAAAAAAAAGATCAGACGGCTTGTGTTGCAGTAGTAATACATGAAAATCCAATTTAGTAATTATGCAAATCAGCCCCGTCAAAATATACAAATTTCCAGCCTTGTAGTAGTCTCCGCGGACTGTTCCTTCCTGCGAGTGGTAAAGAAGATTCGGTCCTGACACAAAAGCTGAGTGCCAGCATAAATAAAGCAGTATCTAATTGCTTTATATTCCCAGACAAAACAACAGTTCGACTGCAGTGGCGCCATTGCTCATGTCTTACATGAGGAAAACACCGGGGCCTCCCAGCCTGCTACAGGCCTGGGGACATTTTGGAAAAAGTTCAGCCTGCAGCACACACTAACTTGTTATGAACTAACTGCTACACACGTTTATAGTGCTCATTAGGGATAGATACAAATGTCTTGTCAAATATTGAACATTTACGAAGCTGGAAAAACAAACTATAACAAAGCATTACACACCGGGTTTTGATTTATAGGTGTATTCCTATGCCTCCTAACAGTCTTTTGTGGCATGTACACTTAGCTGCACATGCTCAGTTCGGTTCAGTCCCTGGCACAGTGGATGACTGACTTGCACATACGGATTCGGACAGAAAGGTTATATTTATAGTCATATCTGTATGGTTGCCCCAGAAGACTGGATGTAAAACTCCCAGTCAGCAACCCCTACGTCTTGCCTTGTTGCCAGGGCACGAAAACTGTGTTTTTCACTTCTGCAATGCTGGGATTTAGTGTCCAATGGTTCTCATGTCCTAGCAGGAAGCTAGGACGTGAGGGTTGCTAACTAGGAGCTTCACTGCCTGACTTCTGGGGGGACTTACATGGCTTACAAGCGTGACAATAACATAAAAAGAACATTTTGCAAACTGTGCAGTTTTTTGTTAACTGTTGGGGCCCCTTCACTGCATAGGCTATTTTGTATGACATTGAAATATACTGCTTCTTTCAGGAGGAATTGGCAAACTAAAAAAGACATTTGCTCGCCAGGTAAAACCCCTCCCACTCTCAGCATGCTTCAGTTTTGTATAAAAGTAGTACTAAGAATAGATCACAAATTACATAGTTACATAGTTAGTCTGGCTGAAAAAAGACAAAAGTCCATCCAGTTCAACCATTAAAAAAAAAAAAAGTTATAATCCTATACCCATAGGTGATCCAGAGGAAGGCAAAAAAACCCAGCAAAGCATGATCCAATTTGCTCCTGCAGGGAAAAAAAATTCCTTCCTGGTTCCACAAATGCTGGGGGGTACTCTTAATAAACTTCAAGGAAAGGGTTTTACGGTAAAATCCCATTTTATTTACCATTCATTAGCCACTAGAAGGAAACAATGCCAGAACAAGGCTACATGAAAAGTTGGACAACGTATGGAATTACTAGTGAAACAGGTAAACAGGTAGACATTTCAGAAAATATGTCCATCCTCCTAGGCAGAGCTGCTGTTAGAAACCACTGGGCCCCATAAAGCCAACCTGACAGGGCCCCCCCTCAAGAAAAACACAGCTTAATATGCTCCAGTTGTGCATGAACATAGTGAGTGATTGGTAGCAATCACTCATTGTGTTCATTCAGTAAAGGAAGGGCTGGTAAATGTGACATATTTACCGGACCCTTTCCTACTCTCCATCCTGAAGGATTCTATTGTGTGCTTGCAGCTGCCAAAGGGAAGTAGAGGAGGGAAGCCAGCAGTACTGTAGGGGTGGAGGCACACCAGGGGGCTTGGGCAGGAAGGAGAAACGTTTGTGCACATGGAGGGTGATAGGTGCAGTGGGGGGCAATTACTGGTCCCCTGTGTGGCCCTCTCTGCTGCAGCTGAAAGCCAGTGGAGAGAGAAGAGAAGAAGCAGGCTTTCATCTACTGCAGACAGAGCCATTCAGGGGATCGGTTCCAGTAATTGATCCCCACCGTGCCAACCACCCTCCCAACCCAAATCCGATTCACCCAGGTGCCTGGGCCCATCTGCTGGCCTGGGCCCAGTACAGGAGGACTGGTGGTACCCCCTTATCCACAGTCCTGCTCCTAGGACACTAGCAAAAAACTAAAGTATGCTGGGAGTGGGAGGGGTTATTCCTGGCTGACCAATAGTCTTTTTGTTTGTTAGTGTCCAAAACTTCCTGAAGGTGTCAGTATAATACAACTGTTAATGATGATAAGGAGATCTACACTGGCTATCAGCACAATTGTCACGTGTAGGGAATCAGCTTCAGCTTGTGTCCTACCGAACCATGCCCCTTTGATGTGTTTCACCTTCCCACAGGCTTAGTCATAGACCTCTGGGTGAAATGCGTCAGAATGTGGCTTGGGAGAAGACAAGCTGAAGCTGATTCCTTACACATGATGATTGGGCTGATAGCCAGTGTACATCTTCTTATCATCATGGACAGTTGTATTATCCTTATCCTTTTGACAGCTATCTTTTAGTAGGATGGGCGAGCCTTATAGGATGCCGGCAGCAGGTAGTACTGGAGTCACCAGGTTGTACTGGAGTCAGCGGGATGTTGGATGATTGCACTATTTACTTTTTTAAGATACAAATGTTCAAGAATTATTATATTCCTTTGTCTCTAACAGGAAAGAAATTGAGTTTACTTTAAAGAGTTTCCTTTAAACACAACTAACTGCAACCAGTGAAATTACATCTGCTGGTTTGGGACTGATCTCGCCTATGTCTGCTGCTATTGGTCAACCTCAGGAAAAGCAATCTTGTAGTTTTTAGTTTTTTGTTTTTTTTTACACTATTTGCTGGAACATTCAGTTAACTTAGCAGTCCTTTTGTATAATTACCCTACCAAACCAGCCAACATGACTGGCACCTTGGACACAGCATGTCAACACTTCCACTAAACTCTACTGCAGCCCCTCTACAAAGGAGACAGGTAAGGACACGTACTTTGAATGCTCTTACCCGTTGCCACGATTCCGAGTCTCCCCCACGCCAAGCTTTAGAAGCCTGTATCTGGATGTCACGCTCTCTGGTGTAATGTTAAAACACTTTGATAAAAGCCGGTTGATGTGAAGCACACACTACACAGCTACATATTTCCCTTCCATGATCTTATAAACGGATTAGTGCCTTCTTTTTTTAGAGGAGGATGAAAAGGGCCTTAGAAGACACTCGAGCAAGATGAGGCATGATGCTAATACCTCAAAATCCAGGTTTTTTTAAAAAAAAAAAAACTTCTACGGAAAAAGAAACGTGCAGAAGACCGTTCAAATTTTTATAACATGATGAAATTAGCCAATCGCCTTCTCTGGGATTAACACAGCAGCAGGGGTTGCTGTAGATTTGCGTTGTTGATTGCAAGATAAAAATAATGTTTACTATCTGCTCTGCACTGTGACAGCTCATGCTGAGCCCACAAAACAGAATTCTTCCCCAAAGAAGCCTGCGGACTAATTTTTAACACCTCCGGCGTGCTGAGATAAATTGACATGTTTGAAGCAAACTGAGCAAAGCCTGAATTTTGCTTTTAACCCTGCAGCTTTCAGAGGGACCCGCAACATCAGACTGGTTCCCCAAAATCTCATTGCTGTATAATGAGCACACACCTGGAGTGGTGCTGGAAAAATGGAAAGCTATTATAAAAAATAAATAAATACAGAAAGGCTGGGTAAAATACATTACTGCTTTTTTTTTTTTTAATTTTTAAAGGGCACCATGCTCTTACTGACTGGGGCCTCCTCTTTCTCTTCCTGCACTCCTGTGCTTACAGACTGCCACCCATCCGTGATTTTGATTGTTTAAATGGTTAGTTGATAGTTTTACTAGCTGTCCCTCATAGCAACTACTGAATTTTATGGATTTTACAGTGTGCTGCAATATGGGGTAAAAACCAGCAAGTTAACTATAATAGAGCATATCTATAACATTCTAAATGGGAATAAATGCATATAAAACAGTATATTGTAGCACGTATAAAAAAAACAGTTGTTAAAAAGTAGCAATCATGACAAAAATTCCAGAATACATACTTTATAATAAATAGTCATGTATATAAAAAGAACTATATAGTACACAACTATAACTTAATAGGGGAAATATAAAAACAGTAGATACTATGGGAGTGTAACAGATAAAGGAAGCAAAAAAGACAGATGTACAGGTAATCGAATCTCATTTAAAGGGACATGAGTGACAAAACTATCTTATCCGCTACTTTTTAACAAATGTTTTTTTTTATACATGGTCCAATATAGTGTTTGATATGCATTTATTCCCATGTAGCTATAGATATGCTCCATTATAGTTAACTTGCTCGCAGGGGCGGACTGACCATTTGGAAACTCGGGCACTGCCCGAGGGCTCGGGGTCAGTAGGGGGCCCCATGAGATGCCCCTGGTACCTTTTTCTTAGGCTTTTTTGAGTTTGGGCAAGGACACAGGGGCCCCATGATCCCCTATTGCCCGGGGGCCCCATGAGTTGTCAGTCCGCCCCTGCTTGCTCGTTTTTACCCCATATTGCAGCACACTGTACGTAACATAACATTTCCCAGTGTGTAGTGTCATTACTCATGGGAGGAGATCGCCCGGCCAATTACCACCCCATCTCCACCTTCTATTACTCCTATAAAAGGCTGTCTGAATGTCTTGGGTGTTAGGTCTGATGAAGGAGCAACAGAGCATTCTCCAAAATGCATTAGCGCCCCTTGACGTCACTTCCAGTTGTGCTCCAGCGTGGTTCTGGCGGCCATTGACTGCTCGGCACAGCATCTCCCACAGGAGGATACCTGATATGGGGTTTTGCCTTTACCGTAGATGTAAACCCTTAATGAATAACATTTAGTTTGATAAAACATGCTATATCATACACAACTGCCATTACAAGGTATCACCTTAACTAAAAACTTTCTGCATTTTTTAAAAATAAAATGCATTTTTCACTTTTTTTTCATCCTTACTGCTGAACTCCGGTGGCTTTTTAGCAGCCACCTCCTGTCTACATGCACTCTACTAGCAACTATTACACTTAGGGAGTTGATTTACAAAAAGCAAATAGACTGTGCACTCTGCAAGTGTAACTGCTCCAGGACATAGTAAATGAGGCAAAGTTTCCAGCAAAGAATACCCAATCATGGGAAAATTTTAAAAAAGAAAACCCAATCATGGGAAAAGTTTTTAAAAAACAGCATTTTTACTTGCATATGATTGGATAATGGAAGTCATCAGGGCTTCTCCACATATACTAAGTCGTGGAGCAACTGCTCTTGCAGAGTGCAACTGTACTCTACAAAGTGCAAAGTCTATTTGCCTTTTATAAATCAACTCCATTATTTCTCATTGTAGGTTTACTTCTAGGTGTAAACAGTGGACTGTTTTGTGCAAAGTGCGTCAGAACGATCACATGTTGTCTTCACTGGAAGCCCGCGTGACAGGTCGACAAAGCAGGAGCACAATTAGAATCCCTTATGGCCTTATTACCAGATATTATTTAAAAAAACTGCTATTTCAAAATAAAAAACCTGTTATAGCTTATATGAGATCTTATTAATTGGTTTTACATGTGAACCTCTTGTGATATTTTTCAGTATAATCTACGCAGACCTTATTTCTATTCATCTGACAAAGCACGTGGGTCCCTGCTGTACACAGATATGGTGCTGCAGTACAGAGGGCAAAGTCAATCTAATAGGCAGGTTATTAAAAGCTGACAATGTCACCGGATGTCATAAAAGATATATGGGCATCAAGCTCCCAGACTGACCAGCGAAGTACCGGAATGACCAATCTCTGGATGTCGCCTAGCAGTGAGCTAACACGCTGGGAATAGATCATGCTGGCAGATATACTTCCCTTCTGCATTTTCAAGTCTCTTCCTTCATTGCAGAAGCATATTTCCTGCTTTGACTAAATGGAGAAATAAAATATGATCTCACAATGCCGGTGAAAGGAGAAGGAAAAAAAAAATCATGATTTTTTTCCCTTTTTTACGGACTTTTCATTACTGCTTTTGGTGACTGGGTCCAGTCATATATTAGAAACGTGGCTTCGACAATGGAAGAAAGACAGCATCATTGTAGACATGCTGTGATGTTAATGTGCTGCAGTCACTGTGGTGTAATCCCATATGTCATTCCTGGGCAATGATGCATAGGTTGTGGCCGGGTGCCCAATAACCCTTCCCTAGACGTGGAATAGAGTAATATATACTTACCTGTTCAGCAATGCTATACCTTCTCTTTCCTGTTGCTTGCAATTACTAACATAGATAGACATAGACAACTGTGGTGAATACATAAGTAGTATAATCCTAAAAAAAAGTGCAGGCATGCATGCATACCAAATGGAAAATATAATATGTGACCACCAGATTCATGGTCTGAGATGCACATGATGCTGGATTGCTGCCCGATTCCAGATTACAATAGAACAAGACTTCAAAACACACTAAAAGGTTCTAGCACAGTATTCTCAACCTTTTTACGCCAGAGGAACCCATTAAATAATTTTTAGTTCTCAGGAGAATCGTTACTAAAACCAGTTCATTGGCAGTCAGTGGAACAAAAATGCCTCTTACATTGGTGACCAGTTATAAAATGCCCTATTACAGTGGTGGTCAGAATGCCAACCTTACAGGCATCTGAAAAGATCATTGGTGTCTCAGCTGGCTCTGCCAATTGGCATTGACCGCAGAGCTATGCAGGTACCATTACATGGGAGATCAATCAGCCACTTCTCACAATACCCCTAGAAAACTCTGGAGGAACCCTAGAGGAAAATGGCTGCTCTAGCAGCTAGGCCTTCTTCTGACAAGTCAGGCACTCTATTGCATGTCTGGGCCCTGAAGAAGGGGGATTCTGTCACCCCTGAAACTTGGTGGCTTTCAGCTGATAACAAAAGAAAATAATTTGCACTAATGACCTCACTGATCCATTTTTATGGGCACTCCTTTTCTTTATTACCAGTGTTCACCCAAATATTGTGGGTAGAGGGCCTAACTGGGGTGGGCGGAGGCCTAACTACTATATCAACACCACAAAAGCTATATTTCTTTATATCAATAGGATCTATGATGGTCCTCAGACCATCTCTGATGGAAAAGGAAGCATCAGTGTGCTTCCACTCCCCTGCAGCAAGATGCCATGGAACTGAAGGACTAAGAGAGGTCTGATGGCTTTATATTACCTCTAAGCACGATTCACTGTAAAGCTGCAGGCAGCTCGATAGCAATAGTTCCACTTAACCATAAACTTTTAATTTATTTTACAATTTAATTTTACATTTACAGGTTTCTAATTTATTGTTTTATATCTTTCTTTATTTGTATAAAATATTCAATACAGTGTACTTTCATGTTACTCTGTTTGCAGAGCATGCTTTATTTTCTAATAAAATACACCCAGCACTAGCTGGTAGGCCAGAATGTAAAGCGCATGCATGGCCTTTGGCAAATTTCCTAATGCAAACCTTTGAGAGACGACGTCTACAGCAGGGCCTATGGAGAAAAGGCTGCATACAAGCATTATGCCTAGACTTTCTGGCTTAGTGAAGAGAACTGAAGCTTCCTGAGTCAACATAGACTACAGATGGTGAGGAAGGCAACTGGCTGATCTGAGGTCAGTAGTATGGAGGTACTGTATATATGGCAAGAACAGAGAGGCAGGGCAGCTAGTCCAAACTTTACTTAAAGTGGAGCTGTACTCTAAAGATTAAGAAGTGCCAATCGCCCCAACGCCACCAAAGCACCGCTCCAATAAACCACTTGCAACCAGTAGTGCCACCTGAGGGAAGCAAATAAATTGGAACAGGATATTAAGCATACATTTTTTCTAGATTTTCCTAAAAGAGCAACATTGGAAGGTCTGTAAAGAAAAAGGCTTATCTGTGCTTTCAATTTCTAAATAGAATTTGCTAATTTTCACAGCTGCAGAACCGAGAGACGAGCGTTGCCAAAATCCACCGTGCTGGGGGGAGTCTAAGCCTGACAGATTCTTGAAGAGATGCTGAAATCCAGCAAGATGCCAGAGTGAATTTTTGTTACATTTTGAAATGTGATCCACATCAATAATAAATATAGGTGCTGCATGCCTCTTGGCGAAACAAGTAAATGCCTGATTCGATTCTAAAGTGAAAGTGAGGTATGCCTGACTGAGGATGGAAATGGAGAGGCAATTTTAAATAACGTTCATTTTAAAAAATATGCTTCTAAAGCAATTCAAGTTTTTTTTATTAACAGGGAAACTATATTAATACATTAGGTCAATTTTTAAGTTGGTATATTTTAAACATAATTTATATCTAAAATTTTACATTGGATTCAGTTAGATAATGTCTATTTCTGGGCAAAAGAAAAATTATAGGTCTTTTTCAAAATAGCCCTGACCCATCAAGGCATGAACACCACTAGACATCTGAAGGTATGCTATGGTATCTGGCACCAAGCTACTAGTAGCACATCTTTTTGGTCCTCTTATGTTACGGGGTGGGGCCTCAACACATCTGACTTGTTTTTCCAGCACATCCCACAGATCACTGGATTGAGATCTGGAGAGTTTGGAGTCCAAGTCAACACCTTAAACTCATTGTGCATTCCTCAAACCATTCTTGAACTATTTTTGCCAATTGTGACAATTATTCTGCCTTAATGGAACACTGTTTGCAAGAAGGGGATTTTCTTGATCAGCAACAATGTGTAGGTAGGTGATATGTGTCAAGTACCTTCCACATGAACAGAAGGACCCAAAGTTTCGCAGCAGAACAATTCCCAAAGAATCACACGGCCTAAGCTTGCTTGCCTTCTTCCCATACTGCATCCTGGTGTCATCTCTTACCTGGGTAAATGACGGATGTGCAACCAGCCATCTATATGATGTAAAAGAAAATGTGATTCATCAGACCAGGCCACCTTCTTAAATTTCTCCATTGTAGGCACTTTTGGCTGTGAACACTGGTCAGCATGGGCATCCTGACCACTCTGCGGCTATGCAGCCCCATACGCAACAAACTGCGATGCCCATTTTTTCTGCTTTCTGCTTCCAACACATCAACTTCAGGGACACTATGCCTACATGCTACCTAATATATCCCACCAAATTTCAGATTCCATTGTAACAAGATAACCAATGTTATTCACTTAACCTGTCAGGGGTCAAAACATTATGGTTGATCAGTATATATATATATATATATATATATATATATATATATATATATATATATATATTTTTTTTGGTAGTTCATCTTTAACCCCTTGCTAACGGGCAAATGCACATGTGCTGCCTCAATTAAGTAAGTCTTATACTCCATGCACACTAGCGTTTTTTAAAGCTCCTAGAAGCTGTTATCTTTTTTTCTGCTTCTAGAAGCCAGATATTGTTATCCTATGTGTCCATGCACACTACTTTAGGATATTAGCATTTTGTGAGCTTCAGCATCGAGAAGAAGAAAAAAAGTGTTTTTGTAGTTTTTTTGGATAGTTTTTCCAGGAGAAAAACGCTTCTAAATGCTCCTAAACGCTGCTAGACGCTACTAAAATTCTCCTAACAGCTTTTTTCTAGAATTTTTTGTCCTCTACATGTACTGTAAAAACACTAATAAAACGCTAATGCTCCTAAACACTTCTGAATGCTACTAAAATGCTACTAAAAACGCTATTACCAGTGTTTTTTATCCAGCATTTTTTAAGCTTAAAAAAAACGCAAGTGTGCATGGAGCCTTAAAGTCTAAAAATGCTAATTGAGAGGAACATCCAAGTGTAGCGTATATAAAGCTTCCAATAATTAATACTTAAATAAAATAAAAATACTCATTTATTAATTGATTAATTATTTGCTCAGCGCTGCACTTCATACCACGTTTTTACAGGAGTTGTTACCTTTTCCTTTGTGCAAGCTGCTTCATATTCATTTTCCAGAGCTCGCCTATATACACTATTCTCTAAAAATGCTAATTGGCTGGCTGGCTCTGGATTTACTACTTTCTGAATCAGTGTCACAGAAAGTTAAAGCTCCTGACCATCATACTTGTTAATAACACAAAGAGGTTGATTTACTAAAACGGGAGAGTGCAAAATCCGGTGCAGCTGTGCATGGTAGCCAATCAGCTTCTAACTTCAGCTTGTTCAATTAAGCTGTGAGAAAAAAACTGGAAGCTGATTGGTTTGTATGCAGAGCTGCACCATATTTTGCACCATGCAGTTTTAGTAAATAACCCCCAAAGTGATTAAGCCAGGGGAGTGCCATAACAGCCTAGTAACTTCAGGATGAGGCCAGCAATGGCAACTTATGTATTTCTCTCATGTCAGGTTTCTTTTAAAAAGAACAATAAAAAATGTACTCGCCACAATGTATTTTTCTAGATGTCTAAAACACAGAGCCAGTAATAAAAAAGGCATTCAATCAGTCTTTGCAGCAATAAATCCCTGTGAAACTTTACAAAGACTCTTTGATTCGGTCTCCAACAGCCATATACTCACTCACCGTGACGAGCTGGCAAGTACAGCATTTCTGTAGGAAAAAGACAAATATTGTGCTACATTCTGTCTGGACCCTCCTCCAGCAGAACTTCCTTTTGTACATTAAGTTTTAACTGTGCGGAACCAGCAGATGTATGGGGTGGTGTCACATGCATGCACGGTTTCACTGGACCTCCATTGGAATGCAGTAAACATTCTTCAATGGCTGTTAGTACATTCAAAGCCATAAACTTAAATTATTGATAGAGCGGTTGGCTATGTGGGGAGACATGGCCGTCAGACAAAACTCTCATGTCACTGCTACAGCACATATGCATGAAAAAGGATCATAAATATATTTTTTTCTCATTACAGCTTATAGGTCTCTAAAGGTTTCACATTTTGAAATTTTATGGCGTATTCAATATTTAACAGCAGATGTAGGAAGTGCTTAAAGAATGAACACTAGATGCATCTGGCATTGCACACCAAAAATGTAAGTGTGTAGATGGGTGCATTGTGTTTATGACTTTCTTGAAGAGGATTGTTGCCAACTGGCAGTGGAAAATGTTATTGCATTTATTTTGCTCCCTTAAAGTTGACATTCACTTTCCAAATGGGAGATACTTCTAGAGAAAAACAAAGCTATTATACCCTACAATTTATTAGCCAAGTCAAAAGGAAGAGGGTTCCATTGTTCTGTTTTCCTTCACAATGATTGGGCTCTTGCTGGTATTACCAAACCCTTAGTTCTTCTCTGTGACAAGCTAAACGTATGTGGTGCCTCAGTCCATCAGGCAGGCCACATTACAAACAGAGATGCATCCCAGCAGATGTCTCCAAATGGAAGGTCATTGCTCATCTAAGCCTAGCATGCATTATACTGAGGTAGTGGAGCAGTGAAACACAATCATTACACAAGGAAGGAAGAACTGCTTAGAGATCAGCTCTATGCACACTACAAATCTTATAGTCCATAGCCCATTTTGGGTGTGAGCAAGAGAGAGTGGCTACATTCCTAAATACAATGAGACCCATGGAAAACACGCATATCCACCATCTAACAGGAAGTCAGATCACAGCAGCAGAAAAAATGGAATCTGAAGTTTGGAGGAGGGTTGAGATCAACAGACTTTTTGAGTTAAGAATAGATAAACCAGAGTTTAGTGTCACTTTAAAAGTAGGGGCAACTAATGTAGGGAAATAGGGGACCAAATCCTAGAGACGTTCTGAAAAACCTGCACAATCTGGCTACGGCGAATAATCAGATTTAAACCAAGCCTTACTGATGTTTACCAGATACAATTTAGGTGCCTGTAGAGGCAATTTTTTTTTAAATTTTAGATACAGTAGGAAAGGGATAAAACATCTATCTAGTTATATTTTGTTTTCTGTGTTCTGTATCTAGCAAAGAGATGTTAGCACCACAGGGAATGCGTGGAATTTCTATTCAGCCAGAGTTGTCACAGGAACATTTGTTCCCATTGGATGATTTTCCCTCACCTATTACTATGATGATAACTCAAAGGTTTTGGATTTCCCTCCACCTTTTCTCTTTGGTGAAAATGGTCACCAGGACAAATAGAGCATCAGCGAGGACACAGAGAGCCATAAAAAATTACCAAAGGGTCTCACCATTCTCTACTCTATCTAAAATGTTAAAAAATGCCTTTCAATACACTTTGACAACTAAATTTAAACTTCATCCCGAGAGTGGCTCTGTAAGCAAAACATTCATAAGTATGTTTTCTATGTTCTCACCAGCACACAGTGAAAAATGCAGAAGCTCTAGTTTTAGAGATTCTACTCAGGTATATGGGTATATTGGCCAATGCATTTACTAATAAATTAGATTTCTCTAAATGAAAAAAAAGCAGAAAAACTTGAACAGCAGGGATTGTAAGAGGGAATTAATGGCAAGCTACTCAGGAGCCGCGTGTCTTACCGAACGCTGCCCGGGAACATCCTGAGACTAGGTATTTTAAATTTTGGAGTATGACTATAATACGCTCCACAACACAATGAAATTTCTAATAATAGTAAGCAATGATGTGTTAAATTGAGACACTTCCAGCCAGAATACGAGGAACTTTACAATGGATTTAAGGTCTGAGCTTACTTTATCTCTTTAGTGTCAGCTTATTGCTTTTAGCTGCGATTTCCAAAATGTCATTTTTTTTTAAATTACACAGCAGCGTTTTTACTGTAATTCATAAATCATAAAAAATAGAAAAAGAAAATGTCAATATTTTTACAGAGAGGTGATGACTTAAAAGTGATAGAGTGAGGATAAAAGGAATTCATGAGTTTATAGACATTTTTTAAGAAAAGTATAATTTGTTTTTCTGATTGGGAGCCATCTATACCAGGGGTTCTCAACCAGGGGTATCCATATCCCTTAGGGATATGGGAACCAAATGATGGGAATTTGGGACTGGATCTCTGGAAATGTATTAAAAACAATGAAACAGGATTTTTTACATTAATGAACCAAATGGAGAAATCAACTTGATGTGTCCAATGTTTCATGAGTAAAGTTATCAGCAACTGTACCTCAATTCCATTATTGATTTAACAAAAGCAAGCAGCACAATGGGAGGTACTTTGGCTCCACTGGATACAGCTTCAGTGTGCTGATCTTTCCTGCTATTAAGAACATCATCCTGCCAATCATCTAGAGTGGTGGGCAGAGACTAGTCACACATCCCTACGAAATTCTGACATCAGACAGTGCTTACACAATTATAAAGGTGCTGCCTTGTAGGTGGGGTAGGCTGCCTTAGATTCTCCACATCACACCTATGTAAACTATGCTAGACCAGCTTCTTGGTTCCTTCCATGATACAGGGAATACCATCACCCTGAGACTGCTTTTGGATGGTGTCTCTTAGCAGGATAAAGTTAGAGGGGACAGTGCAGTCCAAGTCATGGTCAACTCAAGTTAAAGTGTTTCTAAAATAGTAAAGCATGCTTGTTATACTCACTGAGGAACCAAAGGGGTTAATCCTCTGTATTGTGTAAAAAGGATGTTTGATTCTGTCTTCTCTGATCCTCCCATTCTCTCAGGGTCCACAAACCATCTCCTGATAGAACAGAGCCTTGGGGGCAAGCCGCACATGCTCAGTTTCCTGTGCATTGCTAGAGAGGTTTTTTTTCTCTTGGGAGAGTGCATGTGATCAGCACAGGGCCAATCAGCACTGTCCAGACAGACAAACTCCTCCTACAAGCTTTACCCAGAGCTCTGCTAGACACTGATAGAAGTCGCAAGACTGCTATAACTGCTGAAAAGAAAAGGTATTTAGCCGTTTATATATACTAAAATAATTGCATTTCCATGTTCTGTGTACTTTGGGAGTATAGTAACACTTTCAGCATATCTCTTGAAATATTTTAGGAGTTAAAGTGTGAGCTCTTGGGGGGGCTGATGGAGGTCCTGTCAGGCAGGGGCAGGTGGTGACCAGTTTTCATAATAGGAAACAAATTGTTAGAAATACATAGAATAGTGCATGGGCACTTTATTGTAAGTAACAGTGCTCATATTATGCATAGTTTTTGTTAATTTTTTTCAGAAAACATAGCCATTTTCCATTTGGAACCAGAGGAACTGGAAGGAGCTATAGTAAGGAGTGAGAAAGCCATGTCAAGGATTTTGCTGAGAATCTGCAAGTCAAAGGATTAATCTACAATCATGCTGGTCACTTGTGGTGAGGGCAATGACCGATGGGCAGAAATTAAGTTACATAGAGTTCCAGAATACAATATTGATGTGGCTACTGTTTACATCAGAAATGCACATCATCCAAACCCAGGAGTAGGTATACAGGCTGCAACCCTATGTAAAGAAGGAATGGAACAGTACAATGACTAAATGTTAGACCTAAATTATTATAAATGTGCGTATTTGCTCTCAGCTACTTTCATTTTTTTTTACTTAGCTTTATTTTGCCAGTAAGTCAGAGGCTGATGGTTAATGCCCAGACCTCACACATCGTTTCCCAACTTCTGAGTATGCGTTCATTAAGGTCAGTGAGTTGACAGGGCAGCCGACAGACTCATGTGACCTCTGACCTCTCGAGCAGATGCAAAGTAAACAAAACTAATTAAGAAGGCAACTATATATCTTTGATAAGCTTGGGTAACTAAAATAATTTAGCAGAATACTCAGATTCATGCATAAGCCAGTTGTCACTGTCCCTCTTTAATTCCATAATGTATGGTTTTGATGGTAAAGCACATGTTGCTAATTTCATTGTATAAATGAGTCCAATAATGGAGCAATTTGTGTTTCCCACGAGGCTGCTTTGCCCCCTAGCCTTGTTTTTCATGTGAGCGCTCTTGAGTGTTTGATACCTGCATGGATAACTGCATGAAGCTTAATCCAGCCACTTCTAATTACCTCTAATCTCCTAATTAATATTTAATAAATTCCTGCCGTGTGCCAGGTAATCAAATAATTGCACATTCAGAGGACCACAAACAAACGCCATTTCGTCAGTCCCTCTAATGAATAAGTATATATAATTTGCATGAAATGCACAAAAATATTAAGCGGGAATGAGGTTAATTAGCATATGGTAGGTGGAGGGATGCCTGAGAGTGAGCTGTGAGCTTCTCAAGGCTTT